>NW_022103934.1:1456865-1473846 GCF_000313985.2 Echinops telfairi | reverse complement strand
CAGTAGCAAAATGATAGTGATGAAGTAGCAACGAAAATAATTTTATGGTTGGGGCGGGGGTCACCACCACATGAGGCATTGTATGCAAGGGTCGCGGCATGAGAAAGGTTGAGAACCACTGGTCTACGGACCAGGGACGTGGAGACATCTCCAGCGTCTCCAGGTCTTTGTTTAGAATAAAGAAGAGGGACACAAAGAGTGTATCCCTTGTTTGTTTGTTTGTGTATCCCTTTACATGTCCTTGTGTTTGCTTAGTCCTTTCCAGAAGGGATCCAGAGGGAAGATGGACATATCCCTGACCTCAGCCAAGGGGCTCCTGATTCCCCACACTCTCACCCACCCACCTCTCGTTCAGCAGTCATCCTGCGGGCTTCCACATCAGCTTGCTTCTCATCACCTGCTGGGCCAGCTCCATCCTTGTGGACCTGGACCAGTGCAGGGGTCTCTGGCCTGTTCCCTGACTCCTACCCTCATCTCTCACCATCTGTCCACCTTGCATACCTGAGTCCGGTGCATCCTTCTCTGCTCCAAACCTTCCCCAGCTCCCGCCACACTTGGGGCGAAAGCCCCAGGCCTCACCACAGACCCCTCCCAATCAGTCCCTTTTCTCCTCGCTCAGCACCTTGGCCTCCTCTAAGCATCTCCTACACGTCCTGCCTCAGGGCCTTTGTTTTTGTTTTTTTTTGGTGACAATTTTTTTTAAAATTTATTTTTTAATCAATTTATTGGGGCTCATACAATTCATCACAATACATAGATCAATTGTGTAAAGCACATCTATACATTGGCCTTTGTACTGGCTCTTTCCTCCACCTGAAATCTACTGGTGGGGATGGGAGGGCCAGTGCGGACAAGACGGAGGCCAATTCTATCACTGTTCAATTCCCCCAGGAATGTAAAACAAAAAAAGAAAAAGAAAAGGTGTTATTGTGAATCGGGTGAAGGTTTACAAAGGAAATCTGTTTCCCCATCAGTCATTCATACCCGTTTTGTTTCCCATCTGAGTCTCCGTCAGGAGAGAGCCAGCAGTCTCTAGCCAACCAGGAAGCCTAGTCTTTTTGATGATTTTACGTTTGAGTCCCCACTCTGTCTCCTGCCCGCTCCGGGATCTTCTAATGGGATCCCTTTCAGAGCAGTTGGTGGTGGTAGCTGGGCCCCATCTAGTGCTTCCGGCTTCAGGGTCCCGATGACTGCAGCGTTGGCGGGCCTTCAGTCCACTACACTATGGTTTCCATGCCTCCTTTTGTTTGCCGCTCTTCTTTGCTCTGCATAGGGAGCGGCCCAGGGTTGACGCTCAGGCCATGGACTCTCTTGGTTGACTGATGTTCACAAGTGGATTGCCAGGCCTCTCTTCCTAGGCTTTCTGAATTTGGAAAAACTGCCCTGAGACCCACTCAACCTCCCAGCCACACATCAGCTTCCGCTGACAGCCCCCCACGCGGTGGCTGCTCACCAGCTGCATGGGCCAAACTTCCACCCAGGTGAGACTCTACCCGTGGCTCACCACTGCCCTCCCCTGGAATAGTTTCCCCAGATTTCTCCTTCACTCCTTTTATTGAGACTCTCAGATTCTCACCTGCTGCTTTGTTTTGTTTTTAGACTTTAAACAAGTAGTTCCTTCTGTCACTCAGCTTTATTTACGCGATGAGATTTTTTTGTTTGGTCCCCCATGAGACATTCTTGAGATTCACCCACCAGGATGCAAGTCGCTCTAGAACATTCCTTGGATCTGACACGTCCGCTTTCCCCGAACAGACCGGCCAATGGCAACATCCCAGCCGTGGCTCCCTTCTCCTTCGGATGACATCTGACCCGGCGTCCACAAGGCAGATGCTGGATGAGGGGGCATCTACGGCCAGGAGT
Organism: Echinops telfairi; assembly: GCF_000313985.2. NCBI lineage: Eukaryota > Metazoa > Chordata > Mammalia > Afrosoricida > Tenrecidae > Echinops > Echinops telfairi. Next base: position 1,471,983 of record NW_022103934.1, on the reverse strand, counting down.
TGGACCAGAGCAACCGTGATGAGACGGTCCTGAGACAAACAAACCCTTGCTGAGAACCATCCTCCCAGCTTCCCCGAAGAGCAGCTCTGCTTCCGGAATCAACACAGCCCTCTCACCCCGTCCTCACAGTTTTCAAAACCCTTTTCACCCCCTGGCATTCCACTTGACGCACATCTCAGCGTCACTTGCGGGCCTGGCTTCCGTCCTGGAATGTCCGTCCCAGGAGGGAGAGGACACCGGCTGACCGAGACGTTGCTGGTTAGGTGTCCGGGAGTCGGTTTAGTCCCATGGTGACCCTGCGTACAACAGAAACCAGCACTGCCAGCCCTCCGCCCTCCTGGCAAGGGTCCTTAAGTCTGAGGCACGGTTGCAGCCAGGGTTGTTAGGGACCTGGAACAATTACCCTTTTAATGGAAGGAGATCACACACAAGGCTGCAATTACAGAAGAGGTTTTATTATGCTAGCTTAAGCCAGGGCTCCAGTCCTCAGGTGCTTAACTGCGTGCACTGTCTTGGACAAGAGCCAAGAACAAAATAATTCTTGAGTATATATCTGTGAGGTACATAATGGGGCGTTCCCAAACCCCCCTTCCCATCAATCCACTGATTGGCTCATCTGAGGTAGGTTGGCAGCCTGGTCCTTTGTGTAGTTCCCGCGCTGGCCGGGTGGTCCTCCCCTCGGAGGCTGGGCTCGCTGTGCCGCTCCCGGGTTGGCTAGCCTCAGTCTCTGGGTACGTCCTACTTTGCACTGCTAGGAAACATGAACCCACAGCCTGCCCGAGATCCCGGAGCCAGTCACGGGGCAATTTGGCTTTACAGGGTGTCCGTCCGTCTTGTCCAGGGGCTTCCTCCTTCTCTCTGCCCTCCGCCTCACCAAGCCTGATGTCCTCCTCCAGGGACTGGTCTCTCCTGAGAACACGTCCAAAGGACGTGAGAGGAAGGAAGTCTCGCCATCCTGGCATCTAAGGCGCATGCTGGTCGTCCCTCCAAGACAGATGTTCGTGTTTTCGGCAGCCATCCCAATTCACCCGTTTATTGAGGCTCCGGGTGGGTTTTTTTTTTGTGGGGGAGGGGGGTGTTCTCTCAGGTCTACACAATGTGCTCCAAATCCCGTTTTCTCTCTTTCCAGTTTCTTGTCTTCCTACACGCAGGACAGCAAGAGCACGGTCTGCTTTGTCCCAGCGCTGCCCTAGGAAAGTCTGCGAGTCTTCGTTCGTTCGAACGCGCGGAATGACCTTCCCCAGCTGGGGCTGGAGGCTGCTAGGGGACTCGACACAGCTCAGTGGCGCCCAGGGGGCCACCCCTGCCTTACTTCAGAGTTCAGGGCGCTTAGCCTATGCCCACTCAGGAGCCCTTTGACGCCCGAGACATGTGCAACACGGACGAGTATTGCCAGACCCCCTCGGGTTCATTCTGCGCTTGATTTCGAATTCGTTTTTGGTTGGCTTGCGATCGGCAACCTTGCACTGTGGCCAAACTTCTCACGGCCCCGGTTGTTTGTTGACCTCACGGCGTAAGCAGCTTTGAGCTTGGAAAGTCAAGCCTCTGCCGCCGGGTTCCCTGGGATTGTCACACCAATCACACTTGACGGTGACTCAGAGGACAAGTAGGATGCCCCGTTGGGTTTCTGAGTCTGTCATGCTTTCCAGGAGCAGACAGCCTCATCCTTCTCCCACACAGAGGCCAGTGGGTTTGAACCGCTGACCTTGCAGCTAGCAGCCCGTCACTTAACCTGCAGTGCCACCAGGGCTCCTTTTCTGGGGTGTCACACGCACTGCCACGGAGTCGCTGTGTCAGACTTGACTGTAGATGACTGTTAGATCTGCAGGGTGCAAAATACCTCGGTTCTTGGCTTCCCACAAGGAGCAATTCATGCCGAAGTCTGGTTTGTGATCCAAGTGAGTTCTTAGCAAGGACAGAAGTAGTTTCAGGTTCGACACAGGCACCCTCAGGGCTCTTCACACCCACACGGGGAGAAACCACAACAGGCCAGCTGAGGAGCGGCTGGAAAGGAGGGCAGTGGGCTCCTGGGTCTGACTTTTCAGGGCCCTCCTCTGGGAGGTGTAGTCGAGGTACTGGTTGACCCCATTGGTTGAATTAAGCTCACTTGGCCTAGACTGGGGTCCTCCCAAGTGGGCTGGCCTCCTGTCTCAAAGGCTCGAATTTGTGTGCCCTCTAGCCTTGACTGGCTTCCAACTTCCTGTAAGGGGGGAGGGAGGACTTGGCCTGTAGAGGGACAACCCCTGGTTTCTGCCTCTAGCTCCCTAACAACTCTATATGACAGAATAACACTGCCCCATTGGATTTTGGAGGATGTCAATCTTTACAGGAACGGAGAGCCTCGTCTTTTCTCCTAAGGAGCAGCTGGTGGGTTTGAACAGCTGACCTTTTGGTTATTAGCCCACCATCTACCCTCCAACCCCACCAGGGCTCCTCCAGGAGGAGGGAAATGACTGGGGAGTTCTATGGGTCAGGCTGTGAGAAGTGGGGTCCCAGGCTGTCCCACTGCTTGCTGCAGAAGTGCTGGCCAGAGCCTTCTGGCCAAAGCTTCCTCTTAATGCCAGGGTACAGAAGGAGGAAGTCAAGGGTGCCAGATTACTCAATAGCCAGACTGGGAAAGAGGTGGGGAACTTCCGTTGGGAGTGCAGGCCAACCCAGAGAGGCCTGGTGGCTGCCATCCCAGGAAGCCACAGGAAATATCAGCTGGGGTGATTAGGGACAATAGTGGTAATCATCTCAGTTATAATAATAAAGGATAACAATAGCTCTCATTTCCCCAGTCTGCATCTGGGCCAAACGCTGGGTGCAGAGCACGCCTACAACCTTCTGGATCCTTCTGAAGAGGGCTAGCACCCCTTGTGACGAGGAAGACGAGGAAGCCGCAAAGACCAAGGAGAGGCTGTCTCTGAGAAGGCTCCAGTGTGGTTCCCAGGGCCAGGGTCTGCTTCCCAGACTCCTTGGTGGCCCAGCCAGGAGGCTCTGGGCCCAGTGCAGAGTGAGCACTGTCCTGGCTTGCCCGGGAGCACGGGAGATCTGATGACATGAGACTGGGTGCTAAGACCAACCATTCTGGGCAAGCCAGGTGCTCCTCTGCCTCAGTGGGTTTTCCAGAGGAAGCTGGAATTGGTGTGTGTGTGTGGGGGGGGGTAGTTGGGGGGAGGGGGGTGTTCCCTGGACTCAGGAAGACTTGCAAAGTAGAAGAGGGTGAGGCTTCCTCAAGCCTTTTCCACCCACTGGGCTATTGGAAAGGTCAAGACTTAGTGCGTTCAAAGCAAGAGCCTCTTGTTTTATTTTTGAATGGGCAAGTTCAGGGATCGGTCAGTCCCCCCACCCCCTCCCCTCATCCCCCAAACAGCCCTGAGCTGGGTGCCTAGGGCATTTCTCCCAGGGAAGCTTCTCCCCTCAGCGTGGGTGTGCACCTACGGTTTAGAAGCCTCACCTCAAGAGTTGCAGATGGAACATTCTCATGGTCTGTAATGGAAACAGAGGGGAGTAGGCTGGTCCCAGGTGGCCTGGGTTCAAGTCCCAGCTCAGGCCACTGTGTGATCCTCAGAAGTCCTGCAAGTTCATCTGGCCGGGCCTTCCTCCTCTGGACCGTGGAACGTGCTGGTCTCAGAGGTATGGTGGGAACACTTGGTTGTAGCTAATTCACGCCGCAGGGGGCCTCGTCAGGAGCCTGGGCCAGAGTGAAGGCTCTCGTTGCTTTCATTTGATGGTATTTCTCAGCAATTACTCCTTTCCACTACAGAGGCCTGGTTTCTGGACTGGCTTTACTAGGGAATGCTGCAGGCATCCCAAAAGGTGTCCAGATAAATGTAAACATTCCCCAGACCTGTGCCCTCTTGGGTAAAAGTTTGGCAGTTCTCCAAACAATTACACCTAGAATTCCCATCTGTATTAGGCTGGGTTCTCTAGAGACATAAAAGCAGTGATGCTTACATTGGTGTGTGTGTGTGTGTGTGTGTGTAGACAGAGATTTGTATCAAGAAATGGCTCATATACTAGGGGGTACCCCCCAAAAATGGAATTTTTCTTAAAGCTATGTATTTAACTTTTTTTTTTTTTTTTACAAAATAACCTGATCACCTTCAAAGACATTACACTAAATACATTTCTCAAATCCGCGATTCCATTCTTGGCAACATTTTTTAAAACTCATCTGTTTGGATGGCTGACAGCATCTCCCTCATCTGTTTTTTTTCTTCACCTCTTCTACGTCTTTAAATTGCTGTCCTTTCATGTCCCTCTCCATTTTCGGAAACAAAAAGAAGTCAGGTGGGTAAGGTGCGTGAGGCAAGAGAGGCATGCTGTTTTTTGACAAAAACCGGTGCACTGAGATGGCTGCGTGAGCAAGTGCATTGTTGTGGTGGCAAAACCAGTCCCGTCTGCTACATATCAGGCCTTTTTTGTCACACACTGCTATGCAATCTTTTCAGAGCCTCTAAATAGAAAACTTGATTAACAGCCTGACCTGGTAGAACAAACTCCAAATGCATGACCAGGTGACATTTTTGTTCATTCAGGAAGTTGACTGGACATCTAGAAACGAGGTTTGTCATCAATCAACATTTCACCTCTTTTGAAATGAGAAACCCACTCATAAACTTGAGTTTTTCCCATAGCGCTGTTCTTGTAAATCTATGTTCAACACCACAACAGTTTCGGCGGCATTTTTCCTGAGCTGGAAACAAAATTTCACAGCTGCACGCTGTTCTTAATTCTGCCATCACAAAAAATGAGGTTTGAGTGAAACTCTTTTCATGAAAAAATTTTCATGAAAAAATTCACTGTGACCAGAGAGAACCTTCCCAGGTGATGCCACTGGGTGCACTCAGTGAGTTGCTGGATGCTCACCTAGTGTACTAAGAAAGCTTCTCCCAGCACAGTTGTTTTCCTTTTTGAGGGTACCCCCTCATAGTTGCCAAACTTATTTGGCCTATCACCCACTTTTCAGAGAAAAGAATGATTCAACACTGCCCCCTGGCAATCAAGCTTTACACTATAGCCCATGATCCAGGGTAAAGTGTAGGTGTGTTTTGCAGACTGCTGGGTGGCTGCAGCGTCCCCCAGGGTGCGGTATTGCCCATTTTGGGAACTGGTGGCCACCTAGGGATCCCTGGTGGCCTAGGGGTTAGGTTGCTAAACGCAAGGCCAGCAGTTTGAAACGTCCAGCTGCTCCTCCTTGGGAGAAAGATGAGGCGGGGTCCACGCTTGTCAAGTGTTCCCCTTGGAAACTCACAGGGGAGGTTCTACCCGGTCCTACAGACTCCCCACGAGTCAGAATTGACTCCGTGGCAGCGACTGGGTTGGGAAGAAGTTGGTGATAGTGGGCAGTTGGTGTGTCCGGGGGTCTCTGAACATTCCCACTCCCTCTGGCTGCTGGCCTTGCGCCAGTTTAAAAAACCCTAGCACGGCTGGCTCTAGATGTCCTGGGGGCACAGTGGGTTAAGCACTGGGCTGCTCGCCCAAGGTCGGCCATTCCACCCCACCAGACACTCCGATGGAGAGAAAGCAGGCTTGGAACCCCAGAGGGGCAGTCCTGCAAAGACTCCTTAGTTAAGGAGTTTGCTGGGGAGCACCAGTGCTCTGAAACGGAAGGCGTGGCTGGGAGACGGTCTTGATACCATGGCAGCGGGCTTTCTTTGGCGCGGCTCACCACCGCCATCTGGTGGTGAACAACGCGAGTGTCCCAGGACCCGTAGTCAACCCTTTGAAGGGTGCAAGCACCAAGGATCCAAGCGATGCTGACTCGCGGTAGACCTGCCCCTGCGGGTGGTTTCCAAGACCGTAACTCTGTAGGGGAGTGGTCTTGGTGGTTTCTACCAGTAGTGTAAAACCCCTACACTACCAGGGCTCAGCACACTACCATTTCCTAAACCAAAGGTTGGCGGTTCAAGCCCAGCGAAAAGCACCTTAGAAGACGGGGTGCTTCATCCCTGAGTACCCTGTGGAAGGGTCCGCTTTGTAACGAGAGCACCAGGACTAGACAGAGGCCAGTGTGGCTATTTAATCCTTTGAAACACCTTTACTGTGAGGCTGTGTGCCAGGAGCAGCAGGCACGGCTGTGGCTGCCCTTAGGTTCCGTTGTTGTGCAATAGAAGGGAAGCCCACCCCACCCTGCGCCGTCCTCACAACCGTTGGTTTGACCCCGTTGTGTCAAGACGCTCCCTCTTTCTCGCCACCCCTCCGCATTACCAAGCATGATGTCGTGCGGGCCTGGTTTGTGCCCTGGTGGCACGCTTACATCAGAGGGCCTGTGATCCGCAGGGTACTGCGGATGAGAACTCAGGTGAGTCAGGGATTGCTGTTCTATAGAGGTGATCTGCAGAGGGGCTGTGCTTGTAGGAGACCGAGGACATCAGCGACACACACGCACCCCTTTATCTTTAGCCTGGAGGCTGAAAGACTTCACTGCTTCTTCCCCTGGAGTCCCGGGCAGGCACCCAGGTCCTGCTTGGGAACACGGCAAGCGTGGCCCTCATCACGGCAGTCCTTGGAGGCTCTGGTGATGAAGTCACCGGCTCAGGGCCGCACTGACAGCACGCCAAGTCCTCGTGGGACAAGTGGACTGGAATGTGGGCAGCCCTGCGGGTCAGGGACCGGCACCCTCTGGCTGCTGAGTCTGGTGACATGGTGTCATGTTCAAGGTGTTTTGGGAAGCAGTGTGTTCCCGTGAGCCCCCCAGGTGGAGGTGGCTGCTCCTGGAGGGATGGTGGTGCCCATGACAGAGGAGTAGGGCAGTCAACATCTCCTCCATATCACACCCTGCTCCCCACCTGCCAGCTCCAGAGGCCACCCCCACAAAGCTGCCCGACAGCCCCCACAGCATCTGAAATCCTTTATTGGGAGATCTCAACAGTGGGCCCACAGTGAAGAGGCGCTCCTGATGACTGAAGCAGAGCCCCCCCACTAGGGACACTCCCCACAGGCCTGCGACCTGAGCCCCTCCCTGTACCCCAGGGCCTTTGGCATAATGCTGATGGGGGGGACAGGGGTAAGAGAGGGGAGCTGCAGGCAGTGAAGCCCCTCAACTCAAAGCAGACTTGGATGAATGCTGGGGGTTGGGGTGGGTAGTGCAGGATGGAAGGAGGATTGGCCCCCCCACCCTCCCCACTCAGCTTGAGGCTGGGGGAGCAGTGAAAGGTGGGGGAGCCGAGAGCTAGCAAGATGGTGTCTATTTCTGCTGATAAAGGGAGCGCGGGGGCCTGCAAGCAGAGAGTTGGTGGCGACTGGGCTAGGTCACGCGCTGGCGTCCTCGTCCCCACCATCCTGCTGCTCCCTGGCGCCCTTCTCGTCATCCGGCTTGGGGTCAGTTTCCAGCAAGGGCTCCGTGGCCCCTGCCTCCTCCTGCTCCTTGGCCTCGCTGGACTTGGAATTGGGAACCCAGAGGCCAGAGTCGATGCAGCGCTGCATGTGGTACTTTGCATCCTGTGGGGAGGAGGGCTGATGAGCAGGTGCTGCCCGCTGGCCCCCCGAGCGCCGAGGGGCGGACAGCTCACTTACACACGCCTCAAGCCCTCTTCCGAGATGCTCCTCTCCTTGACCTCTCAGCCCCCCAACCCCAAGCCACGGCCACTGAGTCGCTCCCGACTCACTGGGACCCCTGAGGTTTTGGGGGGGGGGCCCGTAGCCTAATCTCTCCCCCTAGGAGCAACTGCCTCAAAGCTCTTCTGTGAGGGTGGGAAGGTCCGTGCTGAGCTGCCCGACACAGCGGCTAAGGGGCACTTGGAATGTGGCTCAGGGGCACTTGGAATGTGGCAAGTGTGGCCAAGGAACACCATTGTCCCCTTGACGAAGTTTGATTTGATTTTGAATTGGGTACATGTAGGCCTGAGGCTGAAAGGAGCCCAGTTGGTATAGTGGTTCTGCATTGGGCTGTTAACCAAAAGGTCTGTAGTTCAAACCCACCAGCTGCTCCCTGGGAAAAAGACTTGGTTTTCTACCAGAGGCAGTTCTACCCTGTTGCATAAGTCACACTGGACTGGATGACAGTGAGTTTGGGGAGTTTCGGAAACAGAGGTCAGTAAGCGTTTTCTTTTAATGGCCGGGTGGGGAATATTTTAGGCTTTGTGAGCCAGACAAGAGGGAAAACGGAAGCTGACCACCCCCCCACACACACTTCGGGAGTGTCTGTAATGTTTAACTCCTCGACTGAGCCAGACCGAGCAGGGGAAAACCAGCCGGAGATGACACACACAAGCAGATCTGCGTGCTGATAAACCTTTCATGTATAAGAAACGGGCAGCGGGCCTGTGCGTGGCAAATTGCCACGCCCTGGGGTTCAGACTCAGATCCCCTTGGAAGCTTCTAGAAATCCTACAACCAGATTTGTCTTACAGACGGGGAACCAGAGAGCCAAGTAGCTAAACGGGGGTCAAACTAGTCTCTGGGGCCTCCTCCACCAGCTGGCTTGAGGACAACAGCAACAACAACCCACAGTTGTCGTCAAGCGACACCGGCTCCCAGGGAGTGACCCTGGGCGACAGGGCCCGAGTGTGCAGCCCACCGTGCACTCGGCTGTGATTGTTCCAGCAGCACACTGCCCGGCTTTCTTTGAAAGAGAGCCCTGGGCCCAGGAGTCAAACTCCTGGTTAGTAGCTGAGAGCCTCAACCCGTGCCATCCAGGGACACTGCTGGCTCTGCAGACTATCACTCACAGCTCCCTACTGTGTGCTTGGCCCTCCCTCTGAGTCCCACCTGGCTGGGAAGGAGCACCCCCCACCCCACCCCGAGTCACTGTGGTCTTGGCCTTGAAGGCTGAGCTCACAAATGGCAGTGGTGACAGGGGCAATCACAGGAGAGAGGTGGCACAGGTGAGCCTGGGGGTGCGTGTGTGTGCACTTGCGCTGGGGGGTGCGGTGACTCACAGTGGGGTCCATCTTGCTGATGGCATCCTGCAGCATCTGCACGTCCTTCACGTCAAAGCATTTCTGCAGCTCCTGGGGATGCATAGGGGCCGGGTCAAGGTCTGTGGTGACGGCCCCCGGCCAGCCAGCCCAGCCAGCCCCAGAAGCGCACCTCGGGGAGAGACTCGTAGACCTCCACGGGGTCCAGGCCGCCGGGGCCCAGCCTCTTCTTGCGCTCCTCCTCCTCGTACTCCTTCACAGCCTTCTCGATGCGCAGCTTGGCTCGGCCACGCACGCGCTCCTTGAATGCCGACAGCTCATCGTTGAAGCCCTCCATGTACTGCCGATCGGCTGTCTGTGGGGGCGGCCGTCCGTCAGGGGCCTCCAGCTGTCCCCCCTCAAGCGCCCGATCACCCCTAGTCTGATGGCCTCTCCAGGGGGCTGGTGGCCTCCTGACTACCTGGCCCTGTGTGCTGCCTGAAGCCCCGGTCCCCGCCTGTGGGGGCACAGGCAGGGCCCCACCTTGATCTTGGTGAAGAACTGCCGGAAGCAGGCACGGGGGTCCACCTTGAGGCTCTTGGCCAGTTCCAGGATGAACTGCATCACGATGGTCTGATGGGCCACCTGCTCCATGAGGGCGCATTTCTGTAAGAGGAAAGACAGCCGTGCTCACCTGAGGGCCGCCAGCTCTGGCGGCAGTCCCCAGTCCCCAGTCCCGGCTGCAACACTCACCTCCTCCACCTCCAGGTCGATGCACCAGATGACCAGGTAGTTGGCCGTTTCCTCGCACACCAGGTGGACATTGTCCGACAGGTACTTCTGGCTGTCATCCCAGCGGCGGAGCATACCTGCGGGGAGGTGTCCACAGGGTGCTGGCGGGGCCCCTGAGGGAAGGCCGCCTCCACTACCTGGGGCATTGCCATCCGCACGGGCATGCATGCACCCATAACTTACCAAAGTGCTTAATCTGCTGCTCGTATTTCTCCACAAAGGTTTTGTGTTTCTGCTCCCGCGCTTCCTCGGAGTCCTCGGCCGCTGGCTCGGGCTTCGTGTTGACCATGCTCTGTGGTGGGGCGAGAGGGCGAGTGGGCTGGGGCCTGGCCGCCGCGCCCAGCCCTGAGCTGAGCCAGTCAGGTCGCGGCCGCCGCGCCCAGCCCATCAGTTCCCGAGGCGGTGGCGGTGCCATGAGCATCAAGGAGGCGGGAGCGTGGCCGTGGCAGGTGTGGCCTCGGGCAAGGGCCTTCGGGCAGATCAAAGGGGGGACCAGTGGGGTGCTTCCTCCGCGCAGGCCCCCAGCCCTGCCTGCCTCCGGCCCCCACGGCACGCGCACCTTGCTGAAGCCGTCCTTGCTGAGCGTGTCCACGTTCCAGGGCATGTTCTTCTCTTTCTTGCGCATCTCCTCCAGCTTCTGCTCCCAGCTCCGCTCCTCCTTGCGCAGCTGCTGCGCCTCCGACTGCAGCCGCTCCAGCTCCCCGGGGCCGGCCCCGCCCCTGGCCCCCTCCAGCTCCTTCAGCTTCCGCTGGCACGCGGCCACCTTGCGCTTGCTCTCGCGGCAGCCCCGTTCCAGCTCCTCCTTCTCCTTCTGGAACTGCTCCATGCGCTCCAGGCGGGCCTACGGCGCAAGGGTCAGTGGCCTGTCACCGGGGCCTGGGAAGGGCTGCACCTACTGCACCCTGCCTGGAGCCAGGGTGCGTCCCTCCTCTGCTGACAGTGCTCCGGGCCTCCTCCCTCACCCAGGGCAAAAACAGGGTCCCATGGCTCTCCACTCCAGCCTCACTGGCTGCTTCGCCTTTGCCTTGCCTTTTCTTGCACTCGACCAGGGACGCGCTTTCCCCAAGTGTCCACACAAGCGTACCCCCTTGCCGGGAGGGTTGGAAGGTCAAGTCTACCTCCAGGCCCCACAGAAGAAAGGCCTGATAGTCCACCAAGAAGACCAATGGCCTGCCACCACCTGTGACCACCTCATTACCCATTGCTTTCTTCCTCCTGCCCCAAATCATAAGGTCTGGCTCAAGGGTCGCCTCCTGAAAACTGCCACCTGCCCTCGATGGGCACCTGTCACCTGCTGTGAGGGCTGTGCATCGCCTCCAGGCCACTGTCCCTTGTCCATGGACAGCAATTTGCTCTCTGTTGTGTCTCTGGAGCCTGGGACCAGGCCGGGCACACGGCAGGGGTACAGTAGGCACTTGCTGGGTGAAGCAGGAGATGCTGGCCGGGGGTCCTTCCTGGGGCCTCGGGCTCCTGCTCCCTGGAGCTGCCCTCACTAGTCTGTGCCCTGCCCACAACCCCACCCCTCCAAGCCACCTGCAACTGGACGTCCTGTCTCAAAGGCATGTGTGTCCTGCCCTGAACTCTGGGCCCCCGCTGGGTCCCCTTCAGTGAGGGTGTCCCCTCCTGCTCTGCTGCCGGGTCCTGACACTCTTCACCTCTAGCTGTTCCTCTCATCTGCGTGAAGAAGCCCTGCTGGCGAGACCGGGTTAAGCACCGGCTACTGACTACAGGGCTGGCGGTTCAAGCCCACTAGCTGCTCCACGCGAGAAAGAGGAAGCTGGGTGCCCCCACACATACCAACAATCTCTGACACCCTATGGCAGTGGGTTCTGGCCAGCTTGCTGGTTTGTGAGCTGAAAGATCAGCAGATGGGCCAGCCGAGGGGTGCCTGAGGAGAAAGGACTGGTGAGCTCCTCCCCAAAGGTCCCCATCTTGAAACCCAGGAGGCAGCTGGCTTTGTGCACACACAGTTGCTGTGAGCCAGGGCCAACTGGTGGCAATTGACAACCACAGCCATCTTGTCCCGGGGTCCCTACCAACCAAGGCCCTCCTGTCTCCAGCCCAGCACTGCCTTCATGGGCCCAGCTCAGATCCCACCTGCCTCCTGCCCACACCCGTCCCCCAGCTCCTCAGACTCTCGGCCCCTCACCTTCCTCTCTCCTTACGCTCACACCCTGCCCAGCCTCCAGTAAGTCTGCTCAGACCAGTCCGCCCCTGTCCAGCCCGACAGGCTGACCTGGACGCCACATCCCATAGTTGTCTGTCCAACACAGGCACCGAGGCTGACAGGGGTGCTCTGAAAGGTTCTGCCTGGTGGCAGCACCCCATCTGGGAGTGTGAGGGTCCAGTTGGGACTAAGGGTCCTCCTCTTCAAGCTCCCAGTCAGCACGGGTCCTGCCCTCCTCCCCCAATGCCGGGTCCCAGGCAGGTGCTGTGGCCCTTGTCCCCAAAGGCACCAGAGCTTTCTGGCCTCTCTGCCTTGCACATGCTGCTCCTTCAGCCTGGACCCCTCCCCAAGGTCGTGCAGGTCTCAGTTGGCTATCTGAGGTCTCATCAGATGACTATCCCCTGTGCTGGGGGTGGCCGTGGGGCCCCAGAACTGGGGTCTTATCCCATGACCAACTGCAAGGTGTCCCTCTCAGAACCTGTCTCCTCATCCCCAAAACTCAGACAACAGCATGCACCTTGCAGAGCTGCGGGAGGAGAGACCAAGACAGCTAGTCACGGCCAAAGGCCGGAGGCAGGATGGACACACAGAGCATGTCCCCCTTGAGCTGCCACCATCACTCTTCTGTCCCGGGGAACATGTTCTCTCTGGGGGCTGGCCTAGCACCCTGGCCGGTCTGTGGGTTTCACTTGCTCACCTCCACCAGCAGCCCAGAGCGGGGGCTCAATAACCGGCGGGCCCCTGGGAATGTGATTTGGACGACACCAAAACCTGTTCCTGCCTCGGTTCCCTCCTCTGGGAAATGAGACCTCACCCGAGTGTCGTGGGGGCGGTTCTTGTTGCTACGTGCTGTGGAGCTGGTTCCAACCCATAGTGACCAGAAAGAAACCCTGTGTCATCCTCATCATCACTTATGCCCACTGTGGCGGCCACCGGGTCCATCCTTCTCATGGTAGGTACTTCCCTTTGTTGCTGACCGACTGTGACTGGAGAAAATTCAATACGAGGGCTGGGGAAGCTAGCAAGACAAAACGCGTCCAATACAACAAGTTTTCAGGAGATGTCACCGTGGGCCATCACTGTGGCCATCACCACCTCCACGGTGGTCTGCTGACTCCCTCTGGATCTTCTCTGAGGCTGCAGCAGAGAAGGTTCTAGCACAGGGCCGGGACGACAGTTGAGACAAGCCCAACAGACGGGACAGAACGGGCCTGGAAGCTCACTTTCCGAGTTGATAATGGGTAGAGGTGGCCCAGGCCTCCCCACGGGCAAGACAGGAACCCTGCCTTGTTCTCCACGGTGGCTGTGTCACCCTGGAGCTCCCTTGCCACCCGAGGTACTGTCACTGGCTGAAGGCACAGCAGGTGCTGGCTGCCCAGGCTGTCACTGCTATGATTACCAGTATGACCAAAGTGAAATAATGACCCCTGGGGCAGGTGGAAGGCCTCTGGTGGCGCTGTGAGTTAGGCAACGGGGGCTGATAACCACCAGGCTGACAGTTCAAACCTGCCAGAGGTTGGGAAGGAGGAAAGGGAGGTGGCCCTTTAGGGTCGCTGAGAGTCCGCACTGACCCACCCTGCGGCCGTGGGCTTGGCCTGGTTGCCTGGAGCTCTCTAACTCCCATGGGGTCAAGCCCAGAGCAGGCTGCCCTGAACAGGAGCTGCAGGGAAGAACCATGGCCCTTCTGCCATACAGATGGGGAGACTGAGGCCTAGTGCTGTACAGATTACTAGAAGGATCCCCAAGACCCTTCTGGAAGCCTTGGAAGTTTCATCAACTGCCTATATGTTAGCGGTGAGGGCAACAGCTAAGCTGTATAGAGAGCTTGCAGTATGCTAGCCACTGCTCCGAACACATTGCAGCCACTAAATAAGATATTCCCCACAATGCCAAGGAGTGGATACTATGCAGACTCCCAGGTGGGGAAACCGAGGCTGCCTGTGAGTGGTACAGAGTCAAAAGACACCAGGCTACTCTCTGACTCAGCCCACTTTCTGCTCCAGAAAATGGCCCTTCACCCAGGGCCTGAGAGAGCCGAGCTCTTTTCAGACCGCCCATCTCATCCAAACCAAACCCAGACTCCGCACAACGGAACTTGCAGATAACATCATGATCGAAAGAAAAGAGATGGACGTTGTCAAGGATTCTGTTTTGCTTGGATCTACAATCAATGCTCATGGAAACAGCCACCAAGCGATCAGTGACGCACTGCCCTGGTTAACTCTGCTGCACGGACCTCTTCAGAGTATTGAAATGCGAGGTTACTTTGAGGCCCCACCCAAGCCAGGGTATTTTCAATCACCTCATGTGCGTGTGAGAAAGTTGGGCATGGAATAAGGCCGGAGAAGAAGTGATGCACTTAAATCACAGTGCTGGTGAGGAATACTGAAAGTCCTATGGTCTGTCAAAAAAAAGAAAACAATCCGTCTCCACAGAAGTACAGCCAGAACGGTCCTCTGAGCCTTTGCCTCATCCACTTCCAACATGTTGCCAGGAGAGACCAGTCCCCGAAGAAAGACATCATGGCTGACAGAGTGGAGGGGCAGAGCAAAACAGAAGGCCCTCAACAAGGCGGACACACACAGTGGCTCCAATGTGACAACTGTGAAGGTGGCTCCCTCTGTCGTCCAGTCACTATGGGTCCAAGCTCACTGGAAGGCATCGAACCACCACCTCCTCCTCCTCCCATCTCATCCTGACTAAAATCTCACCAAGAAAGACAAGGCTACATTATTTCTGTTTGGGGAGAGAGGGGCTGGTGAGCAGGGTCCTCAGGTTACTGGGCAGCCAGGCAGGCAGCAATGGCCAGACTGGGAGGGTGAATCCAGGCTGGCCGGTGGCTGAGGACAAGGAAGCCCCGCCTCTACTGCAGCCACAGGGCTATTTAGACACAGGGGGAGGCGGAGCTCAGCAGACAGGAAAAGGCTCCCAGGGGGAGGGCGTGGCTGCCAGGGCCCAGCAGCATGGGCTTGCCTCACTAGGGGTGGGGTGGGGGCAAATCCCCTCTGCACAGGAGCAAAGATTAACCTCTTTATGTGACTGAAATAGATACTCTCGAGAAGATACTTCCAAGCTTTGCGGAGAATCTAACTATTTAGTAAAATGAGACACACAGCAGGAAACAGAAGTGCTAGAACTTTCTTCCCACATTCCAGGGACGTGCCCAGCAGGGACAACAGCTGTGTTAGGGAATGAAGGCTCTGCCAGTGGGGGCTCCTGTGGTATCCTGTAGGGAAGGGGGCGTGCCCTTTGAGAACTTTCTAGATGAATGACTGGAAGCTGCCATCAGTGGGAATGGGATGGAGCCTCTCTAAGCAGCAGCAGAAGCCCTTGG
>NW_022103934.1:1453884-1455295 GCF_000313985.2 Echinops telfairi | reverse complement strand
AGGAGCTGATGCCAAGGGCTTAAGTGGAGAGCAAATGTTTTGAGAATGATGAGGGCAACGAATGGACAAACGTGCTTGACACGATTGATGTATGCGTGGTTTGTGATAAGAGTTGTATGAGCCCCCAGTAAAATGATTTTTAAAAAGAGAAGAATCACAGACGCTGAGAGGGCGTCCTAAAGTCAAAGGTGAGGTCCCTGGCTGTTCGGAGTCAGAGGCTTAGAGCCAGGTCCCGGGGGGCGAGGGGTGAGGGGCAGCGGGGAAGGTGGGCGTTCTCTACCTGGTGCCGCCAGCGGAAGAGGCTGGCTGTGTCGATGTTGGGGTGCGTCTCGTCTTCATCGTCCGACACCTCGATGTGGTCCCACACGCTGTAGTCCACCATCTTGCCTCAGCCGCCCACCCGCTCCGGCTCCCGCGGCGACGGAGACTCGGCCACTGGAACCCCGCCCCTTCCGCTTCCGCCCGGACGCACGCGCGCGCCCCGCGTGACGTCACATTCCTAGCAACCGCAACGGCGGCACTGGCGACCGAGCGCGCCTTAAAGGGCCCTGTGCACGTGTTCGGACTCGGGAGAGTCCCCACCCCCACCCCGAGAACCTGCCTCAGTGGGTCTGGGGGCTCTTCGGGGCGCCTCTCGAGGGCACACAGGCCGGCACCCCAGCGACAGTGCCCTTCACTTCCCGCCGCTTCCAACGCAGCGTTTGCCGCGGTCCCGGCAGTGTAGACTGGGGTTGTCGCCTTAGCCACGCCCACGTGACGTCAGCACGAGCCCACTCGGAAGGCGGGGTCTCGACCAGTAGACCCGCCCCTATCCCTTGTAAGGGGTGTTAGCCTAGAGCTGGGAAGACGTCGGAGGGAGACGAGGTGCGACCGTTGGGGGCTTGTGTTTCCCGGTCCACAGTCCTCTCAGAAAGACACACACACACACACACACACCCGAAAACACCCACCCCCTCCTTCCCTCCCTCTGGAGTCACCTCTTGGGCTAGCGCCTGCGACGTCCCCACGGGTGGCCACTGGGTGTCACTAATGTCTCGGCAGGGTCCAAGGCTTCCGGCTCCGCGCCAGGCTGGGAAGTGCGGCCAGGTGGTCGGGGGGCTTCCCTTCGCGCCCACCTCCGCGGCCGCGCGACGCTCCTTCCCCTGCGTCTCGGCCCCTTCTCCCGGGGCTCCAACGACTCCATGACTCGGAGCTGGGAAGACCCGACCTGCACACTTCCAGGTCTCCCGGCCCAGGATAAAAGGCCTGGTTACGGCTGAGGACTAAGATGATCGGATTAAAGGGCGCTTGGGCCCCGGGGGCAGGGGGGATGGGATGAGCGGCGCTCCAGTCCCGGAGCGAGGGGTGCTTCTTCCCAGGCTCCCCAACAGCTGGTGATGGGAGGACGACTAGGATCGGTGGAAAGAGCTTA
>NW_022103934.1:1443036-1452993 GCF_000313985.2 Echinops telfairi | reverse complement strand
TTCCAGAACCTCAGTTTCCTCCTCTGCGAAGTGGGTAATGATACACCGGGAATTCGCGAGGGACGGCTTGCTAAGCTTTCCCCGCCTCATCATTTCTCCCCTTTCCCCACGGATTCCCCAAGTGCCCAGCACTCTGGCCGCGCTGCGGGGCCGCAGCGATGATAAGCAGAGACTCTGCAGACGACGTGTCAGGCTGATGAGGGCGCGCAGAGATGGCTGTGTCAACACAAATACCCAAGGAACTCCCAGCCGGCAGAGAGGGAAGAAAGGCACAGCAAATGGGAACATCCGCGACTCAATGAGATTTCGATTCAATGAGATTTCGTGCTCACGACTGCTTTCCTCCTCCGCTTTGAGCTATGTTGGGGTCCGGACCTGGGCCAGGGCCAGCGCAGTGTGTGATACACCAGAGGTGTGCCATCAATGTTGAGGGAATTAAGGGGAAGTTCGGTTCAGGGCATTTTAGATCAGGAAAGGGGGATTAACAAGAACCAATCTGACCTCCACCCATCTCCCATTTTACAGAGTCCTGAGCCCCAGGGAAGGGGAGAGAGCAGGCAGATGGGCTAGAGACCCAGGTCTGATTCCTGACCAATGCATCTCAAGCACAGCTATCAGCTGTCTTGTCTGTGGAGGGCTTCCAGAGTAAGACTAGGAAGAAAGGACTGGTGATCTGTTTTTCTTTTTTGACCCAATTTTAATCTAATTTTTTTGTTTTTCTATCTTTTTTTTTTTTTTGCAATTTTCCGGAAATCAGTCATTGGATGGGGGGAATGACAAAAACCAAAATCAAAGCCCTGTGAATTATGACAGCCCCATCTGCAACGGACCGTGGGGACGGGACAGGAACAGGCAGCGTTTTGTCAGATTGTACATGACTCCAGGGTGGCTGTCAGCCAGGAAAGAGTGGTGAAGAGCTGGCGAGAGAAAGGCGAGCAGCCAGAAGGGAGCTCAGGGCACAGCAGACGGCCCTGATGTCCAGCCAGTAGCCATGCCTCCCCCACATAGCGACAGTTGGGCATTCTTTCATTCAGTGGATATTTACGGAGCACCTACTAGGTGCCAGGCGCTGAGAACCAGACTCCCTGCCCGTGGAGCTGTCATCTCATGGAGGAAACAAGCAGCATAAACAAATACATGCGTAACAGATGGGGATTGGGATGTGAGATGGAGGGGAGGGGCCTGTAACGAGAGCAAAAAGTGGCACATAGAGGACAAGAGAGGCACTTCAGGTGGGTATCCAGGAAAAAACTCCCAGGGGTGTGTGGGGTTGAATGACTTTTACTCCTGCACATGCCGCTCGCTAACCCAGACACAAGTGATCAGAGGAACACATACCAAACCCTGGCCGGAACCCTCGGCGCTCCAGTGGGGTGATGGGCTACCCATTGAGCTTGCCAACTGCAAGGTCAGCAGTTTGAACCCACCAGCTGCTCTGAGGGAGACAGAGGAAGCCGGCTCCCTGAAAGAGACACTGTCTCAGCAAGCCGCAGGGCCAGTTCTCTCCTGTTCGACAGGGTCGCTCTGAGTCAGAATCAACTCGATGGCAGTGAGTGTGGTTTTGGAGGGGTTGCCTAACCCAAGCCTCCATTTCGAATACCCAGGAAATGCTTCCCGGGTATCCCCAGACACGTTCTCTCTCAGCCCCTCTCCTAACACGTACAGACGACTCACTTCCAACGGCATACCCACACCCACAGGGACGGACGTGGCGTCATCCGCCACCTGTGCACGCTCCTGCAGGTAGTTTCAACCACGTAACTCTCACACGCTTAGAAAGCACCACCCACCCAGGCACACTTGCACAAACCAAAGGCATCCCCCTCCCCCCATGGAGCCCAATTGGACTCCTAGCCATGCCCAAAGCCCCAGATGTGCCCATGTGCCTGGGGTCCCGATGGCCCTTCCCAAGCTGGCTGGAGCTCCAAGGGTTCATGGAGTTTGGCGAGTCCCTTCCCAGGGGACATTCAGCTGTAATCCTCACTTCTTTCCCTCTTGGGTGGCCACCCATTCACTCCTGTCTCCTCCAAAGGTAAGGGCTGCCAGGCAGCTGGAGCTGACTGCTCATGGGCAGGGTGGAGGGTGAGGCCTCTCTTGGTGTCAGCTGCCAGTGCAGTGCATCTCCTCTGCCATCTGGACCCCCTTCCCCAGTTGGCCAGCTGGCCAGAGGAGGAGAAGAGGGCTTAGAGACACCTCCCTCCCCCATGCCAGGGGCACCCAGCCAATTCCTGAGGCTCTGCCTCCCTCCGGCTCCAGGCTTATGTCTGCATGTGCCTGGTAGTGGTGGGATGTGCTTTGCCTCTACTGCTCTCTCTTCCTGCCAGCCTCCTCTGAACAGCCACTTCTCCACTCTTTCCTGCATCCCCCCAATCCTAGAGGACCACCATGGGCCAGGTGTGAATGTAGAGACTGGGCATACAGCCAGGACCACTGGTAGAACTTGCAAGGCCCAGGATGAGATGAAAAGGTGTGTGCGCACTTGTAGGGGGAAGGGGTGAGGGGTGGGGATTCCCTTGTTCAAACTTAGGCAAGAATTTCCAGCCGACCCTCGCCTCCATCTGCTTGATTCCATTCGACTCAGTCAGCTGCTCTATCAGAGAAAGGCAAGGCCATGCTCTCCAGCCTAGAAAACCCACGGGGGCTGCTCTACCCTGTTCTTGAGGGCCGCTGTGAGAAGCCAGCCATCACAGAGCATTAAACCAAGAGCAGGGCCCTTCTGAGGCCTGGGGCCTGGATGACCACACCTGTCTAGAAGGAGCCCCCCCCCCCCCTAAAAAAGTTCCCTGCCCTCCTGGAATTGAGATGCTGGGAAGAGGGGGAACAGATAAGATGGATGTCAGAGAGTGAGGCTGGGGGCTTTCCCTCAGCAGAAAGACTTCTGGAGGGAGTTGAGTTGGTGCAGAAAGCCAAAGGAAGGAAGACCCCCAGCCCATGCATTCAGGCAAAATTTACTTATGGGGCACCTACTGCATGCCTGGGGCCCACTGGGGCCAATACAGACTCCCATCCCTGTTTTGCATCCTCATCAAAGGACAGACAATAATAATAATAAGTTGTATATTTTATTAGACTGTTAGAAGGAGCCCTGGCAGGGCCTGGGGGTTGAGTTGGATTGCTCTCTGTAAGGTTCAAACCTCCTAGCCACACTTCCTGAGCAAGATGAGGCTGTCTGCTCCCATGCAGATTTACAGTCTCCGATGCCCTATGAAGCTGTTTTACTTTGTTCTAGAGCAGCGGCTCTCAACCTGGGGATGGGATGGGGAGGGGGGGGGGTGTTGAACGATTCGTAACAGTAGCACACTGTGATGAAGTAGCAACGAAAATAATGTTATGGTTGTGGGGGGTCCCCACCACAGGAGCTGTGTTCAAGGGCTGCGGCATTAGGAAGGTTGAGAAACACTGTCTGAAGGGGTCGATGAGTCGAGATTGATTGAACAGCAGTGGGTTGGATGGTTTGGGTTGTAAGTCCTAAAACAAGGAGTGTGGTGGGAGCAGGAAGTGGGGGGAGCCTAGGGAATCTGAAGCTGTTTCTCCTTCAAAGGGAAGAGCGAGTGCAAAGGCCCCTGGGGTGGCCATTTGATTGCAGTGTTCGAGAGACAGCGAGGAGGGGAGTGGGGCTGGTGCAGAGTGAGCAAGGGGGAACATGGGAAGAGGTGAGGTCTCTGTGTGCGTACTGCTGTGTCTTGTGCGGCTCCACGTGAGTCAACGACAACAGTTATTATGTTCGTGAGGCTCGTGGCGCTCAGAACATTACATGCCTAGCTGCTGCATCCTTGCCACCGCTTTATGGGGCGGGTACCAATGTAAAATCTATTTTACAGATGAAGAAGATGAGGCCCAGAGAGGTTGGATGATTTGCCCAAAGCGGCACAGCTATATGGCCGTCAGGATTTAAAGCAGACCTAATGGTGTCATTCTTCTGGGGGGGCGGTTTCTCTCAGTAGATGCCCTTGGGTGCCTCTCTCAGTATCTGCCTCCTTAAATCTTTCAGCATGTGTGAAGACTGTGCCAGGAGTGCTAGTGGTGCAGCAGGTTAAGCATGGGGGGGAGCTCATTGAAAGGTTGGCAGTTCAAATCCACCAGCTCCTCCATGTGAGAAAGAGGCAGTATGTTTCTATAAAGATTTGTCACTGTGCAGACTCTAGGGGACAGTTCTATTCCATCCTACCGGGTCACTCTGTGTCAGAATATTCAGAGACCATGGAGGGGAGCCCAGACCTGGACTGCCCCAATTGGGCTGAGAAATTGGAGGTGGCCATTATCTTTCGACATTCATCCATCTGTTCAACATGTGTCTATCAAGGGACCACATGATATGGGATAAGTGTAAGTGATGTGTGCATTCACTATTATTAGGTAACACGGAACGGAGGTGCTAGCCCGTGCAATAAGACATGAACAAGGAAAGAAAAAGAGAAGAAAAAAAATCAAAGTAGGAAGCAAAGCACCTCGTTTGTGATAGATCTGCTAGGAAGTTTATAGATATCATGCTACGAGTCCTCAAAATAATCACCAGGCCTTGGAAAAATACT
Organism: Echinops telfairi; assembly: GCF_000313985.2. Classification (NCBI taxonomy): domain Eukaryota; kingdom Metazoa; phylum Chordata; class Mammalia; order Afrosoricida; family Tenrecidae; genus Echinops; species Echinops telfairi. Next base: position 1,448,461 of record NW_022103934.1, on the reverse strand, counting down.
TATTGAACACCTACTATATTCCGGGCATTGTTCTGAGCACTGGGGATACAATCATGAAGACAAATAGATGGACTTTTCTTCTAAGCAAGTGGGAGCCACTGAGGATTGGGACAGATGAGAAACACTACTGAACTCCACATTATTACTGAATGCCGAGAGGCCTGTGGAGCAGTGGCTGAAGTGCTGCTATCCCAAAGGTGGGTGGTTCGTACCTCTCAGCCCATTCAGCAGGAGAAAGATAGGTTCATGGGATTCATTACAGGTTTGGAATCCTAATGGGGCACTTCTGCTCATTCCTGTAAGGGTCCCTTCAGAGTCCACAGTAACTCCACAGCTACATTTTGTTTTGTTTGCAGTACGGAGTGCTAGACACTATCGTGGGAGACTGCAAATATGATCTCATTGCATTCTCACACGGACTCCCTCAGCGATGAGCATTCCAGTTCACAGAGGAGAAACTGAGGCTCAGCGTGAAGCCACTGGCCCATGGCCACAGGAATCATCAGCGGCGCTAGGGCGCGCACAAGCGTGGCCCCAGCTTCCCCTGGCTTTTAGACATTGCCAAGGCGGTGGCAGCGCGCACCCAGCACAGCAAGCTGCGTCTGCATCCTTGTCTGTCTGTTTCTATTTCCACGCGTCCCTGTCTGTCTCCGCGCGCCTCTGCCTGCGCGGCCCCCATCTGTGCCCAAGCCGCCGTCTCTCTGCGCCCGGCCCCCGCACAGCGGAGTTATTTCGGGTTTGGGCATAAAAGCCCAACAGCTCGGAGACGCTTCCTCCGGCCCCCGGTTCGGACCACGCGCCACACGCGGCCAGCTCTGGCAGCTCCTAGTCTCGGCGGGATCCCCGAGCCGGGGAAGCCCCCGCGGGAGGAAGGGTGGGGGCTGGGGCAACCCGGCCGCGGCTCCCGGCCCCCCAGCGGCCGAGCCGGGCATTGACGCGGTCCGGAGCCCAGCCGTGCGTCAGCCGTAGCCCTGGTAACGGGCTGGCAACGTCACCGCAGGGCAGTGCGTCAACGCAGGCTGACGTCACGCCCCGGGAGAGGCATCAAGTCTGGGGCCTAAGCAAGTTGCAGACCTGGCCCACAGGCAGTGATGTCACGGAGGCGGGGCAGGGAGGTAAATATGCACGGCCACCTGGTGACACTGTCAGGGGAGGTGACGCCAAAATGCCAAGAGTTTTTGTGCAATGTTTCCGCAGAAAACGATGTTTTAAAACTAAAAATAGCCAGCAAACCATTTTTCATAAGCCCAGCTTACATATATCAAATATTCATGCAAATTTACGGTTTGCATAAATGTGCACAGAGCCCTAGTGGCGTAGGCATTGGGCTGCTAACCACAGGGTCAGCAGTTCAAATCCACCAGCTGCTGGGATGAACAAAGATTGAGGACGTTTGCTCCCATAAATTTTTACAGCCCCAGAAACCCTAGGCTGCAATTCTACTCTGCCTTGTAGGGTTACAGTGATTAACTTTGATGGAAGTTGATTTTTGGTAAAGTGCTCTGGTCAGAGCTGTCATTATTACCCAATTACAACGAGGCTTCAAGTCACGTGATTTCCTTTGCTTCAGCCACAAGCCTGTTCTCATTACTGTCAGTCACCGCGTTTGTCAAATTTTCTGGTGTTTTAGCTACAACGATATTGTGGTAATGTGTATTTGTGAACCTGTATCAGTAACTTTTTGTTTTGAGAATGACGTAACAAGTAAAGAAAGGAGAAAAAATTCAAGACTTCTGCTCAGTTGCTATGAATGTAGTTAATAACTGTGCAACTCAATGTAGAAAGATTTTACAAAATAATTTTGTCAATGGAATTAATATAATCTAATATTACACTTAGGCATTTGACAACGATATCACATATTACCCTATGATTAAAAATGATCATTAACATGTCTAAAGATTCCGTATGGTCTGGTATTGGAGGAACAACATGAGGGGGTGACACCATTAGTTACTGCACGGGTTGGCACAACTCTTCTGTGCCACAATAGTAGGATGAATGCCCTTGGGGCGCTAATGTTGGATGCATTCGGTTTGGTCCTGCAGGAGGCGCTAGCCCACTCGCCATGGCCCCTGCATCCCCTACGGCATGAAGAGGAGTCGCAGTGTCCTGTCGGTGGCTTGGACAGGGGATGAGGTGCGAGGGCCGGATTGGCGGGGGTGGAGCCAGATGGGGGCGGCGCTAGGGTCTCAGGGAAGACGAACGCTCTCTGCTGGTCAGGGCTGTTTCCTGAGCGTGGTGTCTGAAAGCTGCGAGGCTGGTCTCTGTGCCTCAGTTTATACTCTTGATGCCGTTCATCAGTTGCCCAGATTCTAAGCTGTCAGACCAGGGTCTGACAAGGGTCTCCCAAGGAGCTTCCCAATTTAGGAGAGGATTTGGGGAGAAGAAAGAGGAGACAAGAAGGCCAAGAGGGCACTTCCTGGAACCTGGGAAAGACCCTCAAAAGTGAGGTGTTTGAGGGCTCTCAGATGTGAGGATGCAGGACTACAGGCTTGGGACAGCAAGAGGGAACCCCACAAATATAATGGCTGAGCAGGGATTCCCCAGATGGGAGGGAGGTGTCCAGAAGCTCTATCCCCCCACCCCCTCCAGCCACTGTCAGCCACACCCTCCAACAGCTGGATGGGATATTCTTAGGGGGTGGGGTTCAGAATTGGCCTGCCAGGCCCCCATCCCACCCTCGTTCCTCCTCAGAGGCTGCGGGAGACCCCAGAGCTCAGTTGCTCCAACATGCTGGGGGCCGACCTCCGCCGTCCCCGCCGCCGCCTTTCATCTGGCCCTGGCCTGGCCTGGGTCCAGACTGAGCCCTCGGACCCAGGGGCAACTCTACCATCACGGCCCACCACGCTGCCGCTGTTGATCCCCAGGATTTCCATCACCAGGGCGGAGGCCGACAGGTAGGCCCAAGGGGGACCCTTCCCCAGGGACAGTGGGTAGGGACGGGAGGAGGAACAGGGCCAACTGGCTAGGGCCAGCCACCAGCCTTTCCAGCACTCCAGGCTCCCTGCGATTTTGCAAAACCAGCTGAAACTTCTCTCGCGAAGTCTGACCATCCGCTTGTGGCACCCCTCCTCCAAGGCGCCTCTTGCCAGCTCCCAGAACCCCTTCTTCCATTTTGCAGTGGCCTGAGTCAGCAAGGGCCAGGAGCTCCGACTTCCCGACCCCTGCAACGCCCCACATTCACAGGCCTGCCCAAGCTGAGCTTCTGACCAGGGCACTAGGCCTGGGTATCCCTTCTGGGAAGGTTTCGCTTTCTCCCGTATCTCAAAGGGGAGAATAGGATCCTGGAGGAGGTCTTGGGGGCCATTTTTCTCTCTGCTGGGGAGAGGGGAACGTGGGAGGGGCTGCGTTTCCAGACTTAGCCAATACTTTCTTGCTTGGTCTTACCTGGCTCCTCCAAGGGTGTCCCCACCCCTCTTCTAGCCCCTGAGTCTTTAAGGCGGACAGCTGACCTATTCCTGGCCCCTGGCCTGCACCTGTCACCACTGTTCTCCCCAAGCCACAACTACCCACAGCCTCCCGGCTCAGGGCCTCGGCTTGCTCCTGTGGACCATTTCCAGATGCGGGGAGGCGATGACAATCATCGCCCCCAGCCCCCAGGCTCTAGCTTCTACCTCCTAGTTCCACCCGGTCATCTCAGTCTCAGGCCGCAGCCCCCACCGACAGCCCTGACTTTGAGACTCCTTTACCCTTCGGCAGCCTCAGCGAGGGGCCTACTCTCCCCTCCCACATCATGCAGAGCAGTCCCATATCCTTCCAGAGTCCACCACCACCCCCCCTCGAAAGACTCTGTCTTAGGGCAGAGCCCCTCAGATGAACTTGGGGAGATCCCCGGCACTTGCAAATTCTCCCTGAAATCGTTTGGAGTGTGGCTTTGATGGGGGAGTCCCCGCGAGAATTCGGGGCACATTTCTAGTCTCGTCGACACCCAGCATCTGTGGACAGGAGCGCATATTTTTGCCCGGCGTGCGCCCACGCCGGGGCGGCGGCGGGTGGGGGTTGGGGGCCTCTGGCAGGGCCTCTGGCGGCTGTGAGGGTTGAAGACGAGCAGGGTTGGTTGTTTTTTTTAATATATAAGAAGAATATTACCGGAGGGAGAGGAGCGGTGGCAGACGGCACGGCCTGTCCCGGGGAGCCCGTGGGAAGGGGCGCGATCCTAGTTCGGGCGCCAGCACCCGAGCAAGCGGATTCGCGACGTTCCCCTGATCGGTCCTTGGGGAGGGGTACCCCCGCCCCCAGCCCAGCAGCCTGCGGAGTTCGACTGGGGCCTGCGGGGAGGGAGGCTCTTGAGTCCCGCTCGTTCGCTGCTTGCTCCCTAGCTTGCTCGGCGCGGCGCTGGGGGAGGCGGGAGAGTGAGTCACGGCAGCTCCCGATTTAGGTGCCGGAAGGGGGGCTCTGCCGGCGGAGGCCGCGGGGAGGAGGCGCGGCTGTTTACTCGCCTAAAAAGGGCACGCGAGTGCGCCCCGCGACTGCCGCGGACCTGCCTCAATTTACCTCCTGCAGATGTACTTTGCAAGAAACAGAGATAAGAGAGCGGTGGGCGGGTAGCCAGGGGAGTGGCCGCGGTGTCCTCCAGGAGCCCCAAGGGGACCAAAAGGGACACACCCCTGAACCATCCCCAAGATTGGCCGATGGTAACCATACACACACCACACACACACACACACACACACACACCAAACACGCATAGACGCCTACTGAGATCACAGACTCGAGGCTGAATCGCGTGCTTGTTGACAACTGCAAACACACACGGACTCCAATGCTCATCAAACGCGTGGGGGCACTCGCAGAATCCCCCACCGCGGCCACCGAACCTGATCCCGGAGAGCCGCACATCCTTCCAAGGAGCAGCACACGTGCGCACACATCCTTCACACACAGACACACACAGCGCGAAATCCCGGGAAACAGGCGGTCCGCAACAGCCAACCACGTGGGCGCGCGCGCGCGCGCGCACACACACACACACACACACACACACACACACTTCCAGCCCCACCGACAACACAGACAACCCTTGGAAGTGGCCACGTGCGTGAAAACCCCGCCCCGGACACACACACCATAGCCTTTTCTGGGACCCATCAGCAGGAGGTTCCCAACACACTGGCGGACACAACGCGCCATTCGCACCCAGACCCACTCTCCCCCAGCCTCCCCCGACCAGGGGTAGCGGCGAGGACACACCAAGCTTAGGCTCCGCCCCCGTCATGATGGACGGACTGACTGACACTCCGGCAACCAGTCGCGTGTCGTCTTCCTGGTCGGATTAACCGCTTAACTCCTCAGTGCCCGTGCGCTCTGCGGCGAGGCTGGGCGCTCTGGAAAGAGCAGAGTCCCGGCGCCCCCTCCCCGCCGGGAACAGGGCTGTGCGTGGGAGGGGAGGGGCCCCCTCTTGGGTGGCTGCCCCCCACTGGGC
>NW_022103934.1:1440574-1442711 GCF_000313985.2 Echinops telfairi | reverse complement strand
TCGGGGCCCCCGGGGCGCAGGTGGGGGCCGGCGCTATGGAGCCCCCGGCCGCCCCCTCGGAGAGGAGCTTGTCTCTGTCCCTGCCCGGGCCCCGGGAAGGCCAGGCTACCCTGAAGCCGCCCCCCCAGCACCTGTGGCGGCAGCCTAGGACCCCTATCCGGATCCAGCAGCGGGGCTACTCCGACAGCGCAGAGCGCGCGGAGCCCGAATGGTCGCCACACCGGCCCATAGAGCGCGCCGACGCCGTGGACACCAGCGACCGGCCGGGCTTGCGCACGTCCCGCATGTCCTGGCCCTCGTCCTTCCACGGCACTAGCAGCGGCGGCGCGGGTGGAGGCAGCTGCAAGCGGTAAGACCCTGGACTACCGACGCGCGCGGAGCGTAGAAGCGCGCAGACAGGGCGCGATTCGCCTCGCCAACCGCAGGGGGCGCTGCGACACGGGTGGGGTCATTGTGCCTGGCATGGAGGGGGTGATGGCTGGGGGTGGGGTGGGGTTGATTTACTGCGGGGGCGTCCGGGACAGAGTTCCTGGCGCGGCTCTGTGCTGGCTACTTCCCATGCAGCCAGTCCAGGAGTGAACTTAGAAGCGCTGCCTTACGTGTGGAATCAATGGGTTTCCGGGGGACTAGATGGTCAGTTGGTATCAGTACAGGGCGACTATAGACTGGGCAGTTCTTGGAGGGATCTTCCTGAAGGCATTTGAGCCTGGTTAGATTAACTGGGCTTATCATGCCTACTAGGACCACAATTTCTGCTCCAGGCCGGAGGGCCTCAATCTAGAGGTGCAAGACTGACCATATGGGGTTAAGGACATTAAGGGGCATCTTGCATGGACTCGCCGTTGGGGTCTGTAGGTTCTAAGGACAAGAGCTGCCTAGCTGTAGAGAACAGCGCAGAGGGGCCCAGGTCCAGCAAAGAATGTGGGGGGTTCCTGCCTCCTCTGAGGTGACAGTATTGTGTGTGTGTGTGTGTGTGTGTGTGTGTGTGTGTGTGTGTGTGTGTGTGTGTGAGAGAGAGAGAGAGATAATGTCTGGCTTCTGACCCACCTTAGTCTACCCGCCTCCCACCTTAGGCTCTGACTATGGGTGCGATGATTAGCTGTGGCAGACTCGATTGGGTGTTGGGCCTGGGCTTCTGTTGTTCTCTGGTTTTGACAGTGACATTGTGCCAATGTGAATGTGTATTCCAGGGACCCTGTGATTGTGATAAGGTGGCCTTGTGTATTCCTGGGGCAGTCATTGTGATAGCATGCTGGGGGGGCAGGGAGAGATGTAGGGGGCTGTGAGAGATTGTGTCCGTGGGACTGTCAGTGCTCTCTGGACCACTGGTTGGGACACTGTGACCATGCTGTCAGATGCCTGGGTGCCTATGTCTGGGGTCTGTGTTGTAGTCTGCAGGGTGCCCTCATGGCTGCTCTGGCTGCCTGCTGACAGGTGAGTGGGCTCTCTGACCTCCAAATGTCCCTTCCCACTCTCCCACAACCCGTTCCCTAGTTTCTGTCTCTGCTCCCTTGGTGCTTTAAGGCCTGACTGCTCTGGTGATGTATGACTGACAAGCTGGTCCAAGTGCTCTCTCTGCCTGACGCCCATGAGTACACCCCTCTGCTTGGGCCAACACTATGACAGTCTGATGGAAGCCTCTTACCCCCCCCTCCCCCCGAGTTCCTCTAGGCTGTGACCCACAATTCCTTGGAGGAAGAGAAGGGACTTTGCCTCTCTGGGCCTCAGGTCTTTTGGGAATCCTCCAGCAAACAACACAGTCCTCCCACCCACCCCCAGCCCCCACCAGAAAGCGAAAACGATGGGTCTGATACGTGCAGCTTGCTGTTTCCCAAGGGGGAACTTGAGAGAAGCTACAGGAAAATAAAGCTGGAATCAACAGGAAATGCCAAGACCAGGGCCTGCAGGCCAAACTGAAACAGGTCACTGTCCTGGGATGGGGGAGATGGGGGTGGGGCGCACTAGAAGCTGGGTCCCACCCCTTATGCAGGCCCCAGGAACATCTCCCTCCGGCCTCCTGGGGGGCCGACCCCATGGGGACAGTGGCTGAGTGAACATTGTTAGCATCCTTGGATTGAGTGGCATCCATCTCCTAATAGCTCACTCTGGGGCACCTTGCCAGGGACATTCTCATCCC
>NW_022103934.1:1435678-1439797 GCF_000313985.2 Echinops telfairi | reverse complement strand
CCGGCTGGGTGCCCCAAACTCTCCCCACCAGGAGGAACGCTGATGAAACCCCGCGTGGATCCTGAGAGGGGTGGGGGCAGCTGCGCTGGACTTTCTCTGGCCCTTGCTCTTGCTCGCTGTCTCCACTGCGGTCCTCGCCAGCCCTGGTCGCCAGCGCGCCCCTCTCTCAGGGTGTCCCCACGCGCGCACCCTGCTGGATGGCGATGGGAAAGGCGCAGCCTGGCTGTGCTCTCCCAAGCCGGACCAGCCTCTGGGACGTTCCGTCTCGGAGCAAAGTGGCCGCCGCCGCCGCCGCTACAGCGGCCACGGCGCCCCGGATTATTATTTCATGGTTATTGAGCGTCCGGGAGAGCGGGCGCCAGGCCGGCCGGCCGCAGGCTCCGGGTGGGGTGCTGGCCCTCCCTGAACTGGGACTACAGTACAGCGCTGTCCCAATCCCCCTCCACCCGTTTCCAGCTCTGGGTGGCGGAGAGGGCCGCCTGGCGGACACAGAGGAGAGCAACTTGGTTGCAAAGTTAAGACAGCGACGCGGAGTTTCTTTCGGGTCTGCGCGCCCTTGCCCGGATCCATGTCTGTCTATTGAGTTTCAGCATCTCAGGTCCCTAGGTGGCGGGCGCCTGTGATGTGCGCTTGACTTATAACCCAGTTGAAAGGCACCCACCCAGCCTTAACCTCAGAAGAAACGGCCTGGAGAGCTATTTTGGTTAAGATTCCAGCCACGGAAACGGCCCTGGGCAGTACTCCTTGGTCCCTCATGAGTTCATCAGGAGCCAAAATCAATTCCACGGGCACCCAACATGCTTCGCTGGCTCCTCATACCTGCCAAAGAAACGGAGACTCAATGACTTGCCCAAGGTCACACAGCAAAATTGAGGCCCCAAAGAGTCAGATCTCTGACTTTTGCAATTCACCTGCTGGGTGAGAGTCACTTCTCGCCCTGGCTGCCAGCTGTCCCCCAACATCAGCTTTGTCTTTAGTAGAAGCGGGGCCCCACTCCCCCAAGCACACACACCGGTGAGACTGCTCATCTCCAGGACTGTGGTAAGGCTGAGACGTGTGGGGCAGGGCTGGGCAGGCAGAGCTTGTGTTTTGAAGACACACTTCCCCAAGTGACATCAGCAGAGAGGAAGGAGGCGTCCCCAAGGCTGCAAATCCAAGCCAGTGACTGCCAGGGTGCTTCATCTCTCCGTGGTATCAGAGGGACCACAAGCTCCTCTGAGCTGCCGGAAACTGGGGCTTTGGGCAGACAGCAGTGTTTGGGGAGACAGCCGAAGGACAAGTTCACATCCAAGTTTTGCCATTTTCCTCCCGGGAGCCTTCTCTCCCCAGCGCTCCGAGGTGTCTGAGCCCCCTGTTTCCTTGTTTGCACCATATCCGCTCATCTCACCAATGTCCAGGGGGGCATCTTACAGGCCAGGGTGCAATAACGTAGACCCAGTAGCAGCCATCCTGGGGTTCTCAGAGGGGTGGGTGAGGCAGTCGCAGCAAGTACAGGTGATAACTCTGAATGGGGGAGCTGGGTGTGAAGAAAAGAAATGGGTGAGGTGAGAGGGGCCCTGGCGTCAGAGCAGGCCTCTCGGAGGAGCCGACGTGTGCACAGAGAACCCGATTTAAGGGAGAGCAGAAAGGGGTGTGTGTGTGTGTGTCTGAGGGGAGAAGGTCCCAGGTAGTAAGTAGGAATGGCCAGTGCAAAGGCCTTCAGGGCTGCGTGTGTCTGGTGCACTGAGGGAGAGGAGGGAGATGAGGGTGGCTGGAACAGAGGAAGCGAAGTGCGAGTGGGTAGAGAATGAGTGAAAGGAAAGGAGGCTCCTTGGGAGGTGAAGGAGCCGCTTTTGTAGGGCCCTGTAGGTGATGGTCAAGGTCTGAATTGCATAGGGCTTTCTAGGAAGGGGCAAAGGTGATTGGGCTGGAAGAACACTGGCCCCCCCAGAGGGCCTGTGTCTCCTAAAAACAATCACCGAACCTCGGGGCTATTGAATCCGTGGGAACCCAACAGGACAGGGTCGAACTGAGGGTTCTGAAAAAGAGAGCGGATGGGTTATCGGCTGCAAATTATCTTCCTTTTGGTTTGTAACTGGACCTCCGGGTCTGGGTGGCCAGGGCGTCAGCCTAGGTGAGTCTAGAGCAGTGGTTCTCAACCTTCCTAATGCCTGGGCCCTTTATTACAGCGCCTCATGGTGTGGTGACCCCCCAACCGTAAAATTATTATCGTTGCTACTTCATCACTGTCATTTTGCTATTGTTAGGAATCGGGCAACCCCTGTGAAAGGGTCGTTCGACCACCTCCTTCCCCCAAAGGGGTCAGGACCCACAGGTTGAGAACCGCTGGTCTAGAGCAAGGGTGCTCACTCAGGGACCACTGTGCCTCCCAGGCAACCAACATGTGTAACAACAGCTGGAGACCTTAACTGTCACAACGAACAGGGACGTTCCTGGCATCTAGTGGGTAGAGGGCAAGGATGATGGTAAACATCCTACAATCCATAGGATGCCCTCTAGGACAAAGGCTTCTCTGGTCCCAGACATCAGTAGTGCCAAGGCTGGAAGGTGGGGAAAATAGTGCCAAGGCTGAAAGACCTTGCATTCTCTTCCTAAGGGGGATACCATTTGGTTCTCATAGGTGATGGGGGGGGGAGGGGGGCGGCGCAGACAACTTAACTTTTATGTATAAAGCAATCTACAGTATCTCTGTGGTGGTCATATTTCATGAGAGAGGTGGTGGTGGTGGGGGGGAGCTATCTAAAGGGACTCCTGAGTGAGACAAGGTCCCTGGGTAGTACAAAGGCTTGCTTTTGGCGACTCTCCAAATGGTTGGCTGCTCGGCTCCACTCAGCAGCACCACGGAAGAAAGTCCTGACAACCCACTTCCATGAGATAGATGATAGCTAGGAAAACCCTGTGGAGCTGCTCTGAAGTACCCGGGGTTGGCAGGAGCTGAGATCTGCTCTGTGGCGACAGGTTTGGTTTTGCGGGTGGGGGTGGGTGGGGCATGATGCAATAAATGGTGAGAAATGCTGATCTAGCGTCTGGCTCCTGTGTCCTGGCTGTGTGACCTTGAGAAAGTTACTTTCTAAGACTCAGTTTTCCCATCTGCAACACGCGAGCCAGCCCTCTCACCTGGTGGGGTGGGGGGCGGCGTTGTGAAGATTAAATATGAGCGTTTGCTCAAACAAAATAAACCACGGCCACCACCGAGTTGATTCTGACTTATAGCGGCCCTTCAGGACAGGGAGAACTGTGTGTGGGTGTCTGAGACTGTAACTCGGTATGGGCGTAGAAAGCCTTCTATTTCTCCTCGGAGCGCCTGATCGCTTCAGAACTGTTGCTAATCTTGTGGTTAGCAGCCCAACCCACAACCACTAGGACCCCGGAGCTCCTGAATGCCCAGGAAGCCTTTAATGAATCGATTAAACCACCAAGCCCATCATGTTCGTTGACTAACTGACTCATAGAGACCCTACAGGTCACATAGGTTCCCAAACTTATTTGACCTACCTCCCCCTTTTCTGAAAAAAAAAATAAATAAATAAAAATTCAGTGGAAGAGAGAAGGGTGAGAACATTAGAAGCCCATAAATGTTTGGTCAAATAATTATCAGCATCATAGCTCACGTTTAGTGGGTGCTCACTGTGTTCCGTGGGGCTGCCAGCCTACAGATCAGTGTTTAAACCCACCAACCACTCCAAGGAGAGGGATTTACAGCCTCAGAAACCCTGTATAGGGTCACTGTGAGTCAGCATCTGCTCGGTAGTTAGCAGCCACTCAGTGGCAGTGGGTTTGCTCTGGTATTATGTGTCTGAGCCTAACAGCCAGCTGGGTCTTTTACACATTTGACAGCAGTGGACACTGAGGCTCGGTGATTTGCCCAAGGTCACTTAGTCAAGAAATGTCACGCTCCAGACAAAATGGGTGCTTAAGCTAATGTAAAGAAAGCTGATGGTGCCCAGCTATTATAAGAGATAGTGTCTGGGGTCTTAAAGACTTGAAGTTAAACAAGCTGCCAGCTAGCAGGGAAGCAACAAAGCCCACATGGAAGAAGCACGCCAGCCTGTGTGATCACGAGGTGTCCACGGGATCAGGGATCAGGCATCAGAAGACCCAAAACAAACAATCATATTG
>NW_022103934.1:1433325-1435578 GCF_000313985.2 Echinops telfairi | reverse complement strand
AGCAGCCACTCAGTGGCAGTGGGTTTGCTCTGGTATTATGTGTCTGAGCCTAACAGCCAGCTGGATCTTTTACACATTTGACAGCAGTGGACACTGAGGCTCGGTGATTTGCCCAAGGTCACTTAGTCAAGAAATGTCACGCTCCAGACAAAATAGGTGCTTAAGCTAATGTGGTAAAGAAAGCTGATGGTGCCCAGCTATTATAAGAGATAGTGTCTGGGGTCTTAAGGACTTGAAGTTAAACAAGCTGCCAGCTAGCAAGGAAGCAACAAAGCCCACATGGAAGAAGCATGCCAGCCTGTGTGATCACAAGGTGTCCACGGGATCAGGGATCAGGCATCAGAAGACCCTAAACCAACAACCATTTTGATTCAAACAAGGGGGGGGGCGGGTCAGGATGGAGACCCAAAGCCTATCTGTAGACAATTGGGCATCCCTCACAAAAGGGTCACAAAGAAGGGACGAGCCATCAGGGTGCAGTCATTCCTCTAGTTCTTTAATGCCCACCCCCCATCATGACCCCAGTTCTATCTTACAAATGTGGCTAGACCAGATCATGTACACTGGTACAGATAAGACCTCTAGATACACAGAATCCAGGACAGATAAACCCCTCAGGGCCAATAATGAGAGTAGCGATACAGGAGGATAAGGGGAAGGTGGGGTGTGAAAAGGGGAACTGATTGCAATGATCGATGTACACCTTCCCTGGGGATGAACAACATAAATGTGGGTGAAGGGAGACAGTGGATGGTGTAAAATATGAAGATTAAAATAACTTATAAATTATCAAGGGGGGAGGGCAGGGAGGGAGGGGGAAATGAAGGAGCTGATACCAAGGGCTCAAACAGAAAGAAAATGTTTTAGAAATGATGATGGCAACCTATGTACAAATGTGCTTGATACAACTGATGTGTGGATTGTTATGAGAGCTGCAAGAGCCCCCCAATAAAAGGATTGATTAAAAGAAAGATCCAGCCCAGTCTCCCGCTCTGGGGCCAAAGGCAGAGAGAGAGGGATGAGGAGGTAGATACTGATTTCAAATGCAGACTCAACCCCTTTTCTCCCCTAAAATGAGGCTCTTCCTCTTCCCCATGAGGGGACAGAGGGTTGTGGACAGATGGGAAGAACCTGTTCTAGAGGCTGCACCTCGAAAAAGGGGATGGTGTGCACCCCACCTAATCACAGTGGTAGGGCATGCAAGGGGGACACCGCTGGGCCCCAGATATCCTCCATCTGCGTGTGGGAGAGCACCTAGGTTCGCAGGATCACCTCTCTGGCTGGGGGGGACCCCGACTCTAAGGTTCCCTCCAGATTCTGAGGAGTCACAAGGCTGGCAGGAGTTGATGGGGTTCTTAGGGAGCCTCAGGGGCTGTGGATCTGCTCAGGGATTTTAGGGGTGTCTTAAGGGTTCCAAGAGCTGTAGCAACATGTCTGGAGCATTCATGGGGGAAATCCCCAAGAATTTGTCGTACATCTTGAGTTCTAGGGATGGCCTTGGGTTGTAAGAGTGCTCCAAAGCCATGGAGAAGCTAGTTGTGCCCCTCTGGTCTGTGAGGGACCCCAATATTTTGGTGGCTTCTCTATGGTGGTGGAGGCATATCCACAGTTCAAAGCCATCGCTGGGGTAGCATTGGGGTCTCTATACTGATAGAGACATCTCAGGGGTGCTAGGGAGGAGCTTAGGTACTGGGGGACACCTGAGGGATGCAGAAGTATTCCAGGGGCCCCTGAGGGATTCTGGGATTCTAAGGACCATCCTGGAGTGAGTGAAAGTGACTCTAGCTAAGAAGGATTCTAGGGGTGACCTGGGGGGGGTGTCTCTGTATGTCTAAAGGATGGTGGGGTGCTCCTGGAAGCTTAGGGGAGCCCCTGATGAACCATGGAATTGCTCCTGGGGTTTGAAAGGGTTCCTAAGGAGATTTGTGGGTTTGTCCTGGGATTCTTGGGGATGTCCCTAGGCCTCTTGGGGACTATTATCAGACACACTGAGGACAGTGCTAGAATTATGGGGATATGTGGGTTGGCTCCAGAGTCTATGGGGGATCGCATGGACCACCCCTAAGCTTGTGCACATGGGGACTGTGGGGAGGTTTGAGGGACTGTGGGGCCTCCCTGTGGTCTGTGCAGCCTCTCCACCATGAGGTTTTGTGGAATTGCCCCAGCGATTTAGGGGGCTGTCGCTGGTGCTTGTAGAGACACTTCCGAGAAGTGTGGGGACACCAAAGGGACTGTGGCGCACCTCTGGGACCT
>NW_022103934.1:1430769-1432926 GCF_000313985.2 Echinops telfairi | reverse complement strand
TCTCCTGCGTTCGCCGCCCTCCTCTCCGGTCTTCTTCCCCAGCCGGTCCCCAACTTTACGCAGACGCCTTCGAATCCTTCGGAGCTTCCAGGATTTCAGCCGTCTGGCCTGGGCAGGGTAAGTGGCTGTGGGGTCGAGTCTCCCTGGCATCTCACGCGTGTCCTGCGGTCTCCCAGCCTCCCTGTTATGACAGCGACAGAATTCACCCCTGCCGGGCTGGCTTGCTGTGGCCACGTCGGAAAGGGCATACAGTAGGCGCTCAATACATGCTGCAGATCTGAAGCCGCTCGGCCCTGGCCAGGCTTGTGGGGAGCGAGGCGGACTTGCCAGCCAGGGTCACCTGGGAACGTGTTCGTTTTTGCGTCTGTGGGTCACCTGGGAAAGTGTTCAGTGTTGCCAGTCTGTGGGCCAGCTGTGACCTCTGGGTGCTTTCATCTAGGTGCACCCCTGACCGAAGCGGGGCAATGCAAGTTGTTTTCCTACCTGTCCAGAACAGGGGTGGGGTGGCAGGCTGCAGGGGCACACAGCCTGCGGGTGATGGGCCTGGGGACACATCCGGTCTGGCTTCCCCAAGTCTGTTTATCCTGGAAGGCAGAGGCTGGCAGCCGGGCGTGGGCACAAGCTGGTGCAGGAGAGCTTGTGGGTGCCTTCTCGCCCACCTGGGCAGGGCTAGCCCTGTCTGCCCCTTCATCTCGCCTCTGACGTACTAGTTGGGGACCTGTGAATGTGGAGACACGAGGGAGACGGGGAGATGACCCAGGACAAGGGTCAGCTCCTGGATGGGGGAGAAGATGGGAGTCGGGGTGGGCAGGACCGTGTCTCTGGGAGTCTCTTTATCGGAGTGTCTCTGTCTCTAGTTCCCGGTCTCTGTGCTTCCAGCCCCTACCCCCACCCCCATGCACTGCTCCTCCCCCGGGTTTTGTCACCGGGCCCTGCAGGTCCCGCTCCCCCAGGGCGCCTGGCGTTCAGAGCCCTCCAGCCGGCCCAGCTCGACGTCAGAGCTGGAAGGCGGGGCCGGTGGGGGTGGGGGCCGGAGCTGGGGAACCGGAGCCCTGGGCGCCCGGAGGCTGGCGGCGGGAGGTGTGTGCCCAGATCTGCCGGGCCCTGAGGGAGCGGGGCGGGCAGGCGTGGAGCCCGCCCCGGCGCTGTGGACGCCCGGGGGCTGTCCCTGGGGGGTCACCGGGAGGCGCTGCTGTCGCCCGCGGCCGCAGACACCGCCGGCCGGCGAGCGGTGCACGCTGCACGCACTACCGACCCCAGCCCCATGTGCGCCCCCGCGGCGCGCTTGGTCCCCATGCGCTCTGGTGGTGCGCCCCGGCCGCGGCCCCGGCCCCCGGCCCTGGCACTGCCCCCGGTGGTCCCTGAGCCCCTGATCCATTTCTCCTTCAGCGACGAGGACACCCGTCGGCACCTGCCACGCAGATCCGTCAGGTGGGTGGCCCGTCGCCAGGGCCTATCTGAATTAGGGCTCTGGCTGTGCTGGGGTGGGGTGGGAGGAAACCCCAGTGTACCTGGCTGGAGGGTTACCCAAGTGGATTCTAGGATCTGGCTGGGGCTCTACCCCACTTCCCTGATTCTAAAGAGGGGGCGTCTTGAAGGTGGCTGCCTCCACTGGTTGCTTGAGTTATGGAATTCTGTCCCCTTCTACTTCCCCTAGGTGGGAATCTCCTCATCTTAGTGCACCCAAATCTGGGCTCCAGAACTCCCCCTGTCAGTTACTATGGGTGCCCAGCTCCTCACTTGGGTTTCTCCCCTTCCTGGGCACAGGCCTGGAGCCAGGTCTTCCTGCCTGGCCCCTCTTCCTCCCTGCGGGCTGCCAGGCTGAAAACCAAGCTGGGTGGGGGTGGGGCGGGGAGCTTCCTGGCCTTCTGAGGGTGTATTGAGAATCAGCTGGGCTGTGTTAAGGTGAAATTCTAAGTTTTTAGAAGTTTCAAGGATTCCTAGTTTTGTCCCTGTTTCCCTACACCAGCCCGTCCAGATGCTTGGATGCACAGATGTTCAATATTTGTCCATCCGTGTACTCAACATGCCTGGCACAACACATATCATACAAGGAACAATGGGGTCTCCTGGCTGGGGGGCCCATAATGGGTTCATAGCGTGGTGACACTACAACAGCCCTGGGTGGCCCCTCACATCCACTGTGTCACCCTCCCC
>NW_022103934.1:1424736-1430669 GCF_000313985.2 Echinops telfairi | reverse complement strand
CAGACCGCCACAGGCCTGGCTCCTGCTCCCACCTGTACCCCGGGGTGCATAGATGTGCTTTCAGAGACACTCAGAGACAGTCATAACACCTTTGCAGCTCACAGGTACCCTCTCCCCAGCTCAGGCACAGATCCGCAGGCACCTCTGACCTTTCTCCCTCACACCCACAGGTGTACATGGCCACAGGAATCCCTGGGAGCACCCAGATGCCCTGGCACCAGCCCCCTCACACACACACACACACACACACACACACTGCCTCCTCCAACACCCAGCCGCACAAACAGCCATGTCACCTGGCACCACATGCCTGCTTGGCAGACTTACACCAACACCACCCTCAACCTCCATGTGACCTTCCCAAGGCAAATGCCAGGCATTTCCATGTGGGCTGCCCGGCACCTCCTCAGTGGGAGGAGGGCAGGGAGCAGGAGAGACAGACACCTAGTGATTGAGAATGTGCCTTGGAGCTCGGCTGCCTGGGGTTCAAATCCTTATTCCACCACAAATCACCGTCTCTCCCTCAGTTTCCTTCTCTGGAAAATGGGCTGTTCAGGTGTACCTGCCATGTGACATTCCACAGCAGCTAGCTTCTCTCTCTCTCTCTTTTTTTCTCACTTTCATCAACTGTGACTTGTCCCCTTTCCCTGCCTCCACCCCAGCTTGTTTGTTTCCCATCAGCCCCTGCAGCAGAGCTCCCTGAAGTTCGCTTCCCTCCAGAGGCCCAATTTGCTGCCCAGCTGGGCGGACCCAGGGGCCCAAAGGGGTGGATTGGGGAGCCGCTTCACCTGAGCGGGGACAGGGAGTCTTGGGAAGGTCATTTGGCCTCGCCGATGGCTGTCAGGGTTCGTTGGCAGGCAGACTGACTCTGGGTCTTATTGGGACATCTCTGTAGCAGCCTCCAGGGGGACTCTGGGTCACCCTGAGCAATGGTAAGTCAAGGAGGGGGGTGGCTCCTCATGGACTAGGGGGCTGATTCTGGGGCCTGGCTGGGACAGTGAGCTCACCAGCCCTCACCCCCTTCCCTCTGCTCTTTCTCAGCTTTGGGACATCAGATCCTGTCAGCACACACAGCAAGGTCCCCAGGGCTGCCTCTTCCATCCTGCCCTCTGGGCTGCTGCTTGCGCAGAATTCCCTGAGGCTGGCGTATCCCGTGGGCACTGTCTAGGGGCTTGGTGCGCATTCTCCCTAAACTGCAGCTATGGTTCCTGGGGTCGAGGGGGAGGAATGATTCCTGGGGTCAAGGGGGGGGCGCTCCCCTTCCCTCAGTCCAGTCCCTGTTAACAGAACCCCGAAAACCCAGGCCAGGACTTTGGAAGACAGGTCATGGTTCTCCAGCAAGGCCACCAATCCGTGGCTGCCCCGCCATGTCTGTCGGTGTCCTCATTGAACAGGGTTGGTAACAGGCCCCTCCTCATGGGGTGGTGGGCGGAAGGCTAACTGAGTTAACTGGGAGGAAGGGCGGCCGTGGTGCCAGCCCATGGCCAGGGCTCAGAAAGTGTCTCCTTCGAGTGGCATCTGGGAGAGCCAGAACTCCATGGAGGAGCTGTCTTGTTTTAGGTTCAGGTCTGGACAGTTTCCGCCTCTGACAGGGTGCAGCCTGACCACTGCACTGTTTGCTCATCGTAGTGGAAGAGATTTGTGTCTTCCATTTCACTCAGGTTCTGCCGCCCGGCGGCGACCACTTTCGCTGTGTCGTATGCCTAAACGGATCTGACCTGGCACACACCCAGCATACAGCAGGTGCTCAGTACACGGGCATCATCAGCAACAGTCCCAGCAGACGACCCATGAGTGGTTAACTGAGTCCGCAATGAGAGTGCTCTTTAAATTCCTTTTCAGGATTGTTGTTCGACGCTGTGGTGTCGGTGCCGGCTGCTAGCGACCCTGTGTAACCAGAGAAGGAAACACTGCCCGGCCCTGCGCCGTCTTCACAGTCGTGCCTAGGTGTGAGCCCATGGTTGCGGCCCCTGTGTCAGCCCGTCTTGTGGATTGGCGTCCTCCTTTTTGATGCCGACCCTTCCTCTTTTTCCCACCGAAGCATGACATCCTCCAGGGACTTGTCTCGTCTGATGACATGTCCAAAGTTCATGAAATAGTCTTGCCACGCTTGATTCTAAAGAGCATTCTGGCTGTCCTACTTCTAACACAAATGTGTTTGTTCACCTGGCAGCCTGTGAACCGTTTAATAGTCGTTGCCAACATCATCAGTCAACGTCTTTCTTCCTTGTCCAGCTTTTACGTGCATGCGAGGCGATCGAAAATGCCATGGCTTGGGCCAGGGGCACCCAAAGGTTCAGAGTGACACCCTTTACTCTTTGACACTTTAAGGAGATCTTTTGCAGCAGGTTTGCCCAATGGGATTCATGCTCTGATTTCCCGATTCCCTGGTTGGTTGTAGATCCAAGTTAAGTGAAGCCCTTGGCCATTGCGCTCTTTTTATCCATTTACCATGAAGCTGCTCATCGGTCCAGTCGAGAGGACTTTTGTTGGCTGGATAGTCTCTGATCTCCTGATGCTTCACTCCCTCTTCACTTTCAGCAAACAAGGTTGTGTCAGCTGCCTGTTGCAGCTTGTTAGTGAGCCTTCCTCCCATCCTGATGGCCTGGTCTTCTTCCTATCATTCTGTTTCTGGGATCAGCTGTTTAGCAGACAGACTGAATCAGTCTGATGGGAGGATGAAACCCTGGCGCACACCTTTCTTGATTTGAGACCACGCAGCTCTCGCGGTGCTTGCTTGAAAATGTCTTGCTCTGGGTGCACGCAAGTGTTCTGGAACGCCTTCTTCTGCTTTAGTGTTAGCCCTCATTTGTCCTGGCCCACCAGAGGCCGCTGCAGAGTCAACGAAGCAGATGAGTGCCAATTTTCCCAAGGAACCCGTCATGAAAATTCAGGCTTTGCCGTATACGTACATGTCCATGCATTTTGACCCATGCCTCCATGTTACCACCAAAGGGCACCCAGGTTGGCCTCTGTCTAGGTAGTTCATTCCTTTTTGTAGAGTGAGCAGTAGTCCATCGTATGGGTCTGCACCTGTCTATCCCTGGGTCTGCACCTGTCTATCCCTGGGTCTGCACCTGTCTATCCCTGGGTCTGCACCTGTCTATCCCTGGGTCTGTACCTGTCTATCCCTGGGTCTGTACCTGTCTATCTCTGCACTGGTCCATGGACCAGGTGTTTCTAGGATTTGATGATCATCAACGGAGCTCTTATACACATTCGTGTATGGGTTTTTAATGTGGACACATATTTTCATTTATCCTGGGAAAGTATCCCGCAGTGCGATTGTTGGGTTATGTAGCACGTGTGTGTTTATTTTCATTGAAGCTGCCAGACCATTTTTGTTGTTGTTGTTGTTTTCCGAACGTGGCTGGTAACACTCTCCACTCTCCGCCGCCATTGATGAGTGTTCCAGTTGCTCCCTAGCCCTGCCAGCACTTGATATTGTTTGTTGTTTCAGTGAGTCTCGTAGGCGGGACAGTGTTTCCTGGTTTCAATTTGCATTTCCCAAAGGATACATTCTAGTTCCTATGCTTATTTGCCATCTGTTCTTTTTCTTTGGTGAACAATCTGTTCAAATCTCTTGTTCATTTTTTTTAAAAAGAATTTTAATTGAGCTGTTTCATTATTGAGTTTCAAATATTTTTAAGTGTATTCTGGATACATGTCCTTTGTAGGATATTTTATCCAATCTGTAGCTTTATCCCCATGCCCCCATTATTTTCTTCTTCTTCTTCATCTTCTTCCTTCTCCCTTTTTCTTCATTCACTCGACAGTATCTTCGGCACAGCGCACATTTCGCAGTCTGTTTTAACAGAGTCTTATTAATTAGGCTCAACCACTGAGCTGTGGGTAACGGTTTGCCCACGTGTCCGGATCACTCTTCAGAGCAAGTATGCGGGCCTTGGACTCGATTAAAGAGCAGTCTTGCCCTGATGTGGTTCTGCTGACCTAACAGACACTCTTCAGTGTTGTTGTTGTTGTTTCAAGTGATTTTAGAAGTCTGCATTTTTGCCTACTAAAAGTAGACATTTCTGGATTTTCTTGGAAAACTGGAACATCTAGCCACACGGTTTCTTGGCTCCCTGCCCCTGGGAACATTTGCGTGTGCTGCCCTGCTCGCGTGGAGGTGCAGTAGGCAGAGCAGGGGCCACGGTGTGCGTGTGTGTGTGTGTGTGTGTGTGTGTGTGTGCCATGCGCGCGCGCGGTTGTTGGTAAGTAGCTCACGTTGTGACGGCTGAGGATGGGTCTGGTTTCTAACTGCCACAGTTGTGCTGTGGGACCCCGAGCCAATCAGGGTGCCTTCTGTGCCTCAGTTTCTTCACCTGGAAAATAATGGCAGTGACAGCACCCCCAGGACTGGCTCCACTTTGGGAAACGGGGCCCTCTGTCTGGGGCTAGGAGACGTCGAGGTGTTCATTCGCAGCGTATGGAACGTTCAGATCCCTTGACAGGTAGGAGTGGAAAGAGAGGTTTCCTGCCCCCTCCCCCTCCCCACTCGGAGCAAATCCGAAGTCCTGACCCATCCGGGCCAGTTTTTCTGACACCAGAGGGGGGCAGTGGCTTCCTGAGACCCCCACAGCGTGGGGCAGGGCCATAGCTCCTCAGCTCTCCACCCGCATGGACTGCCTTGCTGAGTTTGCGCCCCAAGGAGAGATTTTCTGGGCTGCTGAGAATTTTACTGTCACCCATGCTTTTAATGATTTCCTTCTTGAGCTCCCATGCTTTCACCTGTCTGATGGCTGGCACCTGGACAAATCTGATGAAGGTGGGAGTGGTGGTCCCCATTTGCTCAATGAAGAAATGGAAGTTTTCGTTGACCCTAAGTCACCCAGTGGGCTATCAGGGGCTCCCTGCCTCATCCTGCGGGTGGAGGGTGGAGGAGTGCCCTCTGTCTCACCAGTGGCCCCAGACAGGGGTCCTAGTGCCCCCTCTCCCTCTGTCTACCTGTGTACCTCCATTCCCACTCTGGCCCCAACCAGTTTTTTGCTGTTCTCAGAAACAAGCCTTTGCCTGCCTCCGGCCCTTTGCCCTTGCTGGTCCTTGTAGCTGGAGTGCTCTTCCCGCCACCTGACTTGAGCAGTTCCGTGCTGACCCAGCACCCTGCTCAGACATCCCCCAGACTGCCCTGACCGCCATAACCACGGCCATCGCTTCAGGGCCTTGCTGGCCCTGTTCATTCCTACCAAGGCCCAGTCCGGTACAGGCATTCACGCCCGTGTTTATTGAAAAAGAAACATTTGAACGCAAAAGCCATCACTGTATTTGGTCCGTCAAGCAGGGGCACACCTGAGGGTTCAAGTCTCCCAAGAATGCCTTTTCATTCCGTGACTTTCATGACTCATCCCAGAGGTACTTACAGGCCGCCACCGTGCCAGACTCTGTTCGAGGCCCACCAAAGCCCCTGCGCTGGTTCGAGAGACAAACTGTAAAGAAGAGAAGGAAATTGAGAGACAAGAGGAGGAGAATCCGAAAGGCTGGGTTTAAACCAAACCAAACCTCACTGCCATCGAGGCAGCTCCAATTCACAGCGACCCTAGCGAGCAGGGTGGAACTGCCCCCGTGGGTCTCTGGCTGTGACTGGCTCTTTTTGTGTTGTCCATTTGTATTGGCACCTAATCTACGTATCATTCAATGCAATAGCGCGATCGTTCAATCACAGCAAAAAGAATTGTACAGTCCCTACTACAATTCATGTTAGAACTTGCCCCCCCCCCATGATCGCAATCAGTTCTAGCTCCCTGGCCCCTCCCACCTTCATTGTCTAGTCCTAAGATCCTCTCACCCCCCTCACCCCGTCAACTCCTACAAACCCAACATCAGTTATTATCTCTGTGCATCCGCTCCTTCTGTGTTTCACCAACTGGGAAGCCCAATGGAAACAATAAAAAACAAAATAGGAATAAAGTGGTAAGCATAAAATAATAATAATA
>NW_022103934.1:1412040-1423116 GCF_000313985.2 Echinops telfairi | reverse complement strand
TACATCTTTTGATAGCCGGGCACCATCAGCTTTCTTCACCACATTTGCTTATGCACCCATTGTCCTCAGATCGTGGATGTCAATGATCTCTGTCTGACAGTAAGGCCGTTTGAGACCCTGGCCTGTGGCTAGTGGGGGGTCGCCTAGTGCTTAATCTAACTAGTTCCTCTGCAGATGAGTTTGGGGGAGACTGTAACTCTTTATGGGAGAAGAAAGCCTCCTCTTTCTCCTGCAGGAGGACCGGTGGTTTCAAACTGCAGACCTTGCAGTTAGCAGCCTGACTCATAATCCACTGCGCCAGCAGGACTCTAATAGGGTTGGGTGCCGTTTTCTGTGTATCAGTCAGGGAAGATAGATTCCTGGGTGGGGACAGGGGGACGGGGAGGGGGTGGGGAGATAGCAGCTTGCACTCAGCTGGCAACCGGAAGATGGGTGGTTGAGACCCACCTGGTCCCCTGGAAGGAAGTCCTGACAATCTACTCCTACCCCGAGACCCAAGGGGAAAACCAAACACCAAACCACACAAACTCACTACCACTGAGTCCATTCTGGCTCATAGTGACCCTACAGGACAGGCGGGACTGCCCCTGTGGGCTTCCAAGACTGACTCTTGACTGAAGTAGAAAGCCTTGTCTTTCTCCCGTGGTGGAGCGGCTGTGGTTCGCACTCCTGACCTTGCTGTTCAACAGCCCGACACGTAACAGGCTTCGGAGCCAGGCTACAAAGGGCCCGAGCACCCTGTGGGGAGTTCCCCTGTGGGACACACGGAGTCGCCTTGACAGGCAACTTTTTTTTTGTGGGGGGGGTCGGAGAAGCACTCCCTGAGGAGGTGACCATTGGGCAGAGACCTGAAGGGAGCCAGGGGGGTGGGGGTGGGGGCAGGAGCCTTGGAGACTTTAGTGGGGGAAAATATTGCAGGTGCAAAGGCCCTGGGGCTGGAATGCACCTGGGCCTTTGTTTCTGGAACATAGAGGTGGCCAGTGTGGCTGCATGCTAGGGGAGCTGAGGGCAAGGGAGGAGGTCACAATGAGGACTTGGGCTTTTGTTCTGGGCGCTGTGGGAGCCGGAGAAGGTTTGAGCAGAGGAGGGGCAGGGTCGGACACAAGCATTCACAGGCTTCTCTGGCCATCGGAGAAGACAGACAGCTACACTGGTCCTGGCAGGAGGTGACAGGGACTGGCCGAGCAGTTCTGAATTCATTGGGGGTGTGAAGAGCAGCACCCAAAGAGGGTCCCACAGTCTGACCCCTCTTGCCATCTCCCTGAGGCACAGGTGTGGTCTGTGTCGGACCACTGGGTCCCAGGTTACCTGCAATGGAGCCTGGCGCCCTGGGGCACTTAGTAACCGGCTGCTCTCTACAACGCCCTGTCCCCCACCTGTCTCGGTCTGTCTCCCTTTGGCTCCCTCTTCCGTCTTGACCTCCCCACCACCAGCTCAGCCTCCCCGCCCCTCTTCCCACCCCTTGCAGCTTCGAGGCCGCAGGGAATGGGCCGACACCATCGTCCGGCCGCAGCCCCCTGGACTCGCAGGCGAGCCCAGGCCTCGTGCTGCACGCCGGGGGGGCCACCGGCCAGCGGCGCGAGTCCTTCCTCTACCGCTCAGACAGTGACTACGACATGTCGCCCAAGACCATGTCCCGGAACTCGTCCGTCACCAGTGAAGCGTGAGCACCCCTTGCCCCTCTTCACCCACCAGTGCCCCAAGCCCTGCCCCCGGCCGGCTGCCAGTCCTGGCAAAGACTGTGGGTGCCCAGCCCCTCCCCAACAGCCTGCCCTCCGCAGTGAGAGGTCAGCAGCCCCCACGGAGCTGCTTTGTAGCCTGTGCGCCCATCCATCTCTGTGCCTAACACCCACCCTGGAACCTCCGTCTGGCCCACCACCTATTGATATCCCTGTGGTTCGGGCCCTGTGAGCCTAGTCCCTACCTACTGGCTGCTCTGGCCCCAGAGATGAGGACACACTCCCTGCTCACAACTGCCGGGTGTGAATTTCTCCCGCACCCCACTCAACCAACCCCCCTCCTTATCCTGCCTTTTCCAAGGCAGCCCCACCCCGCTTGATCAACCCTATGCCCACCTACTGGGTACTCTCCGTCCTGCCCCATAGAGATGACCTCCGGGCCCCCAGTGCCCTTCCCCACCCACTGCACCCCCAAGCCCAGGTTCACTCTGCTTTATCTCTGCCCAGCACCTCCTATTGCCATTCCTTCAGGCCCCTCCTGAGTCCTGGTGAGGTCCCCAATCCCTGCCCTGCCCCCCAACCACCCCTCTCAGGCATCCACCACACAAAGTCGTTCCTCTGACTCCCCGGGCCCCGGGGGTCCCTGCTGTGGGCAGCCCTGACTATCTGCTCTTGGTTGCAGGCATGCCGAAGATCTCATCGTGACCCCGTTTGCCCAGGTGAGACCCTTCCCCAGCTCTCCCCTGCCTGGGGTGGGGGAAGGGGATGCTGGGGCGGAAGGGGGGTGGCGGCTGCTCCCTCACCTCATTGCATCTTCGCCTCAGGTGCTGGCCAGTCTCCGGAGCGTCCGCAGCAACTTCTCCCTCCTGACCAATGTGCCCATTCCCAGCCACAAGTAAGTGGAGGCTGGAGCCCGGCCCTGGTGCTGTGCAGTCTCGCTGAGCCTCTGTTCAGGCCTCCCTCGGAGTCAGGGGCCCACGGTGGCTCAGAACTTAGGAGCTGAAAGCTTCTATAAAGAGCGAGCCAGGGGATGTCAGGGACAGTGTGTGCGATGTGTATGTGTGTGTGAGAGAGAAACAGGCCATGCCTGGCCCTGTTGCCCGTTTGCCCCACATGGGCCTCTGTCCCCCACTCTGTAAAACGGAAATTTCAGTAGCTTCGGAGAGAGCTGCTCGGAGGACGCACAGAGACAAGGTCTAGAAAGGGCTAGAATATTACCCAAGCCACTGTCTTGGGGTCGATTCCGGTGTTGGGTGAGCCTGCAGAGCGCTCCCTGGAAGTTCCGAGACCGCTCACCACGGAGACAGTGGCAGAGACAGGGCCCTGGTGGGTTTGAGTGGCTGGCCTGTGGCTCGAGCCCCACGCACGTGACCCACTCCACCCCCTGGCTCCCTAGCACATTGCCGGCGTGTGGCGAGCCCACTGGGCCCCCTGGTGTGGCGTAGTGGGTTATGAGTTTCCTGGCTAACCGCAAGGTGAGCAGTTTGAAACCACCGGCCGCTCTGCAGAGACAGAGGAGGCTCGCATCGCTCTGAGTGGGAATGGGCTCAGTAGCAGGGAGTTGGGTTTCTGGGGTTGCGTGAACCCTCTGCTCGTGATCCCCCAGGGCTCCCTAAGGTTTCTGACCCTGCCTGTCTCAACGGGAGCAGATGGTCTTATCTTTCCCCCACGCTGCCACTGGTGGCCTTGAACCGCCGACCTTGTGGTTAGCAGCCCAATGCTTGTCCACAGCTGGAGTCAGTGCCCCATACAGTAACCCAGCACGCCATCAGAGCTCCTCAATAAATAAGGAATCTGATGTGGAAGCCAGGGGCAGCAGTGTCTGACCTCTGGGCTGGGGTGGGTGGGGGACAGAGCAATCTCAGAAGGTTCCAGTAGCCAGGGGGTGTCAATCCGGGGTACAGAAACTTTGGGGTCACAGGATCTGGCCCAACTGGTCAGCCGTGTGGCCTTGGAGGGGGTGGGGGCGCATGGTTTCACCTCCCTGAGCCTCAGTTTCCTCACCTGTCAGATGGGTCCTGAGCTCAGGGAGGGGCTGCCCGTTTGTGTGCTTACTCCACAGGGGCACTGCTCCTGGGTTGTCAGGGTGGGGCTGTTGGGGGTCCTCAGCTGACACCGGGGCCCATTTCTCTGCAGGCGGTCACCGCTGGGCGGCCCACCCCCTGTCTGCAAGGCCACTCTGTCAGGTAGCTAAACCAAGCCTCCTCCGGGCCCTTCTTGCGATCCCAATGCGGGAGGACCTTGCGCTGTGTGCCTACTGGACCTCCTCCTCCCCCGGCACTTCCCTCCCCTGAGATCCCCATCCCCGTGGGCCAGGGCCCCTGAGGACCTGGAGCCACAGCCTGCCGCCCTTCCCCAGAGGAGACCTGTCAGCAGTTGGCTCGGGAAACGTTGGAGGAGTTGGACTGGTGCCTGGAGCAGCTGGAGACCATGCAGACCCACCGCTCTGTCAGCGAGATGGCCTCTCATAAGGTGGGCCGGCCGGGGGCGGGGCCTGGAGGGGCAGGGCTTCAGGACATCTGCCCCCCACACCCCACCCAACCCAACGCATTGCCTTCCACGTCAATTCTGCTTTTTTTTTTTTTTTTTAAGTTAGTTCAAGGACTGTTTGTTGGCCTTTAGGAGTGTTTTCCAGTCCAGTCTGTTGGGGCACCAAGCCCTGACCCCAAGGTCTATTTTTGGTATTCCCTGGGGACTTCGTTGCTCTGTTCCCCTTGCTGTGCTGTTGCACGCCCTTAGTGTTTTGCCTCGGTGTGGTGGGATCAGATCAGGTGGAATTCCCACACTGTGTCTCCAGTGTTTTCCCCTGTAGAGCTATGGGTCAGTGAGGGATGTTGTGTCTCATAGTGGGGCCGGCCATGTGGTCTTCTCTGTGGATTGGCTACTCTGAGCGGGAATATCATCCGCAAGGCATGGTGGGCCAGGATGTGCTCCACTCTCTCTTCCTCCCCCTTCAATTGCTCCCGTGTGCTCTGATCAGACATGTTCCTCTCCCAGAGCTGCAGATTCAGTGCTGTCCTCTGAAATAAAGTCTTCTGGGGGGAGGATCAGGTGTCCACGTAGTTGGGATTGGGGCCGGCCCCTCAGACCTCTCCACTGGTTCCCTACTCCATGCCGGCATGTTGCATTCACATCTTGGAGCACTGGGTTGAATTCTGGTCCCTCTTTCAATTCTGATTCTTAAGAACCTCAGTGCCCTCGGGTCAGTGTGGATGCATATCAGCCCTATGGGGCTGCCCCTGTGGGTTTCTGAGACTATCACTCTTTACCGGAGTAGAAAGCCCCATCTTTCTCCCAATTCTGACTCAGTGAGCACCCAGCCTCGTCTTTTCTGGAGAAGCAGCTGGCGGGTTTGAACTCCTGACGTTGCAGCTTGCAGCCCAACACCTAACCCACAGTGCCACCAAGGCTCCTTGTAGCTTCTGCAGATACTGACTTCTCTTCCCAAGTCCAGAAGTGTGCTGTGTGTGTTTAGACACCTCAAACATGGGACCTGTACTGGGGTGTCTGTCCTTGGAGCCCATCATCAGTGGGGTCCTGTGCTGGTGGAGACAGCAGGGGTGTACCTGTGACTGTGGTCTTTGACGCTGTCAGCTGTCAGCCAGCCTTTGCAGCCCTGAGGTGTGGGCCGAGGGCCCCGGAGAGGTAGCACGTCAGGTGTGCCCTTGGATTGTGTGGGGTTATGAGTTGGCCCAGGTATGAATTTTAGTGTGGGTCTACCTCTGTGACCATGTGGGTCTTTGCCGGGCTGCGAGAGAGGGCGTGAGGTGTTCCCCGGACACCTGTGCAGACTGCGCATGGCACAATTCCAGGGGCACCACTCACTCAGAGCAGGCAGGGCGGATGAGGCTTCTTGGACTTGTAGTGGCAGACCTTGTGGGTGGCCTATCAGGAAATTGGGGTGCCTGTGTTGGGGGTGCATATGTCTATGGATGGAGGGGGGATTTGTCTTTGGGCTCTGTTCACATGCAGGTGGAGACTTAGGGCATGTGAGCCTGAGGGCGATTATGTGCCCCTAGGTGTGACTGCACTTCTGGGCGTGGATCTGAGGGTGTGTTTGTGTGTGTGCGCTTGTGTGTCTTGTCAGAGCAAAGGACCCCTGGTGGTGAGCAGGCTACACACTGACTAAGCTGCTAAGTGCTAGGTCAGCGGTTCAAACCCGCCAGCTGCACTGAGGGAGAAAGAGGAGGCTGTCTAGTCCCGTAGGGATGTAGGTCTTGAAAACCCAAGGGAAGGACACTTCTTCTCTGTGGGTTTTTGGTGTCTTTTGAGTTTGCGACCAAGGGCCCATGAGCTTCTCTGAGACTGTCTGGGGGCCGGGTGTCTGTCTGGTGTCCAGTGTCTGGCTGTTTGCCCCTAGGCTTGCTTCTCCACACATCTCTGTCTTGGGAGGGGTGTGTCCGAAGGCGTTGTGTCTCTGCTTTCAAGTGTGACTGTGAACATGTTGGGTTGATGACTGTGTGTATGTGTGTGTGTTAAGTATCCGAGTGTGTGCCTGTTTTCACAGAAGCCAAGTCTGTGTGTGTGTCTTTGAGCCTTTGGGGGTGAGGGGAGCCGGGGGGCGGTGTCTGGGTGTGTGTCCGTGGAAAGGGCTTGTCTGTGCCCCCCACCCACCTCCCATCGGCCCACCTGACTCCTGGCCACAGCCATGGGCTCTGATGCCCCTTTAATGCCCCCCCCTCCCAGCACCACCTGACACTGCATGCAGCCTGCCAGTACTGCAGTGAGCACGCACACACACAGACGCACACACACAGACGCACACACGGAGCCCTGGGCCTCTGCAGCCTCCCTCCCGGGACCCCTGCCTCCCCCCCCACACACATGGGCAAGGACCCCCCGCTGCCTCCAGCTGCTGCTGGGGGGGGGCCCACGAGGGCCAGGGACCGGCAGACCATGTAACCGGAGCTGCCACTGGGAGCGCGGAGGGGAAGGGAGCCCCCAGCTCTGCTGGGCTGGCCCAGGCCCCTCCGCGGCTCCCTGTCCACTGCCCACCTGCCCAGCACACCGCTCCCCCCTCCCTCCGGGCGCTAGCCCCGGGATTCCCCAAGGCCAGTCTCTGCGTGTGCGGCAGCCCCAAGCAGGGCTAAGGCTCCAACATGCCCTTGGTCGATTTCTTCTGCGAGACCTGCTCCAAGCCCTGGCTGGTGGGCTGGTGGGACCAGGTAGGGGACTGCAGGGGGTGGGAGGGAGGGCAGAGAGAGACGCTCCCAGGCCCTCCTGCCTGGGCCTTGCCAGCTCCCATCTGGGCTTGTGTGTGCAGATGTGCACGTGTGTGGCCTGGCAATGAAGCCTGGTGACGGGTCTGTGTGTGGTCCAGGGCTGGGCATTGCTGGTGGTGGCCAGCAGGCGGCTTGGGGGTGTGTGGCCGCCCTGCTGGGGGTGGGGTGGGTGGATGTGTGGATCCCTGGCTGGTGTGACTGGGTCAGCCCCAGATGCATGGTCTGCAGTGACCTGTGGCCTGGGTCTGGTGTGGCCTGGGCCGGGACTGGGACCAGGAGGCTGTGCTGGGCCATCTGTATGCCCACAGCTGCGTGGTTTTACTGGGGCATGTGACCCCAAGTGTCAGTGAGTGCCTGGGTTTGTGCACCTTGGTGGGTGTGAGCGCCTGTGGCTGTGTGGGGCTATGTGTCTGCCTGCCTGTCTGTCCAGGGTCTCCAGGCGGCACTGTGAGCAGTGAACACCCTATCTTTCTGGGGGGCAGCCTTCCTGCCGAATACCTCACCTGCTTGCAAGAGAGCAGTGTCCTCCTGCTTTGGGGGTACTTCGATCGATGGAGCTTGGAGGACAGGGAACCAATGCCCTTTCTCCTCTCGGCACAATGTCACGGCAGAGACTTGTGTGGCATGTCACTGGGGGCGGGCCAGCAGTGGCCCCCATGCCAGGAGTGGGGTCTTTGCATCAGTTCACCTCCCTGAAGTTGGGGGAGAGGGAGCCAGAGTGGGGACCCCCCCCCCCGACTGACCAACGTCGCATTTCCTCAGCACACTATTCAAACCTGCTCAGCCCAGACCTCTCACCAGAGCTCAGACACTACACTCCTCTCCACAGGAAGGTGGGGGGTGGGGGCCAGCCAGGACCCCCAGGGATTAGGGTGCATGTCTGGGGAGCCCTGGGCCAGGGGTAGCTCTGGGAAAGCAAGGGTTAAGGGGCCCTGGCCTTCCATCCTCCCTCCTGGCTCCCCCACCCCTCCCCAACTCAGCAGCTGGTTGGAAGGGGAGTTGCTAAGGAGACTCCCATCACCATGGTGATGATGTTCTCCCGATACCCATTGGCTTCTTGGTAGCCAGGCGTCCCTCCTTTCCACAGGTGCCCCTCTGGCTCCTCCTTGTAGGTGGAGGAGCCCTTCTTCCCTCAGGCATGGAGAGGGGGTGGTTTGCTGGAATCCCGACTCCCCAAGCCTGGGAAACCCCATCCAGAGCTGGGGAGAAGAGGATGGACCGGCCCCTCCCCTCTGGCTGCCTGGGGATGGTGTGTTCTGAGCTGTGCAAAGGAATCAGAGGAGTTCCTGAGGTCCTCAGGAAGGAATGTCCTGGGAGAGAGGGCTGGTCCCCTTCACATACCCCGCCCACCCCAACCCCCTCCTCATCCCCTCCCTCCTTGTTTCTTCACTGCAGTTCAAGAGGATGCTAAACCGAGAGCTTACGCACCTGTCTGAAATGAGTAGGTCAGGAAACCAGGTCTCTGAGTACATCTCTACCACGTTCCTGGGTGAGTGCTGGGCCTCAGGTGAGGGGCACACGGGGGGCACATGGCGAGCCAGAGAGGGCTGCCCCAGAGCCGGCACCCTTCCACATAGATTTACCCAGGAGCCCCAACTGGGAACTCCCCAAAGGTCAAAGTCACCAAGCGAGAGAGCTCTCAAACTCAGTGGGACCTTTACATAGAAAACCACGCCCAAGTGGAAAGGCCCGTCCAGCCTCTGTAGGACCCCGAACTAAGCAGAACTCTTTACATCACCGCCCACCAAACCCATTGCCATCAGGTGCTCCCCATTTGTATGACCCTACCGAGGGTTTCCTGTAGAGGGTTTCCATCTATACAGGAGCAGAGAGCCTCACTTTTGTCCCACAGAGCAGCACGTGGATTCGAACAGCTGACCTGTGGTTAGCAGACCATTGCTTATCCTGAGGTGCCACTGGGGCGCGTTTTAAGACCCTAAGGGACTCTTGAGCTCTCGTGGCATAATGGGTTATGCTTTGGGGTTTTAACTGCAAAGTCAGTAGTTTGAACCCACCGGTCCCTCTGCACCAGAAAGATGAGGCTTTGTACTCCCGTAGAGTTACCACGTCGGAAACCCACAGGGACAGTTCTACCCTGTCCTGTAGGGTAACTGAGAGTCAGAGCCGACTCTATGTCAGGGAGAGAGAGAAGGCACTGCGCACCTCAACCAAGACCCCTCAACTCAAAAAGTCCCCCAAACTCAGTTCTCGCTGGCCTTGAGTCGATGCCGACTCATAGCGACCCTATCGGACAGGGTGGAACTGCCCCCGTGGGTTTCCAAGACGGGTAACTGGTTACAAGGGTAGAAAATCCCTCAATGCCGTAGAGAGGCTGGTGGTTTTGACCTGCGGATCTTGCGGGTTAGCCAATGGGAAACCCCCTAGGACCCCAAAGTCAATCCCTTCTCCAAACTTCAGTTGCGGCCCTCAAGTTGCGAAACCCTCTAAGTTCAAAAAGGATGCCCAACCTCCGTAAGGAAGGTTCTCAAACTTCAACACAAAAACCGCTCACTGCCCTGGGGTTGATTGCAACCCATAGCGGCCCTATTGGACCCTAGTGAGTTTCTGAGGCTGTGCATTTGTACGGGACAAGAAAGCTTCATCTTTCTCCTCTGGAGCCGCGGCAAGGTTCAGACTGTTGACCTAGGGATTAGCAGCCTGATGGCTAATAAACGATGCCACCTGGGCTCTTAAGAGACTACAAAGCACCCCCGTGCACACATCACTAGAAGAAAGAAAAAAGCCCTCCAGGAGATGGATAGACACAGTGGCTGCAACAGTTGGCGAAGCAGGGGAACAATTGTGAGAATGGTCACTGTAGGCCCAAACCGATCCGATGGCCCCTAACAGTAACAAGTTCAGTCCCTGAAAAGAACTAAGCCCGGTGCTGCCGCGTCATCGCCAGCTCACAGAGACCAAAAGGACAGAGGGAGTTCTACCGTCCCCAAGAGCTTCCCAGATGGCGATCAGTACAGAAGCAAGCTGGCTGGTGGCTTTGAACTGCTGACCTTCCACTGAGTAGGCAGGTGCCTAAGCTGCTGTGCCACCAGGGCTCCTGGCTCCAAGTTAGAAGCCTCCTCACCCCAGCCTACAAACTCAAGAGTTCCCAAACTAGGGGTGATACCCCCAATTCAGAGAATCTGACATTCCTAATGCCCTAACTTAGGATGAGACTGTAGCTCTTCAGGGGAGTAGAAAGTCAGGGGTTTCCCACTGCTGACCCTGAGGTTAGCTTAGCAGCCCAACGTGTCACCACTACTATGCCACCAGGGCCCTTTGCGCATAGAGTCAGCTGCCCCAAATTCATGGGGACCCCTGAGTGCAAGGGGACCTCAAAGTCACCTCACGTCTGTCCCTAAGCTGAGGAGACTGAGCTCATCACCGGGGATCCAAGCCCTGTATCAACTTCGAGGTCGTTCCAAGTGATTCCCGATTCAGCTGCCCTGTAGGGGCAGAGCAGAACTGACCCTGGCTGGTGGACTTGAACAGTCGACCTTTGGGTTAGCAGCAGAGCACTTAACCACTGTGCTACCAGAGCTCAGGCTGAGGAGATTCACCGCCCAAGTTCTAGAGGAGGGTTCAGCGTTTCAGGGCCCTCCCCCCATGAGGGTGTGGTTGTCCAGAATTCTGAGGGTCCAGCCAATCGGAGAAGGACATGCAAATGTCCTCCCTTAAGCCACTGCCATTGACTGGCCACCACAGGTCACAATGGGTGGCCCTGGCTGGGCGCTGGAGGCTCTGGAAAGCTCAAGAAAGGTGCTGCCGGGGCTGGCCCCCAGGCAGGCTGTGCCAGGAGCCCAGGGGGGGGGGGCCATGGAGCCTGAGACCACCCCTCCCCTGCCCCTCCATAGCTCACTGCCACCCTCCACCTCTGGGAGCACTCTCCCAGGCCGAGAGGGTCTTCGGGGCATCCGGAGCAAGCCTCGGCAATCCCTGATCACCCCACCCCGCTTTCTGACCACCCACACCACCCCCCTTCCAAGCCTGTCCATCGGACAGGGGTCTCCCCAGGGCACCGGGCTGGCCTCTGAACCCACCACCTCCCAGAAGAACATATACCCAGCCTTTGGCTTCCATCTGAGTAGCCAGCGGAAGAGGTCTGCCCTAGTCGGTGAGGCAGCCCCTCCACCCCCACCTCTGGTCATGGTGGACACGGAGGACCAGGGGAGCGCCCC
>NW_022103934.1:1405255-1411940 GCF_000313985.2 Echinops telfairi | reverse complement strand
GGTGCAGACAAGCAGAATGAAGTGGAGATCCCGTCCCCCATGATGAAGGAGCATCAGGAGAAGCAGCAGCCTGCGTGGCAGCGCCAGCACTCTCAGCAGCTCTCGCCCCCCGCACCCCACCTCCAGCCCATGTCGCAGATCACCGGAGTCAAGAAACTGAGGCACGGCAGCAGCCTGGACAACTCCAGCATCCCCCGCTTCGGCGTGAAGAGCAATCAAGAGGACCTCCTGGCCCAAGTGGGTGGGGGCGGGGGCGGGGGCGGGCTGGGATGGAGGAGTCAGGGTTTCCTGGGAGCCTAAGAAAGTCTGGGTGTGGGGGCAGGTCACAGAGCAAGGGCGTGGGCTCAGCCAGACCCTGGCCACAGCCAGACCTCACAGGCTTCTCTGGCCTGAGAGTTGGACCCACTGTGGCTGCCTGGAGCTGGGGGGACTCCAGGGATGGATGGTATCACCCACGCCATGTCTTCTGGAAGAGGAAGCTACTGTGGGTCTTAGAAGGAACCCTGGGGGTACAGTGCTTGCTCTTTGGGCTGCTAACCTCAAGGTCACCAGTTTGAAGACACCAGCCAGCCCCTCTGCGGGAGAAAGATGAGGCTTTCTGCTCCTGTCAAAAGTTACAGTCTTGGAAACCCAGAGGGTCAGTTCTACCCTGTCCTGTAGGGTCGCTGTGAGTCAGAATGCAGAACGGCCTGGGTGATGGAGAATGATGAGTGTGTGGGTCTCAGCACGGTGGCTCACTCAACTGACACATCGAGGGAGCTTCAACACGTGCAGGGACAGTTGATATCTTTTCAGTCTATGTTTCCACACAGATTTCGTTTGGGTGGAAAACTGCAAGTGCTGGTCTGGTTTATGTATAAAGCAATAAATATTAGTACACAACAGTTTGAAGCCCCCACCCCCACCCCCTTTTACTACAGATCTCTGTATGCCAGGGACTGGTGGGTCCTCTGTTCAGTCACCTTGTGCACCTACAGGGTGCTAGGGAAGGTGCTAAGCGCTGAGCACGTACAGAAAGGCTGGGTGTTTGAACCCATTCCGTGTCAGTAGGAAGAAAGAGCTGGCCTTCTGGCCCATCAAGAGGACAGTCTAGGAAAACAGAGGAGTCAATCGGGTCAGTCGGAGTCCGAGTGGACTCGACAGCACCTCACCACGACAATGTGCTAGCGGCTCTGCTACCTGAACGGCCGGTGGTTCCAGTCCACCCAGAGGTGCTGCGGAAGAAAGCCCTGGCAGTCTGGTGCTGAAAACCTAGTCCCTGAGAACTTTGTGGAGGACAGTTCTCCTCTGGTCACATGGGGTCTCCATGATTTGGAGGGGACCCTGGGCTGAGGAAGAGCAAAAACTTAGTGACTCCGGAGGACAGGGTAGAACTTCCCCTGTCTTTCTTCCAAGGAGCCGCTGGTGGTTACCAACCGCTGACGTTGCAGTGAACAGCCCGACACATACCCACTGTGCCTGCCCCCAGGGCACCTGGATTTGGGAAAAACATGGGAAACTGCTATGCTGGGGGGGGGGGGGCAGCGGGGGTATTACATCCCGGCCTTGCCACTGGGGGCTCGATTTCCTTCTTTGGGCCTTTGTCCCCTCACAACCAGGTGCAACCAGGTGCTTAGCCCAGTGCTTGGCCGGTTGTCACACGTCACGGATGGCAGCTGGGGCCACAGGGTGGTCAGCCCAAGTAGGACACAGGAGGTCAGTTCTGAGAAAGCCCTGCCATGCTACCCACAACCAGCATCTGTTTCAAGAGCTTCAAAACCCCAGGGCAGGGTCTGGAAGGCCAGGGTGCCTTCTCTGGGACTTGGAGGCGCCTGACCTCTGCCCTTGTGTCCTCTGCCCCCACCAGGAACTGGAGAACCTGAACAAGTGGGGCTTGAACATCTTTTGCGTGTCAGATTACGCCGGAGGCCGATCCCTGGGCTGCATCATGTACACGATATTTCAGGTGGGCGCTGAATGGGGCAGGGTGGAGGTGGGGTGTAGTGGAGGTGGGGGCGGGGGAGAGGGCTCAAGGTCATCCCGGTCTGCCCACAGGAGCGGGATCTGCTGAAGAAGTTCCACATCCCTGTGGACACCATGGTGACGTACATGCTGACCCTGGAGGACCACTACCACGGGGACGTGGCCTACCACAACAGCCTGCATGCAGCCGATGTGCTGCAGTCCACCCACGTGCTCCTGGCCACACCTGCGCTGGACGTGAGCCCCGCCCACCCCATGTCTCCCGAACCCTCACCCTCCTTGAGCACCCAGCTCTGATGCCCTGTATCTCTTGGGCCCTGCCCCGGTCTCTCAAACCCTCAGGGGCTCCCCCATCTTTCTGAGCCCTCCTCCCTCCCTGCCCGCCCCCCATCTCTTCAGCCTCTCCTCCTCTGACCCCTACTTCCCTGCCTGAACTCAAGTTCTCTCTGACCCCTCTGTCCACTCCCAGGCCGTGTTCACCGACCTGGAGATTCTCGCCGCCCTCTTCGCGGCCGCCATCCACGATGTGGACCACCCTGGGGTTTCCAACCAATTCCTTATCAACACCAGTGAGTGGGCTGGGGCGGGGCTGCCAGAACCGATGGAGGTGGGGCAGGGATGGCCAGGGCTCCTGGTGGGCCCACCCCTGACCTTGCCCCGGGCCGCAGATTCAGAGCTCGCCCTCATGTACAACGACGAGTCGGTCCTCGAGAACCACCACCTGGCCGTGGGCTTCAAGCTGCTGCAGGACGAAAACTGCGACATCTTCCAGAACCTCAGCAAGCGCCAGCGGCAGAGCCTGCGCAAGATGGTCATCGACATGGTGGGCGGGGGCGGGGGCGGGGCCTGAGGGATGCGGGGCGGGGCTTCAGGGGCGGGGCCTGAGGGAGGAGGGGCGTTGCTTCGGGGGCGGGGCCTGAGGGAGGCGGGGAGGGGCTTCGGGGCGGGGTCTAGGGAGGAGGGGAGGGGCTTCAGGGGCGGGGGCGGGGTCTGGAGAGGGACCGCTGGAGCCTCTGCAGGCCAGAGGAGGGCCTGTCTTGGGAGAGGCGGAACCAGAGAGGGGGCAGGGGGGGACAAATTCAAGGGCGTGTGAGCCAGCCCCTGCCCCTCAGGTGCTGGCCACGGACATGTCCAAGCACATGTCGCTGCTGGCTGACCTGAAGACCATGGTGGAGACCAAGAAAGTGACCAGCTCGGGGGTCCTCCTGCTGGACAACTACGCTGACCGAATCCAGGTGGCATCCCCCGCCCCTCAGTCCATAGGGAGATTGAACCCTTTCCGCATCCCTCAGCACCTGGCCTGCTGCCTCTCCCCCATTCCCCATTCCTGTATCTCCCAACCCCCGCTGCCCTCCCTTCCCTGCAGCCCCTTTCCATCGCCCACCCTGCTCCCACCCACCTCTACCTCCTCCACCCCTCGTCCCTCCTACTCACCGCTTGCTTCTCCGCCACCCCGCTGCTTCTCCCCACTCGCTGACCCCCAGATGGTTGATAGGAGGCCCGGGACCGGCCTCTGAAGGCCCCCGGCCCTCGCCTGGCAGGTCCTCCGGAACATGGTGCACTGCGCCGACCTCAGCAACCCCACCAAGCCCCTGGAGCTGTACCGGCAGTGGACAGACCGCATCATGGCCGAGTTCTTCCAGCAGGGCGACCGCGAGCGCGAGCGCGGCATGGAGATCAGCCCCATGTGCGACAAGCACACGGCCTCGGTGGAGAAGTCCCAGGTACGCCACCCACCTGGCCTGGCCCGGAGCGCCTGCCGCCGGCCCTGTGGTCTCTTCTCAGCACCACCCCCTCTCTCGATGGAAAAACGTCCACGTTTTCTGGGGGCTCATGTGGAGAAGACCTGATAGGCGAATATCTATAAGGACCCACATTCGACTCCTCGTTACAGAGCTTGATGTAGTCTGAGGTCAAGGTGACCGGATTTTAACATTGGTAAAGCGGGACACCATTGATAAAACTCCTATCCTGGCAAAATAGCCACATGGCCATGGAAAACCGTATACCCTAGCCTGTCGTGCATTCTTTCCAAAAATCGGGACTTTTTAAAAACGCTGACGGACGTGGGACAAATTGTTAAAAATCGGGACTGTCCCGCCCAAAGCAGGATGTCTGGTCACCTGGTGGCCTCTTGGTTAAGTTTTGGGGCGCTACCTCAAAGTCACTAATTCAAAACCATTGGCCGCTCCGTAGGAGAAAGACAAGGCTTTCTACTACCGCCAAGTCTCAGAATCTCATAGGGGCACTTCTACCCTACCCTAGAGGGTCGTTATGAGTCAGAATTGACAAGGAGGGAGACATGGCAGGTTATGGTAACGCCCAATGATGGCAGTGAGTGGATTTAGCCGGTGAGCCCTGTCACATGTCAACCATTGTCACTGAGTCCCTGCGAACCCAGGGCAGCTGCATGCACAGCTCGCAGGGATTGATGGGACCATGTGGTTCAAAGAAATTTCCGGAGTTTGTTTATAATAAGAAATAAGGGGGGGAGGGGCGGATCACCAGGCCTCTCCTCCTCATTCTTAATCTGGAATCTCTGCTGTCACTTGTTCAGCAGCATCGCAACCCGCAGGCAGGCCTCCATCACCGTGGTAACTGCTCTCCCTAAAAAAAAAAAAAAATCCCACCCTGAACCAGTTACTGCCGCATCAGTTGACTCATAGTTGTGACTCCACGTGGGTCCCAAGAGGATTTTGATCTAGAGTGGTGTCCATTCCAGGTGGGTGATTTGTAAGTAGGTCCCCAGAACTATCTTCCTCCGAGGTGCTTGTGGGTGGATTCGAACCACCAACCTCTTGGTTGCCTGCTGAGCATGTGAAGTATCCCCACCACCCAGGGACCCGTATCGCCCCCTGGTTTTCAGCGGATTTCAAAATGAGGCGCAGTGACTGGTTCGTGTGCCAGGTGATGCAGGAACGCCGTCTCGGTTGTAAAAGACTGATCTGGACAGAGCAAACGTGCCCGTGTCTTGCCCGCCCCCTCTTTCAGGCTGCTCGTGGGTGAACGTCACCCTTCTTGCTTTGGTGTGTCTGCCCGGGCAGACCAGGTTTCTCAGCCTCAGCCCTGAAGCTCCCTCGTTCTTCGAGGCAGGGCTGCCTGCACAAGCGAGGGTATGTGAGCAGCCTCTCTCTGCTCCACCCACTAGATATCTGGAACCCTGCACTGCACCATCAAGTTGTGACAACCACAATGACCACCAGGCATTGCCGCATGTCCGCTTTGTTGTTGATAGGTGTCATCGAATCAGCTCCAACTCAGAGCTAGCCATGGGACAACAGGAGGAAGCACTGCCCCGTTCCGGCCCCACGTGAACCCATGGCCCTGTATAAATCCTTCCTCCGGAGGGTCCTTCTCCCAGGACTGGCCCCTTCTGACCATGGGTCTCAAGTGAAATGAAGTCTCGCCATCCTGACTTCCAAGGAATTTTCTGGCAGTCCTCTTTTGGCAGTCCGTGGAGTGTTCAGTATTCTTTGCCAACCCCCTAATGCAAAGGCATCGTTTCTCCCTCGTTTTTTTCGGAAGGAATCAGCCTTGTCCAGCTTTGGTTGGCACGTTGAGGGGATTGCAAATGACAGGGAGAAAACCAAGCCCACCATCCTCACTCCCACCCTTCGGGGTTTTCTACACTTGTGTTTGTAAGCCAGTTAATCTAAAGAGCGCCTCTTTCGTGTGTGTTTTGGTTTTTTCTATCGGCTGTATTGGGGATGTTTCCAGGGTCATGGAGTGGTTCCTCCGTTTCCCGCTCGGGACTCAGAGCAGCCCAGTGGATAAAAGTAGCGGATGTACGATTTAGTCATTATCCGGGTGCATTGTCAATCGTCTCCTGTGCATGTGAACGTTGGACATTGAATAAGGAAGACGGGAGAAGAACCGATGCCCCTGAGTTATGGTCCTGGCAAAGAAGATGGGCAGGATGGTGGGCTGCCAGGAGAACAGACACACCTGTCCTGGAAGAAGGTAGAGCCAGCAAGCTCCTTACAAGCCAGGGTGGCGAGACTTCAGCTCACATACTTTGGATGCATTCTCAGGGGAAACCCAGTCCCTGCAGAAGGACATTGTGCTTGGTAAAGTAGAGGGGCAGCCAGGAAAAAAGGAGGGGGGCATGGAGGACTTGCTTCTGACTCAGAGCGAGCGGCCCCACAACAGAACAGAATGGTACCCGATTCCGCGCCATCCTCCGTTGTTCTCGGGGGTGAACCCCCCAATGCAGCCACTGTGGGGGCCCATAGAGATCTTAAGTGCAGACAGAACTTTAAAAACAAAACATAACTCTCAAGACTTGACGCCTAGCTGAAAGGTTGACGGTTCCAGCCAACCCCGTGGCACCTTGGGCAGCAGGCCTGGTCACCTGCTTCCCGAAGGGTTTTGAACTGCCTGGAACAGGCTCGGGAGCAGCTCTGCAGCCAGGAGGTAGCCATCCATCGGAATAAACTTGACGGCAACTAACTGACAGGAGAGCACAAAAATTAATCAAGTTCAAGTTAACTGCAAACGCCTACCATCTAAAAGCCTAACACCACTCGACCCGGTGGTGGTGGTGGTGGTGGTGCTGGTGGTGGTGTTCAGTGCCTTTGAGTTAGTTACGACTCACAGCGACCCGCTGTGTAGCAGAATGAAACGCTGCTCCGCCCCGGACCACACACGAGTCTGTTCAAGTTCAGGTTACAGCCGCTGCCTCGGTCCCTCTCCCTGAGCCAGAATCAACTCCATGCAGTGAGGA
>NW_022103934.1:1398862-1404325 GCF_000313985.2 Echinops telfairi | reverse complement strand
AGGTGGGCTTCATCGACTACATTGTGCACCCGCTGTGGGAGACGTGGGCAGACCTGGTCCACCCCGATGCCCAGGGCATCCTGGACACACTAGAGGACAACCGGGATTGGTACTACAGCGCCATTCGCCAGAGTCCCTCGCCACCCCCCGAGGAGGAGGAGCCCGGGGGCCCAGGCCACCCACCCCCCCCTGACAAGTTCCAGTTTGAGCTGACTCTGGAGGAGGAAGAGGAGGAGGAGGTGACCAAGACCCAGACCACAGCCCCAAGCCAAGCTACATCCACAGTGCAAGAACTACCCCCAGCCCAGGGCGACCAGCTGGAGGAAGTGCACGTGGCCCCGTCTGCGCCCCCAGCCGAGAAGAGGACACCGTTGAAGGCCCAGGCTCAAGACGTAAGCTGCAGCAGCGCCCCTGCCCTGTCCCTTGGACACACCTTTCAGCCTGCCTTGAGGACCCCACTCCCTGAAGAGGAGGCCCCGGGCTTCCTGGGCCTCCCCTCCATGGCGGCCGAGGGGGGGGCCCGAAGGGAACACAAGGCTGCCAAGAGAGCGTGTCATCTGTGCACTGGGATGTGCCCAAGGGACCCAGCCACACTTACAGCCTCCAACGGGCAGAGCTCAAGTGGAGACCCTCCCTGAACCCCAGCCCCCAGACCCTGTCCCCCCCAACGGTGGTCTCCATCAGCACTCCCCGAGCGCCTCCTCCTATGCCACAGAAGCTCGTGGGCCTGAGAAAAAAGAAAACAGAAAAGTAATTTTTTTTTTCTCTTTTCTTTTTTGTCCCCTCTTCTCCGCACCCTTACCCATGGGGATTTTTGTGGTTGGTTAGTTTGGATGGTTGGTTCGGGGAGGTGGGGGGCTGGGGAACGAGGTGCTGAGGTCTGGGAAGGGATTTTATTTTATTTTTTAATTTTAAGGGTTAACATTTTTAGAAAAAGGAAAAAAAACGATAACAAAAAAAGAATTGAAACACAGCAACTGTAGATGTTCCTGTTCCAGGCTGCCCCCCTCCCTCACCCAGGTCCCCTGCTCCCTGAATCCCCCACCCCTCACCCCAGGTTCTAGTCTTCCAGCCTCACAGCCCAGGCCCAAGCCCAAGCTGGGGTGCGGAGTCCCCGTCACCCCTCAACCCATCACTCCCTACCCACCCCCCACCCCCCAGCCCGGCTTTTCTCCTGAATTGGGGAGGATCTTTGGAACCTAGTCAGGAATAGCCATTCTGGGCGGAGTTGGGGGTCTCAGTGGGAGGCCCTGGCCCCAGCCCCTTCCTGACTTCCCCAACAAAGTCTTCCGCTTCATTTTGCACAACCTTTTGCACAAACCGGGCTATGCTGCCTGGGGTAGGGGCGGGATCCTGCTCACTTTAAGGTGGGGAGGGGTCATTCCCACTGGCTAGCCTTGAGCCTGAGGTTTGGGGAAGGCTTGATAGCCCCCCCTCCACTTACCACCTTTCTTCCCCTTCCAGTTTATTTGGAATTGTTTCCGTTTGGGGGGGGGGGAGCCGCAGCTCTGCCCTGCACCCTCCTTTCCAGCTGCTTCTCCTCTTGTTTCTGCCTTAATGACCCCCCCACCCCACCCTGTGGCCATAGGAGAGGGGGGTTACAGTGGCTCCCGGCTACTTCTGGAGTGAAGGTAGGGTGTCAGGAGCCCCCCTACTGGGGGTGCCTCCCCCATCATTCTCCCAGCCCCTTCTGGACTGACTGTAGCCCATCCCTTCGCCCTGGGAGGAAGCAATAAAGATGTACACCCATATTCCCTTCCTGGGCACTCCGTCTCACCCTGGCACCAGAGTCTTTTCTGGACCATTCCTTCCCTGTGCTCCCCCAGTGCTACTCATCCTGGCTAATCCCCCAAGCCATGGGGGATTGCTTAGGAAAAAAACCACCCTCTCTTTCCCTCATGCCCCCCTAGCCTGGCTCTACAGGTTGGCAAGGCAGGGTGAACTCTTGCATTGCCCTTTCCCCTTACTTCTGAGCACACGGTACTGTAGCCCCCAGCTCCCTCCCACCAGCCTAGACTTCCATCTGTTACCTCCCCCCTCCCCCAGGTGAGGGCTCCCAGCCCCTTGATGCTGTACAGGGTTTATTTTTGTAGCACAAGCAGTTTCTGTCTCCGCAGCCACCCGAGTGGGTCTTTTGTGGCGGTGTTTTCTCGTCCCCGGTTCTCCTTTTATACACGCTGTCAGGCTGGTCTGTGCATTATTCTACCGAGGCATAAAGGGACACCAGAATTTGCCCTTCCCTGGCTGCCCACGCCCCGACTGGCTCTGGCTGGGGAAGAAGGCCTGGCCTCAGGAAGGAAGCCTTCTGCACTCCTGCTGAATTATATAAACTGGGGGGGGGGCGCCCCCCCCCAGGAGCCAGGCCGGGCGGGGAGTAGGGCAAGATGGGCCCGCAGCCCCTATCCAGGGCCCTCTTTTCCCAGGGTGGGTGCAGGGCCCTCGGGAGCCCCGTGTGTATTGTCCACTTGACGATCAGTCCGCGTGTTGTTGATCGGTACCCAATCGTGTCTCCGATTAAACCGAGGCTTTCACCGACCTTCCTGGCTCACGTAGCTTCATTCTTATTCCCCCCGCCACGCCCCCCCCTCATTTCTGGGAAGCCCTTCCCCCAAGGTAGACCGCCTTGCGGGGATGGGAGTGTGTGTGTGGGTGCCTGTCCCCTCTCCTCCCCTGCCCAGCAGGTGGAATTGTGGCAATATGGGGTGGGTGGAGGGGAGGG
Organism: Echinops telfairi; assembly: GCF_000313985.2. Lineage (NCBI taxonomy): Eukaryota > Metazoa > Chordata > Mammalia > Afrosoricida > Tenrecidae > Echinops > Echinops telfairi. The sequence goes on along the minus strand of NW_022103934.1, from coordinate 1,401,606 downwards.
TCTGGACCCTATATCCTGATGCAGAGGCCTTGGGAGCCAGTCTGACAGCCGGAACCACTCAGTGCTTCTGGACCTAGAACCCTCCAGGGGTCAGGTGGCTGCCCGGTTATGATAAAAGGTCTTGGGCCAACATTCCATTGGAAGAATGCGGTCACAGAAAGAAAGCAGACCTGGGGGTGCCGTTTACGAAGCTCTCATGGGGGAGTGGGTACCTGCTGGGCTGCTAGGTCCCACGTTCGAAACCACTAGCCACTCCTTGGGAGAACGAGGAGGTTTCCGACTCCCATAGAAGAGTTCCCGTCTCAGAAACCCACAGGGCCAGTTCTACCCTGCCCCTACAGGGTCACTCCGGCTGAGAGCTGACTGGGTGCCTGCTGGGAGAGACTGAGTCCCTTGAAGGCCCTCCGCAGGGCTCGGCAGGGTGCAGACCACATTAGACTCTGAGTTTCCAGCCTGTAGCCCTCACGAGTTGCAACTGTCACCTTGCATCCTTTAAAAAAAAAAGTATCCAAGAGGCAGGCTGTTTTTTAAACTGTTGCAAGGGTTCTGGGTGTGGTAGTGGGATCCGGCTGGGGCCGCTAACCCGAGGGTGGGCTGTTGGGTACCACGAGCCCACTCCATCATGAGAGAGATGCAGACTTCACTGCTGTGAAGATGTACAGTCTAAGCAACCCACAGGGCGAGCCTGCTCCAATTGGTAGGGTCGTGGTGAGCCGGGTGGATGCAGTGGCAGGGAGGGTTTCTGGGTGTGTATTTTAGAATTCTGGGTCGTTTCGAGCCTTGATGCCATGGAAGGAACCTTGGTGGTGGCCGTGGTGGGGGTGCTTTGCTACAAACAGGAGGGTCGGCACCTAGGACCCACCAGCTGCTCCAGCGAAGAAAGAGGGCCACAGCTGGGGGGCTCCCCCTCGGGGACAGCGCCACCTGGCCTTAGAGTCTTGCTGTGAGGCAAAACCAACTCCTCCTGGGTTTTCAACTTGATGGCTCTCAGGCAACCGGAACCCGTAGATCATAGATTTTCAAGCGTATTTGGCCTACCACCACCCCCACCCGAAAACACAAGACAAACTACGGTGCCCCCCTTGCAATGAAAAACGTTTGCAAAAAAAAAGAAAAACTTTCGCTCATAACCCAGGTTAAAGTGTAGGTATCTGCTTCTGCAGCCCCTCCCCCCCATTGTTCGGGTGCCCCTCAGTGGGTGCTTTTGCCCACTTTGGGAAACACGGCTCTTGAGTAATAGACACAGATCACTCAGGATTCAAGCTTTTTCTAGTGTGCTTATACAGGGTTGGAAAGTGAGTCGCAGCCAGTTCACATATTTGAAGGCCATTCATTCCGTCCCCGGAAGCCTTTTTTCTTTTTTTAAAATCACATTGGGCTACTTAAGGATCCCTGGTGGTGCAATGATTAAAACACTTGCCCGACAACCAAAAAGGTTGGTTTGAACACGCCGGATGCTCTGTGGGGCAGTCTGCTTCCGTAGAGATGACAGACTTAGAACCCCCTTTCGGCAGCTCTGATCTGCCCTATAGGGATGCCATGGGCTGGCCTGGACCCCACGGGTAGGCTAATTAACAAACGATCAAGTTCACCAATAAAACACTTGTGGCAACCATTACTGGAACCGAACCGCTAATGTGGATGAAGATTAAACACTCACTGCCCTCGAGTTGATTCTGACCTGGAACCACAACCCAGCAGGACCGAGGAGAACTGCCCTTTTTGGGTTTCCCCAACCTCCTATCTTTACAGGCGCAGATAGCCTCACCATTCTACAGAGGACCCGCTGGTGGATTAGAACCACTGACCTTGTAGTTAGCAGCTCATGAAGTAGCCCACTAACCACCAGGGTTCCTGGTGGACAAAAACATGTTGTTGTTGGATTCCAAAGCACAGTGACCCCGTGTGCCACAGAGGAAAACCCTGCCCGGCCCTGTGCCAGCCTCAGGACTCTTGTTATGCCCATGGTGGCAGCCACTGGGTCGACCCATCTCACCCAGGGTGGTCTTCTTTTGGGCTGCCCCTCTACTTTACCGAGCATGACGGCCTTTTCCAGGGACTGGCCGCTCCTGGTAGACATAGCCAAAGCACTTGAGACCCAGTCTCGCCATCCTGGCTTCTAAGGAGCATGCGGGCTGTCCTTCGTCCGAGACTGAATAGGACTTTTCATGTTCTCTGCCAGCACCGTTCAAGCCCATCGATGCCTCTTTGGTCTTATTCACGGTGCGACTTTCACACGCAGAGACGAATGGAACCACCATGGTTTGAGTCAGACGCGCCTTCCACCTCATGTGACCTCCTTGCCCTTCAAGCCTTTAAAGGGGTCCTGCGACCTTTAATGTTCCGTCGGGCAACCCTGCCCTTGACCAGGGTGGGCATGCGCAAAGCACCAAAGTGTTTTGCCTGTGGGTTTTCTGATTAGAATATTGGCTGCCTCCCGGGTGTACCCCTTTCGAGGAGTGAAAGACATGTAGGTGCTGAAGGGGTGGAATGCAGTCTGTAGGGTCAGAGCGGGTGTTTGGGACCCAGCCAGGGCAGCTTGCCTGGAGCCAAGGAAGGGTCATTGGCTCACCAACTGTACCATTGGGCTCTAGTTTCCAGGGCCTCTGGGTTTGACTTTGAACTTGACCTTTCTGCTCTTCGGCTGGCATCGTTGATAAAGGAAGGTTAACCTGCGTTCAGTTGTCCGGCGTGGTTCGGAACGTCCTGCATCGATGGAGCGTTCTTATCTGTGTTGGCCGGCG
>NW_022103934.1:1396665-1398338 GCF_000313985.2 Echinops telfairi | reverse complement strand
TCCACAGCAGCTTGGGGCTGTGGCGACAGACTGAGAATGTGGGTCAAAGGGTGGGGGCCAGCACGTGACCTTCGGCAGGCTATTCAAAATTCCCCTGGGTGGGGAGTTCATCTTTCCTCAGGCAAAGGTGACCCAGAGCAGAAGGGCCTGTCTTCGGAACAGACCCAGGGGGCCTGGGGAAGGGGTGGAGTGGGTTCATCCTCTGGAATTGACACCAGCCACTTGCAGGCTGTGAGGCCCTGGGCAAATGTCCCTGTTCTCCTCCCCCACCCCCACCCTTTCAGCCTTTAGAAGGCCAGGCCTGCTCGGAATTATTGCAGTGTTTTTACCAAAGCGGGAGATACCAGGGGCGCTGGAACAATTCAGAGGGGCTGCAAAAGCCAACACCTACACTTTATCCTGGATTATAGGCTGTAGTATGAATTGTTTTAATTGCCAGAGGGTGGTGGTGAATACTTTATTTTTTTCCCTTAAGAGGGGACAGTCGGACAGTTAAGGAGCCCTAATAGCAGAGTGGTTCCTGATTGGGCTGCAATCCGAAATAGCAGCAGTTGGAGACCACCAGCGGCTCAAAAGAAGAGGAGACCTTCCACTCCTGTGAGACCACGAGGGGCAGCGCTGCCCTGTCCCACAGGGGCACTGAGTCAGCCGTGACCCCGCGGCAGTGAACGAGCGAACCCAAGGAGTTTGGGAACCTGTGCTAGACCGTGATCTCAGCCTCTCCAGCTGCCTTTCCGGAATGTACTAGCATCGGTTCCATTTGGCAGTGTTCTCAGGGGGAGGTCTACCCGATCCTATAGGGGTGCTGTGAGTCGGCATCATCTGATGGCAGTGAGTGCCTTTGAGTGGATTTCAACCCCCACCCCTAGACTTTCCTTTATGGAGGGAGCCATAGTGGTATCACGGCTCAAGTGCTCAGCCGCTAACCTTAAAGGTCTGAGGTTGAAATCCACCAGCTGCTCCGAAGTAGAAGAGCCTGTGCCATATGGCCCCAAAGCTTTACAGCTTAGGAAACCCTATGAGGAAAAAAAAAGAAGGAAAACCCTATGGGATGGTGCCATTCTGCCCGACCAGGTGGCTCTGCAACAATTATTTCTAGAAGAGCTGATAGCGAGGTCTTTCTCCTGCGGAGAAACTGGGTGAATTTGAACCACCAGCCAGACAGATGCTTAGCTAGTGGGCCACCAGGGCTCCTCGGACAGCTTACAAATAAACGGAAGTGGAAATGAAGTCAGGCACCGGGTTAGTCCCAGGCGTCCAGAGAAACAAACTCACTGGCATTCACATATGTGTGAGAGAGAGCTTTATATTAAAGAGTAACTGGCTGTTAAAAACACATCCCAGCCCAGTCTAGATCAAGTCTATAAGTCTGATAGCAGTACATAAATCATTCTTCAGGCTCAGGCAGCGCATGCAATGATGTGAAATGCAGGAAGATCACAGGCTGGTGGGTGCAAAGTCTTGTGGATCCATTGGAGGTAGATGCATCTCCTGGGCTCTGGCTGCATTCAGCATGGCTCCATGTGGCTTGTCAACAGAAAGATAAAGCAGAGAGAGAGTGGGTGGCCTGCTTCCAGGGAGGAAGAGAGGAAGTTCCCAGAATCCTCATGAGAAGGTCAGGCCCACAAGGAGCCTCATCAGGCTGTGACCTGATTGACAGGCTAGACTCCACC
>NW_022103934.1:1392204-1394606 GCF_000313985.2 Echinops telfairi | reverse complement strand
TCCCCCAGGGAGGAGGTCACATATAGTTCCTTGTAATCGGTTCTCTCCCTTCACTCTTAATAACCTCAAGTTGACATGAGCTTATGTAACTGCCACAGGCACTCTTTATATTTTTTGGCAAATAGTTGATTCCTATAGGTCATTGATATTGGTAGAAGCTGGCACACACCACCAATCTGGCAATATTGATCAAAAGCATAACCACTGTGTGCATATTTTGACCCAGTCATGGATTTTTTTCTCCTTTTTTTTTGTTTGCTTCTTTTTAAATATATAACAAAACTTGCTCTTCTAACTCATTTTTCAGTATACAATTCAATGGCATTCTTTCACAAGGCATTGCCTTTAAAAAAATTGTTTAGCCTAAAGAAACAATCAGATACAGGTATAAAAATGTCGGTCTTATTATTTGGTCAGAATGGGGAAGAATTATTTAAAGAACCCAGATGCCCAACATTAAATTCCCCAAAACCAAACTCGCTGCCAATGAGTTAATTCTGACTCATAGCAACCCTATTGGACAGACTAGAACAGCCCTGCAGATTTCTGAGGCTGTAAACCTTCAAAGTACCAGTAAACCTCATCTTTCTCCCTCAGAGGGGGCAGGGGCTCAAACCGCTGGCCTGCTGGTTAACAGCTCCCATTGTGTAACACACTACACCACCACAGGCAGAGTAGTGTCTAATGTCCAACAGTATCAGAAAGCCATTACATGATGCAATACCTGAGTGAAGCACCAACCCAAACATGCCGGATCTCTCTCTACTGACGTGACAGGATGCTCACAGTGAAAACATTTACAAACGTTTCATATTATATAGCACGCTTAACAAAATAAGCATAGAAAAGACAGCTTGTCAGATGTTTACAATGGATCTCTCTAGTGCAGCAGGTCTCCACCTGTGGGTCTTGATCCCTTTGGGTGTTGAACGATGCTTTCACAGGGGTCACCTGATTCATAACAGTAGCAAAATGACAGTGGTGAAGTAGCAACAAAAATAATTTGATGGTTGGGGGTCACCACCACATGAGGAACTGTATTAAAGGGTCGTGGCATCAGGGAGGTTGAGAGCCACTGGTCTAGTGGTTGTTTTTAAAGAGATTTGTTTTTGGTTTTCTGCATTCTTCCAGTTCCTCTGAATTTTGGGAACGAGTGAGCAAGTGTTGTTTGGTGCCATCGAGTTGGTTCTGACCCATAGTGACCCCATGCACACCAGAAAGAAGCACTGCCCCGTCCTGCATCAGCCTCCCCATGGTTCCCACGCCTGAGCCCATTGCAGCCACCATGTCCACCCAGCTGGTTGAAGGCCTCCTTTCTCACTGCCCCTCCACTTGACCAAACATGATGTCCTTCTCCAGGGACTGGTCTCTCCTGACAATATGTCCAAATTGTGCAAGATGAGTGAGCAAGTACTACTCTAATAATCAGAGAGGGCAGTGACTTTGGATCCAAGCAGGTTACTTTACCCTCTCCAGGTGTGCTACGCACGCAGGTCTCACATCCCTGTATGGCAGGTACCATGCTGATTCATAGTGGTTTCTGAGCATGTACCTGTTTACCGGAATAGAAAGCCCAGTCTCTCTCCCGCGGGGCTGCTGGTGGTTTCAAACTGCGGACCGTATAAACACAGTCCACCCTGTAAGGCCAACACCTCCAGGGTTCAAGGCAAGTCCCGCAGGAAGGACGCTGACCTGGGAGCGCCAGTCCCGGAGCGCCCCCTAGAGCGGGGCTTCGGAAGGACAGCAGGACCAGGAAGGCGCGCGCGCAGACCGGATGAGGGCGTGGTGAGGGCGGGAGCTTTCGTCTCGCGCGATGATTGGCCAGTAGTCAAGGGAGCAGCCAATGAGATGTGCGGCCGCCTCGCCGTGGGAGCCCGGGAGCTGGAAGGTGCGGAGGAGCGCGGCGCGGGGAGGGGCGAGCGCCCTTGAGCAAGGGGGCGCGCCGGGCATGACTCCCCTTCCTGAGAGCGAGCCCAGCGTCGTGCCGACCCCAGCGTCGTCCCCTCTTCCTGAGGAGGAGCCCTGGGGTCCTGTCACCTTTGTGAGGGGCTTCCTGGGGCGAGACCCCAGCATCGTCTCATTTTCTTGAGAGTCACACCCCAGTGGCCCCCTCTTCCTTCAGGGACTCCTGGAGTCATCTCCCCGCTTCCCGAGATTATGCCAATCCTGACGGAGCCCCAGCTTCCTCGGGGTCCTTTCTCAGGCAGGGTGCGAGGGTGCCCTGCCTGAGGAAGGACGTTCTAGACTGCCCTTTCTTTCTTGAGGAGACCCCCCTCCCAGACCCCCCAACCCCCCCTCCCCCAGACGTTGTTCAATTCCCAAGGGCTCCCCACGTGCTGTTCCAGCTTCTGGAGGAAGGACCCAGGTGTCCTCTCCCCTTTCCCAGAAGGAGCCCAGGCTTG
>NW_022103934.1:1389265-1391768 GCF_000313985.2 Echinops telfairi | reverse complement strand
TATATATATAAAATTTCTCAGCAACCTTAGTAGCTACTTACTGAGTGACTGGATGTGCACAGAGACTTTGCTTCATGAACTCTCAAGATCACTGATGGAAACCGTGACAAGGAGCTAGAAGAGGTTTCTGTGTGTTTCACTGAAATCCTGACTGACCGACTGCTCTTCCACAGTGTTGGCAAAATCCACACTTTTGGAAAAGCATCTGGAAGCTCAGGCCAACCCACTTGAATCCAGCCACTTAGCTACTGCATATCCGTTGTGACCGTGAATTAGTCTACTCAGCATTCAAATGTTTGTAATGGTCCCACTGTGCTTCTAGGCATGGAACTCGAATGCTAAACAAGGCAGAATCAGGGAGAAAAATAGCTTATAAGGCTGAAACACACATTGCTTGTGACCTTTGCAAACCATGTATTTCCTTGAGCATTTGTCAGGGTTAATGGTTGTACACGAATGGATAATCATGTGACTATCTACCTCCCCTAAGATCAAACCAACCAACCAACCAACCCACTGCCATCTAGTTGATTTCAACTTGGAGCAAGCCCAAAGAACACACTCCACAGGGTTCTCAAGACTGTAAATCGTTATGGGAGCAGACAGGCCTCATTCTTCTACCTCACAGCTACTGCTGGGTGTGAACAGTGCACCTTGCAATGAGCAGCCCAATGCTCAGCCCACTCCAGGAGGACAGAAGCAATGTGCTGCACTCCTGGTGGTACTATACGGTGTCTGGAACAGGGTACCCCGAAGTAATTGTTGTTCCTGCCCCTGAATAAGATAATACATGAGATTAGCTCTGGATCTTGTTAAAGTGAGGCTTAGGTGATTCTCCTGGCATCCGTGGTATATTCAATATTCATCACCAACCCCGTAGTTCAAAGGTACCAGTTCCTCCTCAGTCTTCCTTATCCAGCTTTCGTATGCACAGGAAGGAATAAAAAATATATATCACTTAATCCTTAAAGGGACATCTTTGTCTCTTAACACTTTAAAGAGAACTTTTCCAGCAGATTTGCCCAATGCAATATGTACCGTATACACTTGAGTATAAGCGGACCTGAACATCAGCCAAGGCACCTAGTTTTACGACAAAAACTGCATAAAAATGTGCTTAAAAACTTGGCTTATACTCGAGTATATACGGTAGCTTGATTTCTTGACTGCCGCCTCCAGGGCTGTTGATAGCATATCCAAGCCAAATGAAATCGAGATGGCAATGGCAATTTTCTGTCATGATGTTGCTCATTGGTCGAGTAGTGGCTTTTGTTTTTGCTTGTCCTGTTGAGGTGTAGTCCATACTGGAGGCGATAGTCTTTGATCTTCTTCAGCACGTTCTTCAAGTCCTCCCCACTTTCAGCAAACCTGATGGTGTCCTCTGCACACTGCACGTTGTCCAGGAGCCTTCCTCCACTCCTGACGCCACAGCCAAAATGCTCTTCAGAAGTGAGAGTGCCAAGAATCCACCTCACTCCCTTCACGGATGTTCTCCGAAGGGGCTCGTCCTTAAGATACCCGTGGCCTAGCTTCCAGGTTCACAGCAACACACACGCCAGCTCCGTACAAGAACATGACACTCCAGTGGTGGACAACATTCTTTTTTTTTTTTTTTTGAAGTAGCAATGAAAATAATTTTATGGTTGCAGGGCGGGGTGGGTGGGGTCACCACCACATGAGGAACTGTATGAAAGGGTGGCGGCATCAGGAAGGTTGAGAACCATTGCTCTAGGTACTGTTTTAGGCGTTGAGTGAGGAAGGCCGTGTTCATGTTAGTCTTCCCAGGCAAATGGAGCCGAGCCTGTGGATGAACTGCTGAAGCATCTGTTGTTGCTGCTGCTGCTGCTGCTGGGGCCATGAGTCCATTGTAACTCATAGCGACCCTATGTACAACCGAAGGGCATTGCCCGCTCCTGCACCGGTCTCACAAGTATTGTGAAGTTGAAACCCATTGTTGCAGCATGACCTTGACATCTCCCTCCTTTTCCACGGCCCTCTACTTTACCCGTCCTCACTGCTAAGGCACCTTCTGCACCTTCTGGCTGTCCTTCTAGGCAGACGTGTTTGTCCTTCTGGCAGTCTGGGTTACCTTCCATATTCTTTGCTAACACCATCATCCAAATGCTCCAATTCTTCTGTGCGTTTCCTTATTTGTGATCCCAAGTTCACATGCATCCGAGGCCATTGAAAGCATCGTGGCATGGGTCAGTCACACGTAGACCTCAAAGTGGCATCCTTGTTCTTCAACACTTTAAATGCACCTTGGGCAGACTGGCCCAATGCAATACGTCATTGGATTTCTTGACAGCTGCTTCCAGGAACTTTGACTGTGGATCCAAGTAAGGAGACACCCTTGACCACTTCCACCGTTTCTCCATTGATCAGGATGTTGTCTATTGGTCTGCTTGGGAGGATTGGGTTTCTGTGCTGAAGGCTGTAGTCTTTGAATTTCATTCAAGTCCTCCTTCATTTCCACAAGCAAGGCTGGCCTTGAGTCCATCCC
>NW_022103934.1:1384159-1385632 GCF_000313985.2 Echinops telfairi | reverse complement strand
GACTCAGCTTTCCTCCTGCAGTCGGCATCATTGCCTCTGTTTTGTGAGGTGGAGGACTTTGTGGACTGGTGTTGGGTTCATGGGTTAATGTTGGACTTGTGGGCTTGGGCAGCATTGGGTTGGGATGTTTCGTGATGCACCTTTCCTTTACATAAAACTCTCTCTTATACATGAGTTGCTGTGGATTTGTTTCTCCAAAGTACCCAGACTATTACAGGTACCAAGAGCCAGCGAAGACTTTCAAACAAGACAACACAAGCCAAGAACTCTACTTTCAAGAACGTTGTCATTATTATTTTAGCTTTAACTGTATCCCATAGCCACTAGCATGAAATCAATTCCAACTCATACTGGTTTCCCAGGCCGCACAGTCTTTAAGGAAGCGGACTGCCTCATCTCTCTTCTCCAGAAAGCCTACTGGGTTCATACCACCCTCCTCTAGGCTCACCCCAGAATGCTTAACCACCATGCGGGTTCTGACGTTAACAACCTTGATAAATCGGACTGGTAGCATTTTAATGTTCCAGAACGTACACATTCCCATTCAATAAAACTTGTATCCACTGAGCACCTGGTACTAGGCTCTGTTGCCATCCCATTTTACAGAGAAGGAAATAGACGCCCAAGGTGGATTGACTCCGTGGTAGGAACCAGGGATGGGGCTCAAACCTAAACTCTGATTCATTTCAACATCCGTCAAGAAGGAGCCCTACTGGCGTGGTGGTTAAGCCTTGGCCTGCTAACAACAAGGCCGGTGGCTGAAACCACCAGCCGCTCCTCTGGAGAAAGATGAGGCTTCCTAACTCCTGCTAAGGGTTGTAGTCTCAGAAACCCACCACGGCAGTTCTAGCCTGTCCTGTAGGGTCACTGTGAGCCAGAACCACCTCCATGGCAGTGAGTTTGAGAAATGGCTCAATGGCATTTCATCTTCCCCTTCTTAAAGTCTATCTTCTGCAGCGTATAGTTCCACCAATATTTATACTTCCAAACCGGAAAAACTCCCAAGGGAGAAAAGATCCCCTTCATTGAAGGCAGTCTGTCGCCTACAGCGGGACGCAGGCTGAAGCACAGAGCTGAAAGTTGTCTTGGCCGATTATCCAGTTCACCGTGAGAGAGAAGCTACTCCCTCATGGTGAATCCATACTCTCTTTCCCTTTCACCTGCCATATCTCTCCCTCGACCCGGATTTCCTCTCCGTTTAGAGAACATGCGCTCCACACTTCAGCATCCTACAAGTCAAACCCAAGCTCTCCCCAACCCTTCTCTCCGCTCCCACCTTCTCTGTTTCCAGCCAACCAGAGGTCCCTTCCTCTGCTTCCTTCACTGCCTCACAGTCTTCCTGGAGCAGCGCCGGCTCTGAGGTCATCGCAAATACAGAGCAAAAGAAGCTAATGCTTTAACACACACACAACACTCCCTCACCAAGTCTACTGGAGTGTTCTCCAAAAGATCACTACTTCCCGGTCGTCAAAT
>NW_022103934.1:1380419-1382095 GCF_000313985.2 Echinops telfairi | reverse complement strand
CGTCTTCCCAGCTGGAGCATCTTCACGCCGCCCAATCAACGTCAGAAGGTTGCTCAAAGGCGGTCCCGTCTGGTGGGGAAGAGCACCAATCACCAAGACTATTTGGGGGAGGTGGAAAAGAGAGAGAGAGAGAGAGAGGGAGGTGGGCTTATTCTGCTGCTATGAAGGCTAGCCTAACGTTGCAGTAGGGAGAACACGGGAATTGGCGTGAACATGAAGAGAGCCGTCCAACGGAAGAGAAAAACAGATGACCGAAGCACGTACAGATGTCCTATGTCCTCCAGGATGGCAGGTCAACCACGGTGAGAGGATGAGCTAGCTGCTGGTTCAGAGCTGGGCTGACGAGGAAGACGGTTGATATGGTGACGTGCGGGAGGCCGGTCTAGAAAGGCTGTATACCGCTGGATTCCAACTACCTAACCTCCGGAAACAGGCTCAACTGGAAGAAGAGACCAGCATTTGCCGATGGTTCTGGAGAGGCGGACGGATAAGCAGGTGGAACACAGGGCAGTTGAGGAACCGTGAAATGGTTGTGTCTGCTATTGTTACCGTGGTCCGAGACAGTATGCATTTGTCAATACCCGTGGACCTGTAGCAGCCGACAGGTTCATCCTGATGTCACCTGCAGTCTTCAGTAACAATGTGTCCACGGACTCGCCATTTGTAGCAAAGGTACCGCAGTCCTGGTACCATGTGAATAATAGGAGATAGGAGAAGCTGTGCTGAGGCCCAGGTGGGAGCAGGGAGCATCCGGGAACTCTGCACTTGCTACACAGGTAGCGAGTGTAACCCTATAACTACCGGGGAAGGGGGTGAGGTGGAAGGAGGCTATGGTATTCAAAACAAACAAAAATACATAAATAAATGAAAAGTCTAGTAACATCTAAAATAAGCAAATAGATGGCTGGGCAGCCATCCATCTGAAAACAAATCCAAGTCCTTACTTCATACCACACACAACACGTCCCAGATGGAGGCAGGAAGAGAGTTAAAACGCAAAACTGAGCACGTCTGAGGAGAATATCTGTCTTTTTAAATGGTGTTGGTGACCCTACTTGTCAGGATTCCAGGTTCCGGCCAACAAAGACCCTTGCTGGTCAACTCAGGCAGACGTAGGATTTGAGAGCAGGAGGTCCGATAGCCTCTCTCAGTGGACCGGGAAGGTTCCAGAATCAGTTGCAGACAATAGCCACAGGCCGGAAGTTCACCTGCAATCTGACCGAGAAGAACCAGCACCGAAGGTAGGGGGTTGGCGAACGAGGCTGAGTCTACTTGTGTCAAGAAGTCTTAGAAAACAGCTGGGAAGGAATCGGGGAACACGTCTCGGAAGACACGCCGCGCCTTCTCTATGCGGAGGAAGGGCCACCTCTCAGAAGCCACCGGGAGAAAGATACTTGGGCCTGCAGAGACATGACTACAAGTGGGTGTGCAGCCTGGCCGGTGACTGGGAGACCCAGAGTCATGCAATGCGAAAGAGAGAAACAGGACATCGTGTGTCTGGCAAAAAGGAGACACAGTCGATCGATCTCCAAGACCCACTGCCAGGGAGAGCGTGGGTGGTGGAATCGTGTGTGATACGATGTCGTGGCTGGGAGGAAACCCACTGAGATAGTTAAAGTTTATTGTGCCAACCTGGCTGATACACACATGTGGGGTTAATTGAAGGGTGGAGGGAT
>NW_022103934.1:1378319-1379819 GCF_000313985.2 Echinops telfairi | reverse complement strand
TTTTTTTAAAAAAGGAAAAGATTATATTTTTTAAAAAAGATAATGCTTGTACAATTGACAATTAAAACAAAAAGCCTACGTCCCCGGAGACTTGACCTAATCTGGCCCAACGATCTCTCTGTTCCCTTGCATGCTGAAAGTGAGGAGGGCCTGAAGCACTTGCTGACAGAGATGAAGGATGGCAGCCTTCGGTGTGGATTTCAACTCCATGCAAAGAAAACCAAAATCCTCACAACCGGACCAATAGGTAACATCATGATGAAAATGGAGAAGAGATTGAAGTGGTCAAGGATTCTGTCTTGCTTGGATCCACAATCAGTGCTCATGGAAGCAGCAGTCAAGAGCTCAAATAACACATGGCATTGGATAAAAAGGGTAAACATTGGATAAAGAAGATTGAAGAAGAATCGATGTATTGAACTATGGTGCTGGCAAAAAGCACTGAAAGTACCCTAGACCAGTGATTTTCACCCTTCCTCATGCCACGACCCTTTAACCCAGTTCCTCATGTAGTGGTGGCCCCCCCAACCATACAATTATTTTCATTGCTACTTCATAACTGTCATTTTGCTACTGTGATGACCCCTGTGAAATGGTCGTTTGACCCCCAAGGGGGTTGCGACCCACAGGTTGAGAACCGCTGCACTAGACTAAGAAAAGGACCAACAGATATGTCTTGGACAGAGGACAGCCAGAACACACCTGAGAGACAAGGGTGGCAAGCCTCCTTCTCGCCTACTGTGGACATGTCACTGGGAGAGAGCAGTCCCCGGAGAAGGACATTATGCTTTCTGAAGCAGAGGGGCAGTGACCAAGAGACACAGTGGCTGCAACAATAGGCAGGTGGCCCAGGACGGGGCAGTGCTTCGTTCTGTTGAGCAGAGGGCTGCTCCGGGCCAGCGCCGACTAGAGGGCACCTAACCACAAAGCATCCCTTTGTTCAGTCTCATCTCACCTCCTGCCCTTCCTCCCTCTGAGCCTCAGCCAGCCTACCTTCCTCAGACCTTGCCACACACACCTCTCTCCATCTATCCAGAACCATCTCTTTTCTCACCTGGGTTACACAACGTATCAAATGACAAGTCCTTTGGATTCCCATCCCAATGTCAGTCCTTCAGGAAGCCTTCTCAGGGCCTCTGGCCCATATCCAGCTTCTATGCTCCCCTGGGATTGCCGCTACACAGGATGAGTGTGATCATGACTTCCTGGTCCATGAGAGAGCCACAGCAGCCGGTCCCTGCTCTCCCTGCCTGGCACACGAAGAACAGCCTGTGGGAACCATTTGTTGGAAAGGTTGAAGACCCATGGCACCTTCCTAAAGCCTTGGGGTCTCAACTTCATCCCTCCTTGAGGTAGTTAAGGTTTATTTTGCCAACCTGGCTGATAAACACATGTGGGATTTATTGAATGGGGAGAGATCAATGGCTTGGTGAGCCTCGTCTTTCTAGTTCTCTTGTCTCTGGCTCTCTGATGGTTGGACCTGGATGTGGCTGCCTTAGC
>NW_022103934.1:1367210-1376702 GCF_000313985.2 Echinops telfairi | reverse complement strand
TAATCCACTCCATGGCAGTGCGTTTGGTTCTTGCATTTGCAGGGGATTCTGGGATGTGGGATTGCAAACTGGGAAGAACTGAGGCATCCTTGGGTGTTGGTCAGGCTTCTCTCCCTGCCCTCCTGGGCTGTGATTCCCAGGAGGGGAGGGACTTTCTCCTGTCTTACTCATGGCCTAGGAGAGCAAGGACTCATAGTTTGGACAGTTATTTTGTGGAGTTTGACAGTGAGGTCCAGCCATGGTGTCCGGCCCACCTTTTTGAGGAACGACTGCAGAGAAGGCCTGACTCACGGACTGCTGTCTGACTCACGGACTGCTGTCTTTTACCTGCTTCACTTACCCAGCAGAACCTGACTGGCAGAGGGGGTGACACCCCCAAGGGCAACTGCCACTCTCTTCTCGATTGGATCACCACTTCCAGAACTTTCACTGCTTCCAGAACTTTCACTGCTATGCCTAGACCCCACAAAACCAAACCCACTGCCGCTGAGTCAATTCTTAATTTACTGCCCCATAAGGTTTCTAAGCAGATGTCTACTGCCTCCTTTTTCTGGTGGGTGCAAATCGGCTGACCTGTCAGTGGAGTGCTTAACTGCTGCACCACCAGGGACCCTTCACTGACCCAATTCAAGCCCGGACTCTGTCACTGATTCGCTTCTGACTCAGAGGGACCCTACAGGGCAGAGTAGAACTGTCCCTTTTGGTTTCCCAGCCTGTGACTCTTCACGGGAGCACAAAGCCTCCTTTTTCTCCCATGGAGCAGCTGGTGGGTTCAAACTGCTGACCTTGCTGGTAGCAACCCAACCATTAATCCACACCGCAGCCGGGGCTCCTTGCTGATCCAGCAGGCCCCATCCAATATCCCCCCTCTCCAGCAGAGCACAAGGTGGCTGGCTATGGCTTAGACTGGTGGCAGGCTCTGAAAGTCAAATGTGGACCCCCTACTTCCTGGCTGTATGACCTTGGGCTAGTCACTTCCCTGAGCCTCTGCTTCTCTGTGGGGGGTGGGGGTAGTTCATGTCTGCCTATCTTGGCTCACAGTGTGATTGTGACAGACAGTATGTGTAGATGTGCTTTGAAAGGACTAGAAGCCTGTCCAGATATTATATTTATAATCCCTGTCCTTTCCGCCACTCAGACAATGCAACCGACGTGGGCATCTTTTCCTGTTCCCTAGACACCTTCAGACAAGGGGCAGAGTACTAGAGGCAAGGCTTTCTAAGTCTTCCAGAGCTGAGGATCGGTGCAGAGGTGGGAGGTACCTGATGGAAGGAATCCTGTGTTTCCTCTCTCTGCTCCTGGAAAACCAAACCAACGGGAACCCAGGGAGTGGTTCTGACTCATAACATCTCAGTGGTTTCTGAGGCTGTAAATATTTTCCAGAGTAGATCACCTTTCCTTTCTCCCAAGGAGCAGCTGGTGGGTTTAAACCACCAACCATAGCAGTCAATGCTTACCAGACAGTGCCACCAAGTTTCCATAAGCTACTGGCAGACTGGATCCTCCTTGTGGCCACCCCTGGCTGATTGGTGGAAGACTGGGCCATGGTCTGCTTTTGCCTATGTTGTTCAGAGGCCCGTGTCTGGCATCGCCTTGCTGAAAACAATTCCTGAGGATTCTCTCTTAGGAACACTTCTGGTTGAATCCCCAAGGATCCAAATACAACAGAGGTCCAGTCGGCGTTACTGGGGCACATGAATGAATGTCTGGACAGGGTCCCACCAGGTCGGAAAGGCAGGTTGGGGGGAATGGCCTGCCTTTGAACACGAGACTGTGTGGTACATGTGAAAGGACCCTGGTAGGTCCCTGGCGTGAAGAGCCCAGAGCACAGAGACACTGACACATGGGGGGCTGGACTGACAGCACCCGAAAATGAATGCCTTCTGGTGATGCCTGAAGGACTTTGACAGGCCTATTATCAGATCCTGCTGACTTACATTTAAAATAAAAGAAATGAGCTTCCACGCCCCATTGCCTTTGAGGACACCTGCCCCTGAGACAAGGGAGGCCTGTGTGGCAGCCAGCAGGGCAAGAGGTGCCCTACATAGCAGGGCACGGTGGCCCAAGATCAATCCGGGTTTAGAGACAAGCCTGAAACCAGAGTCCTCTGTGTTCCCTGGGTTGAAGGCCTCCAGCCGAGAAGCGGTGAAGACACTGGTTAGTCTGTTCTTTATTTCAAGGGAAAGTTACAGGGTTGTTTGACAAAATGACTGACCTGCGTGGGGACAGCCAGGTTCTATGTACAGGTTCATCCCTGGGGTCCGTACCCCCACATCTCAGTGGTTGAGCCCGACCAGGCTAATCACACTGGCGCCGGGACAGCCACTGGACTGGCCTTGGCACCTGCTTTGGCCTCAGAGGGGACAGAAGCTTCTCGGTGGGCGGCTTCCTCACGCCTTCATGGAAGTCTTTGATTGGGTGGCTTCCTGCGTGGGCTCTTTCCTTTCAGGCTGTCCTTGGAACACGGAGGGTCCTGGCCTTCTGGGTGGGCATAAGGAGGTTTCGCTCTCTTGCCTTGACTTGCGTCTGTTTTTATGTGAACACAATACTCTCAATTGGACTTTTTTTTTCCTTTTCCTTTTTTTGAGCCCAAGAATTACCGGGGGTAAAAAAGGGCTCAGCAGGTGCAGTTCTGCTGGTTGATCTGCTTTCGGCAAGGTTCCATGGTGACGGCCACACCCACCCCGCTCCGGCCCGATGTCATGCGGGTCACTTCACTCCAGGTGTCCGTGTCTGGGTCGTAACACTCCACGCTGTCCAGAAAGGTGTGGCCGTCGTAGCCTCCTATAGGGAGGGCAGGGGGCTGTCACAGTCACGCGCGAGCCCTTTCCCCACCCCCAGGGACGGGGCAGGGACCGTGGAAGGAGGTGGGCCAGGCAGAGGGGGCGTGCCGAACCCCAGCCCCGCCCACGGGTCTCACCTAGGACGTAGATCCGCCCCTGGTGCACCGTAATTCCCAAGGCGCTCCGCCGGTGCATCATGGGAGCCACAAAGGACCAGGTCTCTGTCTCCACGTCATAGCGCTCCACGCTGTTCAGCTGGTCCTGGCCGTTGTAGCCCCCGGCGGCATAAATACAGTTGTGCAGGACGCAGACACCTACATGGCACCAAAATTGGGGGGGTAGGGTGGGGGCGTGACTCGGGGGCCAGCGCCTTCCTTAGTGGGCCCACCCCACACCTCTCCCCGGAGACTTTTCAGAAAGGTTGGTGGGTGGGCGGGACGGACACCAGGATCCTGGGGGGCTGTAGCTCTCCTGCATGAGCAGTAGGGTTCAGGCATGGCTGTCACCTGAAGGGGGTGGAGGGGAGCGTTGGGGTTGGGGAGTGGTCTTCCTGGCAGCTCCGTACCCTCCCCGCATGCCCCTCCTACCTGCCCCACTCCGGATGGTATTCATGGGTGTGGTCATCCTCCACTCGTCCCTCTCCGGGTAGTAACACTCGGCTGAATTGAGGCGGTTGGTGCCGTCAAAGCCACCGATGGCATAGAGCAGTCGGTTAAGGACAGCCACGCCCACCCCAATCCTCCGCATCAGCATGGGGGCCACCAAGTGCCACTCATTCCGCTCGGGCTCATACCTGTAAAGGCAGAGGGCTCATGAGGAAGCAAGGACAGCAGCACAGTGTCCACCCCCCCCCCCCCTCCTGCATGGACCCTTGATAATTTACAAATTATTATTATTTTGTCATATTCTACACTGTCCGATGTCTCCCTTCACCCCCTCCTGCTCCTGGCTCTCTACATCAGCCAACCCTTGACTCCTTAGAATGTTCTACAAGGTGGGTGGTCAGAAGCCCATACTCGGGAGGAGACCACTGAAGCTGACAGCCATTGTCTGCTCGAGGGCACCCCCCACCCCATGTCTGGTAGACCCCAGTAGCTCAGTATACTGGCACAGTGTCAATGCAATCGTGTCCCCAGCACCCGTGTGCCGACAGCCCAATGGGGCAGGTGGGCTCTATTATCGCACCACACCTTACAGACCAGGAGATGGGATGTCAGAGAGGTGAGGTGGTGTGCCTGGTATCATTGAATAAACGGTGGTCCAGCCCTCTAGGTGCCCAGAACCTCAACTGTAACAACCAGGCGGTGCCTGGGTCAGCGGGCTCAAGGACACTTGTGCATGCAGCGCGATTGTCCCTCATGTCCCTGTCCTCCAGAGTGGTCTGCTTAGGCTGACTCAGCCTCCTCGATGTCAGAAGCCCCTGGAGTGTCGGTTTGAAACCCCTCTCCCCCAGATCCCCGGCATCCCCAGCGGAGGGCCTTCCCCTCACAGGCTCTCCAGGTAAGCACTGCACCTACAGTCACACTCCAGGGAGGAGGCAGGGGACCAGGCTGTGCCAGGTAAACACAGGCACAGTGGGCCGGGGCGGCACCCTGCACTCGGGAGATGGAGAACCTCACCTGTCTGTGGGCTGTGACAATTTTTGGACAGACGGCTGTGAAAGGTCACGTTTCAAAAACATCTGCACATTACCTACCAGGTGGGTAGACTCCTTTTCCCACCTGCCGTGCCCCAAACATACCATCCCAGGTCACTGGCCGTAAAGCTTCCGTGGGGTGCCACTTCCGCACGGAGGATCCCGCTCCCCGAGCAGAGTGGCTCACACAGACAGACAACAGGGAGGCTCCTGGGCCCTATAGGCTTGGGGCCCCTCGGAGTCCTGGCCCACCTCACCTCTCCACGCTGTTGTGGTGGATGCAGCCGTGGGAGCCGCCGACGGCGTAGATGTAGCCATCGATCACCCCGACCCCGATGCGGTTGCGCGGCACAGTCATGGAGGCACAGGGGGACCACTGGTTGGTCATGGGGTTGTAGCAGTCCAGGGCACTGGAGTCGGTGTTGCCGTCGGGCGAGTTGTTCCGGCCACCCACGGCGTACAGCAGCCCGCCCACCACGCAGCCCGCCAGCCCGCTCCGCGGCACCTGCAGGTCGGCCAGCCGCAGCCACGTGCCGTCGCTGGGGTTGTAGGCCTCTAGGTAGCTGAGGGACTGGCGGAAGTAGCCGCCAGCTGTGTAGATGAGCCGGCCCACCTTGGGCGCCCGGCAGGGCATCACCTGCGTGGGCTTATGCAACGTCAGCTCCTGGAAGATCTGGACCAGGTAGTCCTTGCAGCGCGAGTCCGACTGCAGGATCTCGCACTTCTGCAGCTGCATCTGCAGGAAGTGGGGCGTGAGCGAGTGGCAGCGCACAGCCCGCAGCAGCGCCTGCACGTAGAAGCGCCGCTGCTCGCAGTCGTACTTGACCCAGTCGATGCAGGCGTGGAAGACCTCGGACTCGCAGCGCACGTTCAGGTCATCCCTGCTGATGAGCGTCACCAGCTGGCAGTGGGACAGGTTGAAGAACTCCTCCTGCTTGGCCACCTGTGGTGGGGGAGGGTGGGGGCATAACGTCACAGGCTCTCCCCGGGCCCTCACCACCACCTTGGACCCGGCACTCAGCTT
This sequence comes from Echinops telfairi, assembly GCF_000313985.2. Lineage (NCBI taxonomy): Eukaryota > Metazoa > Chordata > Mammalia > Afrosoricida > Tenrecidae > Echinops > Echinops telfairi. The sequence goes on along the minus strand of NW_022103934.1, from coordinate 1,371,259 downwards.
GCCTCGGACCCAGTCTCCATATCCGCGTCTGGGTAACCGGGAGTCAAACGGTGTGGGGATGACAGGAGGTCATGACGTGTGTTGGGTGCGGCGGGTGCCCCAGGCGGCATGATGTGAACAGTGTGCACAGCTGCTAACCAAAAGGGTGGCAGCTCTGACCCATGCGGTGGCACCGAGGAAGAAAAGCCTGGTGACCCGTTTCAGTAGAGTATTTACAAACTCACTCACTGCCATCGAATCAACTCTGACTCCTAGTGACCTTACGATAGGTCAAGGCCGAACTGCCCCTGTGGCTTCTGAGGCTGCAAGCACTCTGAGGAGCAGAAAGCCCCATGTTTCTCCTGTGGAGCAGCTGGTGGGCTCAAACTGCTGACCTTGTGGTGAGCAGCCCAGCTCCGCTGCAAGAAGCCCATGGAGCCATTCCGCCCTGTAATATGTGCCGTCACCAGGGGACTCCGCTCAAATGAAAGGTGGTTTACTTTTATTTGCCAGGTACACAGTGTGTGCGCGCAAAGTGAGTGTGCCCTGTACCTCTTTGTGCCACTGGTTTTTTAACTCGATGCCCCGAGAGCTCTCTCCTCTTCGAACCCAATCACACATTAGGAAACCGGCAGAGTGCAGAAAATGGGAAAGAATGTTCTCGGGAGAAGGGAAGGCTCTTGAAGGCGCCTGCCGGAGCTGCCATTCTGCCTCCCTGCCCACTCTCTGGCTGTGTGACCCTGGGCAAGTGTCTGGCCCACCCTGGGTGGACAACGCCCTGGACTTCGGTTGGCCCCAGGCATCAGAGGCGGGCTTAGAAGACCCCGAGGTGGGCGGTGCAGAGCCTGGGCACCCTAAGGCATGGCATATTGAGCTTTTCCCGCCTGCCTGGGCTGACAGCAGTACCTCCTTACCCCCAGAGCTGGGCAGAGCCAGCGGTTTAAAGGCTGTAGAAAGGGGCTGGCACACACAGCAAGTGCCCAACACGCTGTCATTACACTGTCACTCAGGGGTGCGTCATGTCAGGTGTCACCACGCCGGAACCGGTGTCTGCTGAGAACTTCCTCCGCTTGGAAATGAAAATGAAACCAGAAACCAGCCTTCGGGACACCACTCGCCCACGGCCGGAAAGACCCTTGGGGCCAGTTTTTAAGGCTGCATATCTTTCTGGAGGTGGTGAGTTTGAACTGCCAACCTAGGCGTTGGTGACCGAGAGCTTTGAGCTGCTATGCCACTGGTGCACCAAGAACAGCGCAGAAGGGACCCAGGGAAGCAGGACTTTGGGTCAGGCTTGCAGTTTGCATGTCCTGAGGGTTCAATAAATACCCGCTGGGGTGGGCCTGCTCAGCACCCCTCCTCCCCGGCAGGTTGATACTGCAGACGTGCCCCCTGCCTCCACCCCCGATTTCTGACACACCATGGAACACAGAAACCAAACAAAGCCACTAAGCCAGTCAAGGCTGACTCACAGCGACCCTACAGGATGGGGTAGAACTGCCCTCTAGGGCTTCCAGGACTGTAGCTCTTTACCGGGGTAAGATAGCCAGTGTCTTTTTCTCAAGGAGCAGCTGGTGGTTTTGTACTGCTGACCTTGCGATTAGCAGCACAAGGAACAAATCACTTCCCTTCGGCCACTGTCCGGTCTCCCAGATGTGGGGACTAGAAGCTCAGACAGAACCTAGCTTCTGAGCCCTGAGCATCCGGAGAGGAGGCCCTCCCGCCGGCCCTGTGCTCACCTCCCCGAAGTGCATGTGGATGTATTCTCGGGCACGCTGGTGCAGCTCGGCGCAGCCAATCTGCTCGGCGAAGTTGGCGATGCCGATGGCGTTGCTGGGGTCCAGCTGCTGCACCAGGAAGTCGCTGCAGGCGCGCACGACGCTGTCGATCTGGTACATGACGGCGCCGTTCATGACGTGCAGGACGCACTTCTCGCCCATGGAGATGGAGGCTGTGTAGGCGAACTCAATGAGGCGCTCCATGACCTTGGGGTGGATGCCCTCGATGGACACCACCTCCATGCCCTGCTCCCGGAGCCCGTTGGTGAACATGGCTTTGAAGACGGGGCTGGACGAGGCCAACACCACCTTGTGGGCCATGAACTGGGCGGCCGGCGCGTCCTCGTACTTGACCTGCAGCGTGACGTCGCACAGCTGCTGGCTGAGCCGCAGCTCGTTCATGATGCCGAAGGCCTGCTTGGTGTGGTCCTCCAGCGTGTAGCTGAAGGTGCGGTTGCCATGCTGGGAGGGCGTCACCTCGGCTTTGCACTCGGTGGAGGCGTACATCACCACGTCCCCTGCCCCCTCGGGGCGCTGTGACTGCAGGGGCAGGAATCGGCTGGGGGCCCCAGCCCGGCTACGCCCGGGTGCCGGCTGCATGGGCCTCCTGGAGACGAGGGACACCACCAGTACTGGCACTCAGGGGCCTGGAGGAGGAGAGCACAGGGCTGGGGGCCGGGCCAGGGCGAGCCAGGGCTCCCTTTGTAAGACAAAGCCCTTCCCGGATCAATTTTCTTTCCCAAGTAAACCAGTGTCCAATCCAGCCTGATCAGCCCTGGAGCCCCGACTTCGAACACTGGCCAGGAGATCCATGTCCCTCCCTGCCCAGAATCCTCTGATACCTCCCGGAGGCACTAGGAGCGAAACTGATCTCCTTTGAAGCCTGTGAGTGCCTGCCCAGCCAGCCTCCACCCCTCTTTCCTTTGCGGGCTCTGTTCCAGCCACGGGAAAATGCTCTTCCTCAGACTCAAAACCAAAGTGCCATCAAGCGATTCTGGGTCATTGCTACTTTAGAGGACAGAGTAGAACTGCCCCGGTGGGTTTCCAAGGCTGTCAATCTTTACAGGAGCAGACAGATTCACCTCTACCCCACCCCCACCTCCACCCCATGAGCTGCTGGATTTGAACTGCTGACTGACTTTGTGGTCCACAGCCCAAGGCCTAACCCATACTATGCAAGCACCCAGGGCACCATGTTCTTCCTACAGCACGCCCAAATCTCCCTGCATCCACCTCCGACTCCAGGAGGACCTACTACACATGGGGTGCTGTTCTACACCCCAGGGACCCAGCACTGAGCAAGAGACACTCCCCTCCAGGAGCTGACGTTGGGGGAGGAAGCAACAACAAAAGGCTTGCCATCGAGTGGATCCTGACTCACAGCAACCCTACAGACCAGGGTAGAATTGCCCTTGAGGGTTTTTGTGACTGTAACTCTTTTATAGGAGTAGAAAGTCTCATCTTTCTCCCTCTGAGTGACCAGTGGTTTTGAACTACTGGCCCTGCTGTGAGCGGCCCAACGAATAGCCTCTAGACCTCGGAGCTCCTTTCTTGGAAAGGAAAGGTCCAGAAATAAATAAGGGGAGGAGGGAGAATGTCGTGGGAGACAAACAAAGAGGAGGGTGGGCATGAATGAAGAAGCCTTGGGCCTTGGAGAGTCAGGTCGGAGAGGCATCTTGAAAAGTGCCCACAACAGCTGGTTGGGAGGACCGGGCACCTGAAGGGACTCCCTCAGCCCTTTTCCGGGGTTCACTTTCCTTACAGCACAGGTCAGGGAGGGGTCCCCTTGATTTTTTGGTGAGGAGCTGGCCATCCTGTTCACTTAAAACCTGAGCCCCTGTCCGTGCACGTCCATCCTCCCTGCCCCACCCCCCACCTTTCCTGGTGTCTCCTCACCTCCTGCTCAGGGCCTGGCACTGCGCCCGGCTCTGTTAATGCGAGGCTGGCTGGCTGCCCACCCAACTGCGCCCTCTTTCTTGGGACCCAGGTTGCAGCTGGGATCTAGGACCCAAACTGAGTCCCGCTCCAGCCTCTCAGCCTTTGGCCAATCAGTTCCCGGTGCCCCCTGGTCACCAGGCACTCCCCCGACAAAGAGACAAGTGGGGACTGCGCATGCCCCGCATGGGTCGCCACCAAGGCTTGGAGAAGGCAGGAAGTGGCCCTGTCGCGGCCTCTCGCCGGCCAGCCCCACGGCACAGACTCCACACTCCCCGCACCCACCCCGGGCTTGCCGTGCCCCCCGGCCTCCCACCCCGCTCCGGTCTCTCCGGGGAAACCCCGCGGGGCGCGCCGTCC
>NW_022103934.1:1364040-1366380 GCF_000313985.2 Echinops telfairi | reverse complement strand
GGAGGCGGGGAGAGGGCGGGGAAGGAGCGGTGATTCCCCGCCCTAATCGCAGGTGCAGGGTGCCCGTCGGAGGGCAGCGGGGCGGACGAGGGCCGGACCCGAGTGCGCGACCCGTGCCCCACGCTGCAGGGTTCATCGCCCGCGCTTCTCGGCACGCGGCAGCCCTCCGGGACCCGCCTCCCTTTCAGTCACCGCACAGAGAGCGACGCCAGCGCTGTCTGGTGCGCGCAGGATCCCGCCACCATGACCGGATTTTCTGTGTAAGGCTCGTGGAGTTGGCCTGCAGCAGGTCCAGCCCTGCGGGCCCGCCTCTCCCCAGCTCCATAGTCCTCCCAGGAAAAGCAACACCTCCCTGCTAGGTTGTTGGAGATACTCCTTGCGAAGGCTTAGTGCGCCATCTAAAATATTGCTTTTAAAAATTTTTTTAAAGACAAGGGGTACTGACTTGCAAGTTAAGCCGTAGAGGATAGAGAGTTAACTTTTAAATAAATGTTATTTTTTTTATTATTTTTTAATTTAGCCTAACTGGAGTCCATTGCAAGCGATACCTAAAGGATAGAAAGGGATGGAGGTTGGGGAAACGCTGAGCTGAGATGTTGATCTAAGAAAGGAGTCTACGAATTTCCAGGGTCTGAGATTTCCATGAGTTGGAATTGACTCAAGGGCAGTGAGTTTTGTTTTGTTTGGGTTGGGATTAAACCGGAACCTGGAGCCAAGGGGCGGGGGCTTCCTCCACCCTTAGCTGGCACCGGCTTTTCCGGAGCCCTCCAGAGTGGGCGCTGTTTCCTAGGCGGAGAAGACGCCCGGAGTGGCCCTGCGCCACTGAGACAGGCGCAGCCTCCTCGCACGCGCCCCACAGCAAGCTCGCTTATCTTAAAAGCAAACATACATGCCCGGTGATCCAGCGGTGCCCCTTATGGGATTCCCTATCTCCACCGCCCCTTCCCCCGTCCCCTGAGATACACTTGCACCCATGCCTCAGGTCGTACTGCAACTGTGTTCCCTGAGGATTGGATCCGAATGCCTCTCCATAGAGGGAGGAAGTGGCCCAGCCACGCTACTGAAATACTCGGCCACCAGTTAGAGCAAGACATTCCCTCAGCTTCCATATATCTCAACTGAAAAACAGAAGAACAAGAGGGCACATGACGTGTGAGAAAACATGCAACAGTCTCTAAGTTATGCGACCATTTACTCAGCTGATTTACTCACAGAATCTAGAAGGTTCCCAGGAACGGGGGCGGTGCGTCTTCAGAATGTTGTGACATGTGGATAAAATCCATACATCCTTTACCATCATGCCATTAAAGGAGTCCTGGACGCCCAATTGGTTATGCATTGGGTTGCTCACCACAGGGTCAAGAGTTTGAACCCACCAGCGGGCTCCCTGGTTGAAAGTTGAAACTGCTCCTGTAAAGATTTGCAGCCTCGGAAACCTTGAAGAGCAGTTCTGTTCTTCTCTGTAGGGTTACCCTGAGTGGAAATGGACTCAGTGGGTTTGGGTCAAACAATTGGGGCAAGGTGCTTTGTGGAAGATTCCAGGTTTCCCTTGTGAGTTTAGGAACTAGGTGCAGAGTCCTGAAAGCACTTTGGCACCAAGCTTGTGTGGGTACGTGTTTCAGGAAATAGGTTGGGTTTTTTTCAGGTGTGTAGTCTGTAGGCTGGCCCTGAGATGGCCCTCTTCAGAGCGGGACCCCAGGCTGAGTCACCTTTGTCTGGCTGCCTGTAGTTCTGAGACTGCTCCGCCAGGTGGCACACCACAATGTTGATCCAATAACCCCACCTTTCCCTGGGCCAGACCAACAAGCTCCGCAGTGGCTCAGGGGTCAGGAATGTGTCTGGGGACATTGCTAGACTGCTTAAAGCCATTTATGGGCACAAAGGGGCCTGGCAGTGCCCCAGGCTGTGAATACAGACCCTGGCAGGGGAGGGGGCTGGGAAAGGCAAATTGGAAAGCATCCAGTGGAACCAGACCTAGACTTGAGGCCTCCTGGGCCTGGGAGTTTGACACCCCAGGCCTGGGGTCCTGGCTCAAACCCTGGCTTGGAACCTCAGTCACATCATCTACCAAACGGAGGTGACAAAGCCTCACTGGCAAGGATGGCATTACGGGTGAAAAACAACAAAATGTGTACCCCCGGCTTAGGGCCATTTGGTGACGAGCTGGTACAATACATTGTAATCGCGCTGAATTTGAAGTTTATTTGCATTGTTTCTTATAAGGAATGAGCTGACAGTGTACTCCAAGAAATGAGGGGCTCAGGCAGGATTGGGCAGAATGGATACAACAAAGGGGTGCCTATCCCTGGCTCCTGACCTCCAAACTGAGGGAGTCACTCT
>NW_022103934.1:1360778-1363726 GCF_000313985.2 Echinops telfairi | reverse complement strand
GGTCCTCCCTACACATGTGGTTATCACCTCCCTACCCTTGTCTCTGCCTGCTCCCCCCACTGGGTAACTGATTCCCACACACCAGGATCCTTGTTTTCACTAGCCTCGGGGCCTTCACACCTGCTGTTCCTTCCTCCCAGAAGGCTCTTCCTTCAGGTCCGCCATCACGGACACCACCCTCACATTGTCACAGACGTGTCTGCTGTATTTCTTCGGGCACAGTGTTGTCTGTTTTGTGCACTGCGGCGTCCCTAGGGCCTGATCTGATGCTTGGTACACATAAGCTCGCAGTAAATGGGGTGTTGCTTCCTTTGACATTTACCCAGTCTGCGACCTTCGGCTGCCTTGCCGACTCCATCCTTTACTTAAAAGGTCTGCAAACACAGCACGTGGGGGAGGCGATGGTGGGCCTGCATGCGTCAGTCTGCAGCAGGCGCGGGCACCAGGGTCTGGGCGGCTGTGGGTGCGCCCGGGCTGCCAGTGGAGCCGCTAGTGTCCAGTCCATCCCGACGGGGCAACGAGCGCTCAGAACGGCTGGAGCTGGCGTCCGTGCCGGAAGGCAGCCAGTGGCGCAGACCGCCCGAAACCCCCGCCGCACTCTTGGGCCTCCGGGAACCTCCGGGTCCTAGACCACAGGGGCGACGGCCGCAGCAGACGAGGCGTAGGAGCGCATAGCGCAGGTCGCGGTTGGTAAGCGTGTAAATAATGGGGTTCAGAAGCGAATTGGCCATGGCCAGGCCCAAGAAGGGGTCGGCCTGCAGGAGAACCGGGCAGGCGCGCGCCGGGCACGCCACGTCGAGCAGCAGCAGCAGGAAGAGGGGACCCCAGCACGCCACGAAGGCCAGGAGCACCACGCTGAGTGTGCGCAGCAGTGCCAACGTGCGAGGCGTGCGGCGTGCCCGGTGCAGGGAGCCTCCGCCAGCCCCAGGCCGCGCGCGTAGGCGCCGCGCGTTGGCGCGCACCTGGCAGTAGATGCGCGCGTAGAGCGCACAGATGGCGGCCAGGATGCAGACGAAGGCGAGCACGCAGAAGAGCACGTAGGCCTTGGCGTAGAGCGGCAGCACGGTGGAGCAGGAATCCAGGCGGCCCAGGCAGTTCCACCCGAACGCCGGCAGCAGCCCGATGAGCAGCGATGCGCCCCAAGCGGCGGCCGCCAGCGCTAACGTGCGACCCCGACGGGAGGCGGGCGCGGGTCCCCGGCGCGCCATGGTGAGGCGGCGCTCGAGCGCGATGGCCAGGAGACTCAGCACCGATGCGGCGAGCGCCACGAAGACTCCTCCCTCGCGCGCGAACCAAAGCGCCGGTGAGAGACGCAGCGTGAGCGGCCCGGACAGCAGGATGTTGGCGGCGTAGGCCGCGCCGGCCAGCAGGTCAGACAGCGTGAGGCTGCCCAGGAGCAGAAACATGGGCGCGTGGAAGCGCGAGTTGCGCCCTAGCACGACCAACACGGCCAAGTTCTCCAATACGATGAGCGCGCACACCGCCAGGCACACGACGGCGTCGGCGCGCAGCCCCGCGCCGGGCTGGTAGCGAGCGCCGCGGAGCTTGCCAGTGTAGTTGTAGTGCAGGACGATGACTTCGCTGACCGGCGCCGGCCGCAGTAGCCCAGGCTCCATGAGCTGCCCGCCCCGAGTCTGCGGAGAGGCCGGGTCCAGAGTCAGGCTGATCGCCCTCCTGCCCACCCCCCGACCTCGCACCCCGGCCCCGCGACCTTAGGAATAGGACACCGAACACCGTACAGCTTCTCGTCCCAGGGAAAGGGATCCTAACCCTCGCGCTTCCCACATGCACACTGGGGCCAAGGGCGTGCTCCAGATGGAAGCAGGGTGCCCATAGAGACAGACATACACAAGGGGATGGGGCGACACACAAAAGGGACACCCAAAACTCACCCACAAGCCGGGATACCCAGGGACATAGTCCATCATTCCCAGATGCTACACACAAATCCAGTGATTCACATGCACAGACACAGAGAAAGGCCAAGAGCCTCTCACACTACCCAACTCAACCCACTGCCGCCGAGTCGATTCTATCCCAGGGCGACTGGTGTCTCTGGACCACTTACCCACTGCGACGCCACCACCAGGGCCCTACCAATCACAGAGTTAGCAAGAAAATGCATTCACACGGCCTAGCGACACGGAGACACAAATCCAGCCGCTTGCGAATGGGGGCACTCAACCACATTTCGCCACCTCCGCCCACACCTCACCCAGCGACTCACACTCTCTAGGGCTCTGCACGGGCCAGGCCCCTTCATCCATTCCCGATGCCCACACTGAGCCAGAGCCAGAGGGCAGCCGGCAGCATCCACAGCGCACTGACTCTTGCGAAGGGGCACACAGGTCATTAAAGCATAATGACACCTCCCACCTGCGTCCGCACCCTTTCATCTCCGGAAGGCTCCCCTTACTCCCACTTTACTTCTGAGAAAACCCAGGTGCCGCTCAGAGCCGACACAAAAGGGTTTAACGCTCCCACAGAGGCGCGCACACGCGAGCCCCTTTGAACGGCTTGGAGAGACCCAGAAGTAAGGAGGGAGGGGACCAGCCTCCTGGACACCCGGCGAGGACTCATGGAAGCAAGGTAGATTCAGTCCCACACTGGGAATGGCACGCACGTATAGACAGACAGACAAGGAGTCCAGGGCTCCATCACGCTGGGGGTGGGGAGGTGAGACACCCAACCTCGCAGACCCCAGCTCGGTTGGAGACTCAGCGCCGAGCGCTCGGCTCCGGCATCTACCCCACGGCCCGCTCGCCCGGTGGTCGGACTGAAGCAGTGAAACTGGCCGTGGCGCTGCCCGGAGGGGTCGAGGCTGACGCGCTCCGGGATCCCGACGCCCCTCCCTCGGGGGCCCGCACCCAGCCCAGCGCTGCAGGCTTCCTGCGCCCTGAGGGCCTTCGGGAAAGACCCGAGAACCCACAGCAAGGGGCGTTACCCTG
>NW_022103934.1:1353685-1359174 GCF_000313985.2 Echinops telfairi | reverse complement strand
CCCCCCCACTAAACCTTCCCGGTTGAAGAAGGATCCCCATTCAAGGGGCTACTGGACAAAGGTCTCCCTTCTTCCCCTCCTCCTTCGACGGGGAAGTCACACCCAACCTTGGGAGATGGCCCCTTCACACCTCCCAGGTGGCATTCTCACCTCCTGGCCCCTCTTCCTGCCTTGCACCCAGGGCCCAGGGCCCATCACCCCCACTGCCTCCCAGTCTTTCCCATGAACTGGGCCCCTGGGGACTCAGGTCCCAGCACCCCTTTCCGGAAATACTTCAGTTGTCTCCATCTCCAGATCTCCCAGCCCCATCACTCCCCACTGGCAGCAGCAGGATATTTCTGAAATGTCAGAGCAGCCTTCTAGCCTGCTCCTAACCTTCCTGTGGCTCCCTATGTTGCCCTCGCCTCCCCCGCCACCAAAAAAAACCCAAACCCACAGTGCTTCCCCAGGTCCTGGAGACCTGTCTCTCCTCTCACTCTCAGATCGAACTCCCAGCCTCCCACACACCTTGCAGTGCCTTTGCAACTGCAGCCCCCTTGGCCCTGTCCTTCCCTGTCTGGTCACCTCCTTATCAACACCTGCTTGTCCCCATGGCTCTACTCTCGCATGGCAATTGGCCCCATCTGAAAGTCCCTTGCTCATTTGGTTATTCAGCGGCTGGCCTTCGGTGGGACCCTGCCCTAGCCAGCCTCTCCTGTAAGACAGGAACGCTCTCTTCCTCTGTACAGAGATGGGCAGAATCTGAAGCAGGTGCCCTGGGTTCAAATCCCTGCTCGGACACTTCGCCATCGACTGTCCCTGACAAGCTATGCTGGTTGTGAGCCTCCCTGGCCTTTCCATGGACCAAACACTGGTGTCTCCTCAAACATCTTGACTCGGTTAGGCCTTGATTCTCCGTGGATCAGCAGTTCTGTCACGGTGTAACCTGGCAGTTACACAATGATGTGATTATTCCTATTGAATAAGGGAGATGGAAGAAGAATCAATGCATGTGAATTGTGGTGCTGGTGAAGACTATTGGAAGTCCCACGGGCTGCCAAAAGAACAAACAATTCTGTCTTGGAAGAAGTACAGCCAGAGTGCTCCTTAGAGGCAAGGACGGCAAGACTGCTCACGCATGTACTTTGGACATGTTGCCCAGAGAGACCAGTCCCTGGAGAAGGACATCATGCCTGGAGAAGGACCAGTCCCTGGAGAAGGACATCTCCAGGACATCCCTGGAGAAGGACACCAGTCCCTGGAGAAGAGACCAGTCCCTGGAGAAGGACACCAGTCCCTGGAGAAGGACATTATGCCTGGAGAAGGACCAGTCCCTGGAGAAGGACATCTCCAGGACATCCCTGGAGAAGGACATCAGTCCCTGGAGAAGAGACCAGTCCCTTGAGAAGGACACTAGTCACTGGAGAAGGACCAGTCCCTGGAGAAGGGCATGTTTCCCGGAGAGACCAGTCCCTGGAGAAGGACATCATGCTTGGTCAAGTAGAGGGGCAGCAAAAGAGGGGAAGAGCCTCTAGGAGACGGAGGGACACAGCGGCAGCAGCAATGGGCTCCGACATAGACAATGGTCAGGGTGGCGCAGGACCGGGCAGTGTTTGCTTCTGCTGTACAAGATGGGTGCTGTGCTCCGAACCGACTCCTAAAAATAGCCACAAACCGTGGAAAGGAGTCCTGGGGCCACAGTGGGCTCCCAGCCGGGCTGCTAACTCCCAGGTCTGCCGTTCAACACCACCAGCTGCTCCTTGAGAGAAAGACAGTGCTTTCTGTTCCCACGAAGTTTTACAACTCAGACATCCACATGGGTAGTTCTACTCGGTCGGAACTGCCTGGATGGCAGTGCGTGTTGTTTGTTGTTTGAATGTAACAGAAATTGAGAGAACACACTTCCGGTTGTTAGCGCCATCCATATGGGTTTTTCGGTTGTTGTTTATTTGTGTTTTGTCAAACAGCACCAGGTCTTGAAGACAGGGCTCATTTGTGACAGAACTTAACCCCTCCCCCGGGCCAAAGCTGTTGGTGGAGGGCGCACGGAATCTGGCGCACAGCGAGGGCTCAGGAACTGGTAGCTGTGGCACTACTACTGGTCACCACGGTGTCCTTGGCCGCTGAAGTCAGGGGCATCAGGCTCAGGTCTGAGAAGCATTGGCTGCACAGGGGTCATGAGTCAGACTGCTGGCAGTTCCAAACCACCTGCCGCTACGCTGGATCAAGATAATGTTTTCTACTCCCAGAAAGAATGACGGTCTCAGACACCCACAGGAGCAGGTCTGCCCTGCCCGGTAGGGTCGCTGTGAGTCAGAAACTACTGGCAATGGAGCTTTTGTTTTTTGCTTTTGTCTTTCGAGTCACTGGTGGCCTAGTGGTCAGCCATTAGGTTGCTAATTGAAAAGTCGGCTGTTCAAAACCACCAGCTGCTCCATGGGAGAAAGACCAGGCTTTCTATTCCTGTAAAGAGTTATAGCCTCAGAAACCCGAAGGGGCAGTTCTAACCGTGTCCGACAGGGTGGCACTGGCTTGGAATCTGCTCAATGGCAATGAGCTTGAGTTTTTTTGACTTTGAAGTTCAGGCCCAGCCAGCCCCGCCCCCCTCCAACCAAACCTGGTCCCATCTGGAGGCCAAGTGTGCCTGCAGTCTCCCCACTCCTGCCACTACCTGCCCTTGCTGCATGCCTGGGCCAGCACACCCGCCCAGCAGGTTCGGCTGCCAAGGGCCCCCGCCCACAGGAGCCCTCCCGCCCAGTCTGGGCCCACTCTCAGCGAATGGGTCCGCACCCCTGCAAGAGCAATGCTTCCCACGCCCCTTCCCACTCAGATCCTACCCCCACCCAAAGATCTGACCCGGAACCTCCCACCGGCCCCCTCCCTATCGGCAAATGGGCTCTCTAACAACTGTCCCAGAGCAGGCAGGTCTCAAACTGGTGCCCAAGGGCCAGTTCCGTGCTCCCCTACCACACACACACAGGTTTGTTGGTACCATGCTGAAACCACCAGCAGTTCCTTGGGGGAAATCCTGAGCTTTCTACTCTGGCCAACAGTTACAGTCTTGGACACCCCCAGGTGGTCTCGATGCGTCAGCATGGGCTCCACAGCAGCAAGAGCTTGGGGCAGAGGAGAACTGACCCCACAGGGCTTCCCAGATTGTACATCTTTACAGAAACACACTGTGTTAGCCCGGGCTGACTAGAGAAACGAAGCCAGAGACACTCATGTGTGTCAGAGAGAGCTTAATATCAAAGAGCAATCGTATAGCCCAGTGCAGATCAAGTCCATAAGTCCGATACTAGTCCATTAATCCATCTTCAGACTCAGTCACATGCAATGATGTAAAATGCAGGAAGATCAAGGGCCAGTGGGTGCAAAGTCTTGTGAATCCAGTGGTGGTGGAAACATCTCAGCACTGGCGTGGGTCTCCACATGGCTCCTCCAGCTTTTCAAGTGTGGCTTTTCAACAGGAAGGTGGAGGGAGAGAGAGAGGGAGGCCAGCCGCCAGAGAGCCATTTATCTCAGTAGCCCTCCAATCAAGCTATGACCTCATGGATGGGCTAAACTCCACCCATTCACTCTTAATAGCCTCAAGTTGACACGAGATGATGTAACAACCACACCCCCTTTCATCTTTCTCCCTCAGAGCTGATGAGTTCCAATCACCTGCCTTTCGAGTTAGCAGCCCATCACTTAGCCCACAGTGCCACCAAGGCTCCCTCCATGGGGATATAAGCTAACAACTCCGAAAACATTCGTGCGCTAGGATTGAACCAACAAGGAAATACCGTCAGTACATTGTAAATAAGTACATCTGCTGCACAAGATCTCTTTAGAGTATTGAAGAGCAAGGATGTTCATGGCCTCAAAGGCATGTGGAAGTCGGACATTGAAGAAGGAAGACCGTAGAAGAATCGAAGCCTTCGAATTGTGCTGGCGAAGAACATCAGAAGTACCACGGACTGCTGAAAGGACAAACCGACCTGTGTTGGAAGAAGTAAGGCCAGAGTGCTCCTGAGAGGCAAGGATGGGGAGACCTTGTGTTACATACTTTGGACAATATTGTCAAGAGAGAGCAGTCCTTGGAGAAGGGCATCATGCTCGCTAAAGTGAGGAGCAGTGAGCAGAGGAAGACACTTGACCAGATGGATGGGCACAGCGGCTGCCCCAATGGGCTCGGGCACAGGAACCATGGTGAGGCTGGCGCAGGACCGGGCAGGGTTTCGTTCTGTCATAAAGCGGGTCTCTGTGGGTCAGAGCGGACTCCATGGCACCCAACAATGACCAATAAGTACACAATTACTTCATAGGTGAAGAGTGTAGAGGAATAGTGAGTCCCTGTTGAAGAAGCAAGCTACAGATAAGTGCAGAGGGGATCCTAGACTCAGTTCTGTGGTGCTGACTGGAGCCCTAGTGGTGTAGTAGCTGCCTATTGGGCTGCTAACTGCAAGGTCAGCAGTTCAAACCTGCCAGCTGCTTCACAGGAGAAAGATGAGGCTTTCTTCTCCCTTCAAGGGTTACAGTCTCAGTCACCCACAGGGCTGGCTCTACCTGTCCTCGAAGGTCACTATGAGTTGGAATCCGCTGGATGGCCGTGAGTTTGGTTGTTTGATTACTTGCGTTATCAGTGTGAACTCACTTATTGTCACCTGCTGTGGCAGCAATGGTTAAGTGCTCAGCTACTAACCCAAAGGTCAGAGGTTCAAAACCACCAGCGGTAGAGTGAACTTGACGGCAGTGGGCTTGGTTTTGTTGGGTTTTGATGCAAATGCCGGAAGATCTTGTGTAAGGCCAGACATCCGTTAGCGAAGGAAAGTTCAAGTGCTTTTCGCTGAAACCAGCACGCACACAGCGGTCGGGCTCAGGCCCGTGAAGGGCAGCAAGCCTGATAGGCCCAGCAGAGTCCCTTTGAGTTTCTTCTCTCACCGGTGTCACGGTAGCTAGAAACAAAAAGAAGGACAGAGCTGTGCACGGACACATGGACTAGCATCCCATTTCTGTCCTGTCGGTTGCCACTCCCGGCAGCCTCACGTGTATCCGCGTAGAACGGTGCCCTATGGGTAAAAGGTTTGCCACGACTGGTTTTGGGGAAGTGTGATGCCAGCCCCTTTCTTCTGAAACGCCTTGGTTTCATCCCTACACACTATTTCCCGTGGCCGTCTATGGAGGGCCGGAAGCTATGCCACCCCGCCGCGATGAGTACACCCAGGTCTTGGTCCTTAAATACCGTGTCCCTTCAAGGAACCAGAACTCTGTGGGCAAGCGGCTAACCCTAGGGCTGGGCAGGGAAAGCACAAGATGAACTTGCAGCATGGACTCTTGTGGTGTCAGAACGTGCTCAAAACAAAGCGAAAATGTCCAAAGCACACAGGAACCGACCTGTGGGAAGAACGCCCAAGGGACCACACCGGAACAATGTGAGACACACACACACACACACACACACACACACACACACACACACACACACAAGAGTCATCATTTTGGAAATTCCGCCAAAGAGTCAACTA
>NW_022103934.1:1350659-1353000 GCF_000313985.2 Echinops telfairi | reverse complement strand
AGCGAACACAGGCGATATGGCTGCTATAGCAAAACGTGGTGAAGCAATTGGGTGGTGTCTGGCTATTAGTGAAAAGAGCATCTGAGGCCTTCAAGGTTTGTCTCCCAACAAGCCGTCATCTAAGTGAGATGCCAACTAAGGCCCCGTGGAGGAAGCCCACCATCATCAGCCACTGAAGGACTATGACGTGTATAAGCTGAAGTTCAAGGTGGGACTGGTATCAGAGCCTAAAGTGTGAGACTCTGGTCTGCAGAAGGCTGTCGGGATGGCAGTGGAAGCCATTTGCAGAACTACATAGGAAATATGCCTCCTGGGAATTCCCTCCATCCACAATCAGGCATCGGAGGAAAGTCGTTACTGAACCGAGTGCATTAGAGGGTTGCGTGTAGAAGATCAAAGGCATAAAATTGACGTGAACAATTAAAACTCTGTCAGCAGACAACCTCCTTCCCCTCCCCCCTCCCCCCCCAGATCATGCTGGACCTGGTCTGGTGTCCAAAATTTCCTGTATTGGGGGTTTGTATTGTTTTGTTTGGTGTTTGGTTGTATGTATTAGGAGTTATCTCAGAGGTTAGGCCATCGGGGTCACCCTCTTGAAGTTGTGCTGTCTTTTCATTTTTCGGTATGTGAAACCCCGGGACTGATGAACTTACAGAGATACAAATAGAATAAGGGGTTCGGGGGGCGGGGGAGGCGGGTACAGTGGTGGCGGCGGGGTGAAGGGGAGATATTGTCAAGGATTCCACGTAGAAAAGAAATGTTTGGAAACAATGATAGCAAGTGGACAATCCTGCTGGACGTGATTGAACTATGGCATGATAGGATATATGTATCGATTTCCAAATCATCATCACCATTATCAAAAGAACAGGACACCCTACAGGTCAAAGCCCTGGTAGAAACGAAATCTTCCTCGTCGCCAGCAAGGGCACTGCGCTCATTGTGTAGCATCCAACTCTCTTGCCTGACTGAGTCAAAAACAACAGTTCCCGGCTCAAAGATGAGAGTCTACCACATGCACGGCTCTTCACAATCCGGGCAGCAGTGCAAGGTCAGGATGCGTCAGTCTCCTGGAAGGGCTCGCTCACTACGCCTCTGCCGTGTCTCCCAGTCAGAGGCTCCCACTTGTCATTCCTCCCATTCCAGTTAGCATTCTGGGTCACCACCATTTTTAACAGAGCCTGTTCCAGCTTCACTTCATTGGCCAGGCCTGAGCTGGCTCAAAGCCCTGTTTTAACCTTTGCCCATAACTCACCAGGCGGCTTTGGATATCTAGATGGTCAGCCTAGCCCTCGAGACCTCGGACTGAGAGAACCAGAAGCAGAGATGGCAGGGTGACTTCCCGAAGTCTGTTTCCTCACCTGGAAATGGGGACTCGCCGTCCCCTGCCCACGGACACTCACATTCTAGTGCAGGTCACTAAACGCCGAAAACAAGAGGCTGCTTTCCCCTCCCTCGTGGTGTGGGGTGTAAACAGGACACGGCCGTGACACGCAAGAGTGACTGGGACTGTTGTAGATCAGGTGAAGAGGGAAGGGGGAGAAAGGTGGGGCAGTCTGCTTCCATCGGGCCAGTCTACTCTTCCCTGCAGGGTCTTGACTTCACAGTCGCGGGGTTTGGGTTGGTGTTGAGCAGGAAGTAAGGGGGGGCCGGATGATGAGAAAGGCGGCAGGAAGGGTGTGCCTGGCAGAGGAATTGGTGTGAGTGAAGGCTCGGGGTACTGCAAGATGCTCCGAGGTTCTGAGAAGAAGCTTGGTGTTAGGAGATGGCTACTCCCAAGCCTTTAAGATCCAGCTGCCACACGATTGTGGAGCGTGATAAGGTGCCACCTCAGACAAGTTGGAATAGAAATTCCCTACAAGCCAGCAATCTCTCTGCTGGGTCTCTACTCTGAGGAGGTAAGAGCCCTGACATGAACAGAGATACGCAAGCACTCCCCTGGTCATGACTGTCTTGCTCTGAATAGCAAGACGTTGGAAAGGCCAAGTGCCCATCAGTAGAAAAAGAGATCAACTTTGGGCTATCCTACTGTGTCGTGGAATAGCATGCATCCCTGAAAAACCATGATGAGCCCATGAAGCACCTCCTCACATGGACGGACCTGGGGCTCCTTAGGCTGGTGGAATTAGTCAACGACCAAAAGTCCAAGTACTGTATGATGCAACTACTAGAAGGGTAAAAATCAAGACAAAGGCTTGCACACCAGACTTGGAGGTTCCCAAGGAGGGGAAGCAAGGAAGGGAAGAGGAAGCAACAGATTAGAAGGGTGACTACTCTGGAAGTCAGCCCCCCAATGGGAAACAGAGCCGTCTGGGCTCCCTTAAAAGCATGGATAGGCTGG
>NW_022103934.1:1348006-1349728 GCF_000313985.2 Echinops telfairi | reverse complement strand
CCCCGAGCCTGGTCATGAAGGAGGAAGAGCAGCCCAGCAAACAAATCAGCAGCTAGAAATGGCCCAGTGATGACTGCAGATACGTTTTCAAAGAACGGAAGTTTCCCACAAACTCTTTGAAGCCCCCTTGTAGATCTAGCACACAACTTTTGCGGATGACACTTAGGAAAACTGTAAAATCTGAGCCATAATCCACCCTACGCTGTTCCCATTGTTGGAACCTGTCTTTTTACTTCCTAACTGTTGTTTTCCAAGCAATTGTGTCTTTGGATTGCAGAAGAACTTGTAAGATGAATATATGTACAATATATATTATCATCATAATATATAATATTTTAAATGTTTTGAGCAGCTAATTGTCAGCTTTCTTAAGGAGGATTGCTTGTGCCCACCACCTGGTATAAAAGAAAATCAAGGAATTATATATATAATTTTTTTTTTAATCTGCAGGACACACATATATGTATGTAGAAATTTCCTCCCAAACCTACACCGGCTAGGGCAGGCACTCCCATGTACTACCCCTTACTACTTCAGCATACATATCAAACTATGTACACATCTGTACAGTGCGGTTCATCCTGCATGACAGGCTCCTGTGTAACAGTGTTTACTGTAGCTGGGGCCCTCCCAGTATCTTCCTTTGCCTTGGCCATGTTGCACTGACCTCCCCTGATTGTATATTGCCTCTGCCGTCCCCCAAAAGAAATCCATGTCTACTCTCTACTAAGTGATCTTCTCCCTCTCCCCCGCCCCCACCCCCAAACCACCCAAGAATGCTTCTTTCTGGGCAGAGAGACCTGTTCTTAAGTGTTTACAGCAGTGGCCTCATACAATTTCTGTCCCTCTGTGAGTGCCTTATTTCGCTCAGCAAAAGGTCCCCCCTGTTCTTCCGTGTGGTGAGCCGCTTCACGGATTCGGCGCTATTCTCCACTGTGGCGTAGCATTCCATCGTGCGTAGGCACCATAGTTTGGTTATCTAGTCATCTGTCGATGGGACACTTGCCTTCATCGCTTTGATATTTTGGATAATGCGATGATGAGCGTGAGTATGTGTATGAACTGGTATTTGTATGAACTGGTAAATGCTTTGTAAAATATATATGTATTTATTTTGCCCCTGAGGCAGTCCATTACTTAATACAGTCCTTCTAGCCCTGATGGTATCATGGTTAATGGTTGGGCTGACAACCACAAGGTCAGCAGTACAAACCACGAGCCACTCCTCGGGACCAAGGTGAGACTTTCTACTCCTGTAAAGAGTTGCTGCTATTTGTTGTTCTGATATCACGTCGGTTCTGACCCATATGGACCTTCTGAACGACAGAATGAAGAGTTACCGTCTTTGGAAACCCACGGGGACAGAGCCACTCTGTCCTGGAGGGCCACTACAAGTCATAAATGACTCCGTGGCAGTGAGTAAACCATAGTGCCTCTTGTGACGTATTGTAAACCCTGGCCCCTAGGCCCATGGCTGTAATTCCATTTTGAAGGGAGCTCTCTGTGACAGCGTGAAGGTGGAGCGCATCCTTCATCTCCACCTTGCTAGAGGGCAGGACGTAGGCGACCATTCTTTGTTTCCCTAGGGGGGTATAGTCTGCTGACTCCATGGCAGTGCGTTTTTTTCACATTGTCGTCTACTGACAGACAACCAGACCTCCATCAAAGACTTGCCTCTGAGCGTAAGCCCCATCTCAGAAACACGCAAGAAAGCCCAGGAGC
>NW_022103934.1:1344854-1346714 GCF_000313985.2 Echinops telfairi | reverse complement strand
GTGATAAACGAGGGTTCACTGTATACCCTCGTCGTGTTGGTTTCTGAACCACACTAAAACGATGTATAGATATTTTAAAAAAGACACCTTGTACCAATTAGCAGCCACTCCTCCTTCTCACCCCTCAGCCTTGGACAAAGACGAATCAACTTGGATGTCTGTTAAGGTTTCCTCAGCGGTACCCACCGCCTTCATCCTGTCGCAAGAGCTCCCTCCAGAATGGGATTACGGTCACAGGCCTGGGGGCCAGAGTTGACAACACGTCACCAGAGGACTGTGGTCCACTCCCCGCCATGGTCCTCAAGGGCAGCAGTGCCCATCCGCCAGCCGCTCCTCTGGAGCAAGACAGGGTTTTCTACTCCCGTCAGCAGACAGTGCGGACTCGGGGAGGAGAACGGACAGGGTCCCTTCTACCCCGTCCCATAGAGTTGCTGGGCGTCAGGCTTCGCCTCGACAGCAGTGAATTTGGTTGTTGGTCGATTTGGGGTATTCTGTGTGGATAGAAGTGTAGACTACGTCATCTCGTCACTGGTTTCTTCCGTTTACCACAGTGTTGTTACAGCTCAGCCATGGTGTGGTAGGTCAGGGGCTCAGCTGCTGACTGAAAGGTCAGGGGGTTGGAACTCACCGTTTTCTCTGCAGACATGGCGGTGAGCTTCCATCAAGTCTGTCACTGTCCAGGGCCATTGAGTTCGTGCTGAGTCATCATCGCCGCCTTACGTACAACAGAACGGAGCACAACCCAGGCCTGGGCCTCCTCACAGGCATCCCTAGATTTGAACCCAGGGTGCAGCCACCGGGTCAGTCCAGCCCCGTGAGGGTCTTTCTCTGAGGACAGTTACCCTCTACTTCACCAAGCAGGATGGCCTGCTACAGCACCGCTTCTCACCCTGGGGGTCGCGACCCCTTTGGGGATCGAGCAACCCTTTCACAGGGTTGACCATCGGAAAACACTTATTTCTGATGGTCTTAGGAACCGAGACACCGCTCCTCTATCCGTCTCCAGGCCGGTCTGCCCACATGCAGATATGCCCACGTAAGAGTACCCGGCGTGAAGACCGTTACCCATGCTACACCCTGCTTCCGGACAGCATTTCATTTGTTTGTGATTAGAAATAAATATTTCACAATATCTAATGACGTGTTGTTTTGGTGAGGAAGCCCTAGGCTTTCATGATGTTCAATTTGTAACAATGAAAATACATCCTGCTTATCCGATAGTTACATGCTGATTCATAACAGTAGCAAAACAGAAGTAGCAACGACAATCATGTTATGGTTGGTGTCACCACCCCATGAGGACCTGTGTGAAGGGGCCGCGGCCTGAGGAAGGTGGAGAACCACCGTGCTGTGGGCAGGAGGCCCGGGTGACCACATGTGCAAAGCCCAGGAGCTGAGGGCTCACTTATCTCCCGGCTAAGGACTAGTCTGGCCATGCTTCTTTCAAGACCGGTTTGCTTGTTCTTCTAGAAAGCCGTGGTGCATGCAATATTCTTTTTAAAAAATCATTTTATTGGGGGCTATATGTAATATTCTTAACCAGCACCACAACTCAAGGGCGTCCATTCCTCTTCCGTCTCCTTCATTCACTGTCCGGCTCTCACATGCGTATGGGGCCACTGAGAACAGCATGGCTCTGTCAATGGGATCAGGTGTCGGGCATCTAAGACCCAGAAGAAAATCATACCCAATGTGAATGGGGTGGGGTCATGGAGTGGAGACCCAATGCCCATCTGTAGACAGTTGGACGTCCCCTTACAGAGGGGTCACAGGGAAGAGATGAGCCAGTCAGGGTGCAGTACAGCACCGATGAAACACACAACTTTTCTCTAGTTCTCTGGTGCTTCCTTCCCCCGACTA
>NW_022103934.1:1342202-1343761 GCF_000313985.2 Echinops telfairi | reverse complement strand
CCCCGACATTAGGTCCTCATTTTTCCCCTCCCTCCCCGCTCCCCCCTCCCGCATGAGCCCTTGATAGTTTATAAATGGGTATTTTGTCATATCCACCCCCTTGTTCTGATCCAGGTTCTGTGTCTTGGTCTGTCGACCGTTCCACCTGAGCACCATTCCCTGCTCTGGAACGCTCATGCTTTGACCATTTTTTGCAGAAAGGATGGAGGGCTGTCTTCTGACCTCCTCTAACATCACAAGAGGGGAGAAGGATCAAGATCAACAGGGGGAGACCCATTCCTAGGAGATGAACCTTACCCACAAAGGTTTGTTTCCAGTCCTGATACCAAAAGTCCCCACATAGCACTCTCGACTGTTTCAAAACTCATTGCAACGGCCACACAGGACTCACAGACAATGGTCATAGCCATGGGGTTTGCTGGGGAAATAACTGGTTACAGGTAAGGATCAGAAACATTCAGAATACAGTTCTTTAATCAGGACAGCGTCTTCTTGGCCATCCATGCCTGTAGACTCATCTTTCTCCAGCCCTGGGTCCTCGGTCTGGCCCCTGCCTTGTTCAAGCAAGTGTCACAAAGCTCTTTTCGTTTTATATCCTCCAAGGCATCCCTCTCCACTAGTAGGAAGCTTTGGCCTGACTAGCACTCAGTTCTAACTGTGCCAGCAAACCTAGCCCTCCAGACAAATGCCTGAAGGGATTCCACTCAGCCAGCAATTCTCCTGCTTGTACGGAGCCACCTGGCTTTCTCGATTTGCAGACCTGGACGTCCACCGTCCTATGCCGCTGCTGCTCCACCCCCTGTCTGTCTCAGACGTCGCGGCGCTCTGTGTCTCAGTTCACGGAGGGTCAGCCAAGGGCTCTTGGGTGCAAAGGATGAGCTCCACGCCTGGTTCTTCTTTCTTGGTGGTTTATGAGGTCTCCCTTGTGGGATGGCTCGTTTGAAACCTGGCTGTTGTTAGGTGCCTTGAGTCAGTTCGGGCCCATAGCGATCCTATACCCAACCGGAGGAGACTCTGCCTGGTCCTGCGCCATCCACACGGTTGTTCCTGGGCCGAGCCCAGTGCCGAAGCCACGGTGTCCCTCCGTCCATCTCCTTGAGGGTCTTCCTCTTTTGCTCTGTCCCTCCACTTTCAAAGCAAGCAGAGGGGGGAAACTGACCAATCCCCATGTTAGCGTTCCATACATCTTATTTGGGTGGCCCCACCCCCATCAAGGGTGCCATGTACCTTACTTAGGTTTTTAGCAAGCTAACCAATCTCCTTTGTGAACCCCAAGCTCCTCATACCGATCTGCTTGAAGGGAGTGTGCACAGACAATGTATTAAGAAATTCTGTGCCCGCTCTGACCTCACCACACAGAGGCAAAACACGAAGGGCATGGGGCAGAACAGCAAGGGGAGCAGAGCAAGGAAGTCTCGAGGGAGTACCAAAAATAGACTTTGGCGTCAGGGCGTGGCACCCATCAGACGCGACCGGAAAACACTCCTAAAGGTCAACAAACCGACTGAACTATTTACAAGCTCTTCTCTTTTTTGTCTTTTTGTTGTTGTTGTTGTTGT
>NW_022103934.1:1339090-1340817 GCF_000313985.2 Echinops telfairi | reverse complement strand
CAATGGATATATGTATGGATTGTGATAAGACTTGTACGAACACCCAATAAAATGATTTAAAAAAAGAAAGAAAGAAATTCACCGCACCGTCATTATCCATAATTTACTATGCATTACCCAGCCGACTACCTTGCCGTAAGTCCATAAAACACAGATCCACCTTTTTCATCGTCTCCTCTGCTTTCAGCCAAGACACACCTGTCGTCAGCAGTGACCTCTCTCCGTCCCTTCTCCTGAATCAACCGCTCCCTCACGATGAATTGCTACAACCGTCTTTGAATGATCGTCAGCAAAATTTTACTCGCGGGTAATGTGAATGATACTGTTGGGTCATTTCCACGTTTGGTTGGGTCATCTTTCTTTGGAATGGGCAAAAATTAGGTATCTCTAGCTGTCTTCTCAATTTCTTGGCACAGATTGGCATAGACCAGTGAGTGCTTCCAACCCTGCACCCATCGGTGGAAAATCTCCATTTTTACCCCATCCATCCCTGGAGCCTTGTTTCCCATGCATATGCAGCTTAGCCGCCTTCCTTCAGTAACATCAGTTCTTCTTTAAACACATGTTATTGTGATTTCAGTGAAAGTTTACACAGCTTTTCGTTGAACAATTAACTTCTATACAGCTTGTTAGTGGCATTGATTACATTTTTTTAATCCAAAAGAAAGCAGAAATTATATCTATTTTTAAATGGAAAAAAATTAAGAATGAGTTAAAAGGGGAAACAAACGATAAGATGGCCACTCCCCCCACCCCAACAGTTTTATCGGCACATAGTTTACATATGTATCACACAGCTCAAGAGTTCCCTCATTCAACCCTATCAGTCACACAATCATCACCACATCAATTCTAGAACATTCCCCCACCCCCACATGGCTAAATCACCTCTATAAAGATGTTAACTTTTAAGTTAACTCTGTCTGCAATAACTTTCTGACTCAGTCTGTGGGCAAGCCTTTTCACATCTCTGGTCCATGGTCTCAGCGTATTCAACGGAGGCTCGTTCCCTCCCTGCGGCGCTCAAAGGAACAGGAGAACTAAAGGGAACCTCCTGAGACTATCAAACTCTTGCTCAACAAAAGAGTTCACCAAAAAGCGCGGAGACACGCTACCAACTGGGAGAACAGCTTCAGAACCTACATAGCTGACCAGAACCTAATCACCAAAATACCTATTCAATATGAGCAACTAACAGAAAGACGACAAACCCACTCATCAAGTGGGCAAAGGGCTGAAGAGACCTTTCACCACAAAGGACATCCAACTGGCCACCAAACACAGGAACCATTTCTCGGCATCACGAGCCATCGGAGAGACAGAACTCGAACCTCAGGGACTATCCCAGTCCCACTTGGATGGCCAAGATTAAAGCAAACAAACAGACCGTAGCAAGTGTGGACAAGGGACTCTGCGCTGTGTGGGGTGGGATCCTCCGGTGCTGTAGTGGTTATGCGCTCGGCTGCTAACCATGAGGTCGGTGGTCGAAAACCCCCAGTTGCTTCCAGAGAAAACGGTGGGGCTTCCGTTGTGAAGAGGTACGATCTCTTACAACCACAGAGGCAGGTCTACCCTGTCCTACAGGGCCACTGGGAGTCAACATCAACTTGATGGCAGTGAGTGGGCTTTGAGGGTTTGGGTAGGAATGCAAAATGGCACAGCTCCCAGATGACCCAGCAATTTCCCTCTTAGGTAGATGCACCCAAAACCTGCAAGCAGAGACCCTC
>NW_022103934.1:1336430-1338465 GCF_000313985.2 Echinops telfairi | reverse complement strand
GCTAAGGCAGCTGCACCCTGGTCCGACCATCACAAAGCAAGAGACCTGAGAACTAGAAAGGCAAGGCTCAATGAGCCATTTATCTCTCTACCCTTCAATGAACCCCACATGTATTTATCAGCCAGGTTGGCACAATAAGCTTTAACTATCTCACCATTATACCACCAGGGCTCCTGAGACTGGCAGCAATTCCATGCAGGGCAATTAACTGCAAGGCCAGCAGTTTGAAACCACGGACTGCTTCGAAGGGAGGAAGACATGGCTTTCTACTCTTGTCAAGAGGTAGTCTGGGAAATCCACAGGGGGCAGTTCTATACTGTCTGATCGGACTGTGACAGGTCAGAACTGACTCCATGGCCGGGAGTGTTCACAAACTACATTTCCACGAGTGGAGGAACACATACAGTGCGGTGCCCACATTGGAATACTGCTAAGCAGGTGGGCGAAATGAAGTCCGGATGCATGGGGACTTCTTCCGTTGATACTGAGTGATATAAGCCAGTCCCTAAAGGACACTTTTTTTTATGACCTCACTTATATAAAAAGATAAGAAAAAGCAACTGTGTAGAGAGGGGTAGCAAACAAAGAGGTAGGCCCTCTGCAGAATGGACGGACAACAGTGGACGCAAGCGCGGAAACAGTTGTGACATCCTCAGGCAGTGTTTCCTTCCACTGCGCTTAGGGTTGCTCTGCGTAGACGATGGTGTTCAACAGCGACAACGTAGAGACCCAAGTTTATTAGAAGCTACCTATTTGGGCTGGGTCCAGACCATGCAGCCGCCTCCCCCAGCTCTCCCAAAAGATAGCCTGCTGGACTGTGGGGCCCCTTCCCCCCACCTCTCAAGGCCAGAGCTGGACTGTGCAGTCCCTGCCTCCAGCATCGAAGGAGCTTATCTCTGGGCCGGGTCTGTACAGCCTCGTCCCTCAGTGTTCCAGGACGATTTACTCACAGACCACATCCTGATTCAGACCCTGAAACTGCAGCCCCAGAAGGCCTTCCTTCCCCTTATCAGTGCATACGTCCTTGTACGGATCCATATGTAGGCTCAAGCCTATATATGTCCCGCTGCCTCACTGCCAGGCGCGGTTTCCCTGCCCTAACTCATTGGGTCTCGGAACCCGCCCAGGAGCTCAAGATGTCCCGTCCTTCTCTGCTCTTCCCTTCCCTCCCGGGAGTTCTTTCCCTGCCTCAATAAAATCGTTTGGAACTTCACATTCCTGGCTAAATTCTATCTCTGTCCCGCGCCTCCGTCTCCAACCTCTCATCTTGGTGCCGAAAGACCCGGGACTGACAGGAGGGGCCTCTGTGTCGCAGCCCAGTCCTGGGTTTTCAACCTCTCACTACCAAGGAGTGAGAGAGGGGAAAGGAGGGAGTGGGGTATATGGTGATGAAACATTTGGGGGAGGGAAGGAAAAAAGAGGAGCTAATACCAAGGGCTCAAGCAGAAAGAACATGTTTTGAAAATGATGATGGCAACATATGTACAAATGTGTTTGATACAATTGATGTGTGGATTGTTATAAGAGCTGTAAGAGCCCCCAAGACAATGATTTATTGATAAGTTTTTTTTTAATCGCATTGGCTAAGGGCATGGTTGCACAGCTGATCATTATCATTACTGTCAATGATTCGGAGGTCTGTACAAAGTTGAGTCGGCCAAAGTAGCTGCTGAGACTGACCCAAACACCCCATGGGATTTGGTTCTTTGGTTGGGAGCTTTGGGGTCATGGCTTCATGGGCTAACCCCGGGAATTACCTAATAAGGGGTACAGTGCTTCTGTCCTACTTCTTGATGTATTGCAGGATTGCTCTTGGGGTCTTCAAAGCTTGCGAGTCACCACCCAAAGCACACCCATTGGACTCGAGTCCCCTGGAGCGGCAGAGGAAGAGCAGTCGGGAAGAGGAGGATGGTGTCCACCATTCTATGTGTTTTTGTCTCTTCACAGTGGGGTGTCTCTCAGAGGGGTGATATCATTGGCGGTCACCCTCATGAAGTTGTGCTGTATGTATTTATGTGTTTGGGTATATGAAACC
>NW_022103934.1:1330481-1335406 GCF_000313985.2 Echinops telfairi | reverse complement strand
AAGGGGTGCAACAGAACAGCAAGGGAATGGAGCAGCGAGGTCCCCAGGGAATGCTGAAGGTGGACTGTGGGGCCAGGGCGTGGTGCCCCAACAGACTGGACTGGAAAACACTCTTAAAGCCCAATAGTCCTTGAACTAACTACAAAAATAAAATAAAATACAATAAAACCGTTAAAAAAAGAAAGAGGGAGGAGAAGCAATAAATGCACAAAGAATAAGGGTCGGTTTAAAGGCAGCGGCATTCCCGCTCAAGATCAAGATATGCAAATAGAGAGAACCATCCCCTTTGTCCTCCCCAATTCTGGCCTGATGATCAATAAAAGACTCCTCCTGACTCTCTGTATCACAAAGCTCTTCTTGACAAAGACGTTTGCCGGAGCTATTGTTTGTAGTTATCGTCTTTCCTGAAAGATCCAAACCGCTACGACTCTGTGTGAGTAGATGCTGACTCAGAGTGGCGCTATCAGAGAGGGTAGAACTGCCCTGTGGTTTTCCCCAATTGTAACTCGTTAGCCAAAAGCAAGGCTCCAGGGATTGACGGAATGCCAATGGAAATCTTTTAACAAGCTGATGAAACCCCGGAAGCACTCACTCGTCTATGCCAGGAATTTTGGAAGACGGCTACATGGCCAGCTGACTGGAAGAGATCCATATTCATGGCCATTCCAAAGGAGAGGTGACCCAACAGCATGCTCCAATTCTAGAACAGCAGCACTGCATGTAAACTCTTACTGAACATCATCCAACAAAATTTGCGGCAGGCAGTGCATTGACAGGGAGCTGCCAGAGGTTGGACTCAGAAGAGGACCTGGAACAAGGGATCTCATTGCTCAGGTCAGATGGATCTTGGCTCAAAGCAGATGTTGACTTGCATTGATTGGCTATGCCAAGACATTCGACTGTGTGCCTTGATAGAATAGATATGATTATGATCTATGCTATCTGTGTTAGGATAGCAAACTATGGATAACCTTGAGAAGAAGGGAAATTCCAGGAACTTGCCCATGGCTCAAAAGGCAGTTGTGTGAGCAGAACAAAGGAATACTGCATGGTTTAAAGTCAAGAAAGGTGCGCAACTGAGTTGAAGCCTCTCACCATAGTTACTCAGTCTGTATGCTGAGCAAATCCTCAGAGAAGCTGGCTTATATGGACAACGATGTGGCCTTTGGGTTAGAAGAAGGCTTATTGACCTATAATATCCAGAGAACACAATCTGGTTGAAAGCAAGGAGGAATATCAAGGATTTCAGCCTTCCGTATGGATTGCTACTCAATGTCAAAAAAGACCCAAATCCTCGCAACTGGTAGAGTAGGTTACGTGATAATAAATGTAGAGAAGGTTGAAATTGTCAAATTGTTAGTTGTATTAGGTAAATCTGCTGCACAAGACTTCTTCTTTTTTAAATCATTTTATTGGAGGGTCATACAAACAAGACTTCTTTGGAGTACTGAAAAGCAAGGATGTTACTTTTTGAGGACCAAGGTGCACATGACCCAAGCCTTGGTATTCTCCATTGCCCCCTGTGCCTGTGAGAGTTGGACACTGAATAAGGAAGGCCGAAGAACGGATGCACGGGAATTGTGGGATTTAAGAAGACTATTGAAAGTTTGATCAACTGCGAAAAGGACAAAACAAACTTGTTTTAGACGTATTGCCAAGTGCTCCCTAGTCGCAAAGATGGTGAGACTTCATCTCATCTACTGTAGACACGTTGTCAGGGGAGACCGGTCTGTGGAGAAGGACATCATGCTGATCAAGCACAGGAGCAGCGGAAAAGAGGAAGGTCCTTAAGGAGACAGATTGGCACCGTAGCTGCCACCCTGGGCCCTGGCGCAGGCACAATCATGAGGCTGGCGCAGGACCCGCCCGTGTTTTGTTCTTTTGTCTGTGGGAGTTAGAGCTGATTCGGCGACATTTAACAACAAAGCTTCACAATTTGGGAAATCTTACCTAGGGTCATCAAGAGTCCACGTGGACCGGGTGGCAGTGGGTTGGGCTAGGTTCTGGTTGAACCTGTACGGGATCAGACGAAACCCCAAGACCACCTCAGTTCCTCTCAGTAACCAGGGCATTCGGCATGAACCCCTGACTTGGACCGTGCCCCACAGGTCTCCAGAGGGGGAACTGGGGCAGACTGCCTTCTCTCACATGAGGTGACCGAGTGACAATTATGAGCCTTTGCTGACCGACACGCAAGAAAAATCCCATTGTACCTTCTTTAGGATGAAAGAGGCTTTATTTGTCAATTTGGCAAAATTGGGCGCCCATGCCTCAGGTGACAAAATGAACCAGCGGGGAGCCCAGCAATGCTTTTCTGAGCATTCTCTATTCTCCAGCTCGCAAGTCCCTCCCCGGGTCCTGATTGACCGAGTACTATCTGACCAATCTACCTCCTTAATTTGAAATTCCTACCTGTGGGACAGAGTCCTTCCCTGCCCCATTCCACACATCAGCTATCACCTGATGGTCTGGTTGCTTAACGACTTCTTAGCCTTTTGTCCCTTTAACTGCTGAAGATGGACCTGTTTGGGATTTCTTTGCCACAGGGAACATTAGAGAGAAGAAAACCTGGCTTAAACTAGGCCCCTGAGCTTTGGGGGAGACTTGTGACAGCAGCAACATTTGACCCGTGTTAACTACTCCCCAGTCCAATTTAAACGTGGCTTCTTTCCACATCACAGACTGGATTGCTTCCCCCTGTTGGGAGCTCTTGGGTTCCTACCTGCCCGTGGTTGCGATGGTAACCATTTAATGATTGGTCTAATGAGTTCATCGTTGATCTCCTCCACTCAAGAGGAGTTGATGATGTCTGATAGCACACCCAGCACCATGCCTACCATGCAGAAGCTTCTTGGGAGCCAGTGATTGGAGGGAGGAGAGTTTAGAATCCATGAGCAGCAGTCGACAGAGACTCCCTCCCGGAGACCCATGATGTCATGGATAGATGAGAGGCCAGACGGGCTGGCCCCAAGGAAGCCGGAGAAGTTTGACAAGGACAATGATCTATCGTGAGAAAACGTCTATCTGCAGTTTTGTTTTCTTTAAGACAGTGTAATTTATTCCAGGCACTGCTCACCGTGGGAGGGGTTTCCAGGGCGTGATTTATGGCACAAAGGGGCATGGGAACTGGGTGGAGACACTCGGAAACATTCTTGGAATGACCGAGAAGCCTCCATCAAATGTATGCGCATGGATGCTGCAGTCCAGTGGCCAGGATACAACACCACCTCAGGGAAGTCTTACGAGAAGGCAGGGCTTTTATTTTGGTAAGGTGGGCAGGGAGTCCGGAAGACCAAAGAAAAAGTGATGTCTTTGAATGACGGTATTGTGGGAGCATCTTAAATAGTCCATGGGAGCAAATCCGTGTTGGTAAAAATGTAGACAGAATGCTCCTTGGAAGCTCGGATGGGGAGACTTCCTTTGGATACTTGGTCAGGAGCGACGGGCCCCTGGAGAAGGACGACTGTTTGGGAAAGCTGAGGGTCAGCGCCGAAGAGGAAGACCCTGGATGAGAGGGACTGACCCAGTAGCCGCCGCCATGGGGCTCAAACATGAGAACAGTCTGAGGTTGGGGCAGGACCAGGAGGTGCTTGGTTCTGTGGGACTAGGGGTTGGAACCGGCTCGATGATGCCTAGCAATTTCTACCATTGTTCACTCGGTCACTCAACAAGCCTTTCCTGGAGCAGTATCAGAGACACAAGAGCTGGGAAGGTTGGTCTCTTTGTGGGCCTCCTATCTTTATGGGAGGGTGTGGGAGGGATTAACAAACAATGTCATGATATAGTCAGTTAAGAATTATTCTGTCTGTGGTCACCAAGATGCTAAGGTAGCAACCTGTGGGTTACAACCCCTTTGGGGGTCGAAGACCCCTTCGCAGGGGTCACCTAAGACCATCAGTGAGGGCCACCATAACAAGAGGAACTGTATTAAAGGGGCGCGGCATTAGGAAGGTTGAGGCCACTGCTCTAAGGACTCAGGCAAAGGGAGGCTGGTCATGTTGGAGGTGAAGGGGAAACAAAGGTAAAACCATAGCCAATGAGTCGATTCTGACTCATAGCTGAAACCCATAGGGCCTTCGAACCAACAGGGCAGAGTAGAAATGCCCCTTGGGTTTCTCTGACTTTAAGAGAGCTGAAAGCCTCATCTTTCTCCTTGGAACAGCTGGCGCCTTCAAACCATCGACCCTGTGGTTAGTTGCTCAATGTAGCCCACTACACTCCCAGAGCTCTGTCCCTAAACAGGCGACGAGGGAGCTGAGATCGGGAGGTACAAAAGGCTGAACTGTGGGTTTCTGAAAGAGTAAAACTTCATGGGGGGAAAAGGAAAAACAAAAACACTTCGTGGGAGCAGAGAACCTCACCTTCCTCCTGCCGAGCGGCTGGTGATTTCCAACCGCTGAACTTGCGTTTTGCAGGCCAACTGGTAACCCACCTACGAAGTCACCAGAGTTCATTAAACGTAGTATCCCCCCGTCCCTCCCAAAAGTGTGGGTCTCCATAATTGATTACATGCTTAAGAGAGCTCAGTCATTTTGTTACGTGTTAAAAGGGTAGTATGAATATTTGGGGTGTGTTGGTGAAGTGATGGAAGGTCTAAAATGAAATTCACCGGTTTCTTTCTGCTCTTTTGGATTGGGGCTCCTTGAAGACCGAAGCTTACCTCTGTGGCTCGTGCTGTGTCTCTGCCGGGCAGTGCTACCCTCGACGGTTTGGGGCTAAGGCTTGTCTTGCCACGTCTTCCTCTTCCACGTGATACACCGGAGACTTCCCAGGACCCAGGGTCCCCTTGAGCCCCAAGAGCTGTTTGGGGGCCTTCTCAAGATCTCTTTCCATTCAGAAAGTCGTTAACTACAAAACAAACAAAGAATCAAACACAAACCAAGCCCCCTGCCGTCCAGTCCATGCTTACTCACAGTGACTCCACG
>NW_022103934.1:1325914-1327201 GCF_000313985.2 Echinops telfairi | reverse complement strand
CTGTGGACTCTTTAGCCCCTAGGCATTTGTTCTGTGTGCCTCTGTGTGGACTTGAACCTCTACCTTTGTGGTTGGTAGCTGAAGGCACAATCCACCAAACCCCAAAATCACTGCCATCGCGTCAATTCTGACTCATAGCAACCCTGCAGCCCTTTTTGTGGGTAGAGAGCCCTTTCTCCCACACAACTGGTCAGTGATGATTCTGAACTGCTGCCCTTGTGGGTCACGGCCCAATGCACAACCAGCACTCTCTCCGTTAGCTTAAAACCTCAGAAGGACAAACTCACTACAACGGAGTCAATGCCACTCCAGAGCAAGCTAGAACTGCCTCTGTGACTTTCCGGGACTGTAACTCTTTATGGGAGTAGAAACCCCTCCACCCCCCAAACCAAACCACACCTTATGGGAGTAGAAACCCCTCCACCCCCCAAACCAAACCACACCAAACCCGTCTTTCTCCCCCATAAACATTACAGCCCAGAAAACTCCAGGAAGCAGCA
Organism: Echinops telfairi; assembly: GCF_000313985.2. Lineage (NCBI taxonomy): Eukaryota > Metazoa > Chordata > Mammalia > Afrosoricida > Tenrecidae > Echinops > Echinops telfairi. The sequence goes on along the minus strand of NW_022103934.1, from coordinate 1,326,701 downwards.
GCTCTCTCTTTACCACACCCTTCCCTGCATCCCATTACATTCTAGGTATTTAAATGTTTTTACAGCTTTATTGAGGTGTAATTGACAGTAAACCACACACATTTAAAGTACACTCAGATGAGTTTTCAGACCCGTGAAATCACCACCATTCAAGATACTGCACGTATCCAAGCCCCCCACCCCACCCCTCCAACCATCCCACCCAGGTTCCTCCCGCTCTTGTTACAATTTTCTACAAAAGGAATCAGACAGTATAGTAGGCTGTCTTTGATCGGGGCTTCTCTCCCTGCACATAATGGTCCATCAATGCATGCTGCTGTGTATTCGGGGGTTCCGTTTTTCACATGAGAAAACTGAGCGTGGCTTGCCCCGGGTGATTCCGCTGAGAAGGTCCTTGCAGGGTTAGGGGGCCCTGGCGGCGCGGGCTCCAGGTGGTCCGCGCACGAGGGGCGCCCCGGGCCGGCCTCGCGCGCCCCTGCTGGAGACGCGTAGTATTGCACCGGTCGACGCGGGCAGGTGCAAAGGCAGCCCCGCCCCGCGGGGCGGGCCGTCTCAGCGATCCGGAGGGGGCGGTCCTAGGAGGTGGGGTCCTGGGCGGGGCTTCGGGGCGCTGGGGGTGGCAGATAAGGGTCTGCGGGGGCTCCCGCGCGCCTGGGAGGAACGATAAGGCGGTGCCGGGGACGCGGGGGGAGGAGCGCACAGCAGGAACGAGCCCTAGTTTGGGCGCCAGCGGACCAGCCCCGATCCGGAGGTGGGGCTTGCGAGGGGCGGGGCGGGGCTTCGGCGC
>NW_022103934.1:1319054-1325716 GCF_000313985.2 Echinops telfairi | reverse complement strand
CCCCGCGCTGGGACCGCTCAGGACCGCCCCGTGGGAGCCAGACGAGGTGGACAAGTTCAAGGCGAAGTTCCTGACGGCCTGGAACAACGTCAAGTACGGTGAGGAGGCGCGAGACCCCAGGGGCGCGAGAGGCCCGGGCTCCCTGGAGGAGGAGGAGGTGGGGGTCCAGGAGAAGCCGACTGCTAGCACCCCAGTTTTCCTAACATGAGTCACCTGTGGGTACCCCGCCCTTCCCAGTCCCGGGCGGACCTGTCTTGGGAGCAGGGAATGCCTTTTCAAGTCTCCTCTAACTCCCCTCCCCTGGTGACCTTAGTCAAGCGCCTTTGCTTCCCTGTGGCTCCCCTGCAGCCCTCTGTAAAATGAATGCAATTAAAAACAGCCTTTTAATGCAGCCAGGATTCATAACGGGCACTTCTGGGCCTGTTAGGAGCCCTGATGGTGGAGTGGCTACACATTGGCTAGCCACACAGGAGGTCGGCAGTTCGAAATCACCAGCTGCTCCGTGGAAGAAAGATGAGGCTATCTATTCTGCTATAGCAGTGGTTCTCAACCCTCCTAATGCCATGACCCTTTAATACAGTTCCTCATGTTGTGGTGACCCCCAACCATAAAATTATTTTTGTGGCTACACATTGGCTAGCCACACAGGAGGTCGGCAGTTCGAAATCACCAGCTGCTCCGTGGAAGAAAGATGAGGCTATCGATTCTGCTATAGCAGTGGTTCTCAACCCTCCTCACGCCGCGAGTCTTTCATACCATTCCTCGTGTGGTGGTAACCGGCCCCCACTCAACCATGAAATTATTTTCATTGCAACTTCATCACTGGCATTTTGCTACTGTTATGAATCGGGCGACCCCTGTGAAAGGATCATGAGACCCCCAAAGGGGTCGAGACCCACAGGTTGAGAACCGCTGGGCTGGAGTTACCCACTCAGTAACCCACAGGGGCAGTTCCAGCCTTCCCTGCAGGGTTGCTCTGTGGCTGTTAGAAGGCCTGATGGCCCAGCACAGCGGTTCTCAACTGGTGGATCAAGACCACTTTGGGGGTCGCCTGATTCATAACAGTAGCAAAGTGACAGTGATGAAGTCACAACAAAAATAATTTTACGGTTGGGGGGGGTCACTGCCACATGAGGAACTGTATGAAAGGGTCTCGGCACGGGGAAGGTTGAGAACTGCTGGCCTAGTGGTTTATGCATCGGGCTGCTCACCGCAAGGTCAGCAGTTCGAATCTCCCAGCTGCCCCGCAGGAGAAAGATGATGCGTTCTACTCCTGAACAGTTGCAGTCTTGGAAGCCCACAGAGGCAGTTCTGCTCTGCCCTGCAGAATAGCTAGGAGTTGGAATTGACCCCATGGCAGGGAGTCTGGTTTAAATACATGGCTGTGACCAGGGGGTAGGCCTTTGCCCAGAGCCACTGGGGCGATGGGAGCTAGGAAAGGGGATGAGGATGGCCCCGGATCCCAGATGGCCACACTGTGGCCATCATATCTGAGGTGTCTGTCGGGCAAACGCACACGACCTCACTGGGCACTGACGTCTCATGGCTCAGCAGGCTGGGCCTTCAAAAGCCGGACAAGCTTCAGCAAGATCTCCAGCATCTACCTCTGTGGCCGCTGCTATTGCTTCGAGGGCGAGGGTGAGCTGGTGGACCCGAGTTATCGTGGGGGGAGGCCTACAGGGTCATCCTGGGCTGTCTGTGGCTGACAGGGAACCTCTCCTAGGGGACATCCAGCGTTTCCAGAGGGACTTCGTGTCCCGCCTGTGGCTCACTTACCGCCGGGACTTCCCGCCACTCGCTGGGGGCTGCCTGACCTCGGACTGCGGCTGGGGCTGCATGCTGCGCAGTGGGCAGATGCTGCTGGCCCAGGGCCTGCTGCTGCATTTCCTGCCCCGAGGTGAGTGATGCCAGGGGCCGGAGTGGGCGCCAAGGACACATGTCACGGTGTCCTGCTAGGACTGTGCGCAGCCTGCAGTGTGGAGAGAGTGAGGGTGGTTTATCAGGTCCTTATCCGGAATGTGGGAATTGTCACTCAGCGTGGGGACCTAGGGGTGTTAGAATGTAGGTGAGGCAGCCGGAGCAGGGGGAACTATGCCTCAGTAGCCTTGTGTGACGATTTCGTTACTCCCACTAGACTGGACCTGGGCTAAGGGCCTGGGCCTGGGGCCCCTGGAGCTGTCAGACTCGGCCTCTCCCTGCCGGCACCAGGGCCCAGCCCGCTGGGCACCCCCACGCTGGGCCCAGGGCACCCTAGAGCTGGAGCAGGAGCACCGGCACCGGCAAATTGTGTCCTGGTTTGCTGACCACCCTCGAGCGCCCTTTGGTCTGCACCGGCTGGTGGAGCTGGGGCAGAGTTCAGGCAAGAAGGCGGGTGACTGGTATGGGCCGTCGCTGGTCGCCCACATCCTCAGGTGAGGGCCGCTGCAGGGTGCCCGGGAATGGCGTCAGAGCCCCAGGCACTCAGGCCTCCCCTTCCGCCCCCAGGAGAGCCGTGGAGAGCTGTCTAGAGGCCCCCCACCTGGCGGTGTACGTGTCTCAGGACTGCACAGGTAAGGGACTGGGGACCAGGGTCTGGGGCACTTCTGCTGACCCAGTCACTGCCTCACAGGCTGACACGTGTTCTGGGGCAGATGGCACAGAAAGGATTCGTGGGCGCTCCATGGTGGGTGCTGAGGGGCTCTCCCCCTGCAGAACCAGAAGCGGAAACTTGTGGGGCTTCTCCACGAGTGACAGGCGGCAGAAGGACTTTTTTCTCCAGGGCCCACGACATTCTCTGCCAGCCGTTCCAACATGCACTTCCCCCTGGCTTGGTGTCCATCAGGAACGTGTAGGGGGGTGGCTGTTAACTCCCAGTGGCACAGTGGGTTAGGCACTGGGCTGCCAACTACAAAGGCAGCAATTCAAACCTAGCCACCACTCGGAGGGGGAAGGGTGAGGCCATCTGCTCCTGTAAAGATTACAGGGGTCTCTGCACATCGGAACTGACCAGACGGCAGAGGGTTTGGGTTCACCCCACCCCAGGGAGGCCTGGTGGCCCAGTGGTTAAGCGCTCAGCAGTTAGCCACTCAGGGGAGATGGATGTGGCGGTCTGCTCCCAGGAAAACAGCCTTGGAGACCCGGTGGGGCAGTTGTCCTGGCCCAGTGGGTCCCTGTCAGTTGGAGTGGACTCGTCAGCAGTGGCTTAAGAATTTTTAGGAACTCCCCAAAGCCTGTCAGTTTTCAGGCAGAATTGTGGGTATGGGGAGTAGGGCTTGAGGGGTTGGGGACACACACACACACACACACACACACACACACACACACACACACACGAGAGTGTTTCTTTGGGGTAGGTGACTCCGTCTGCCCATTTCCACATGGGCAAAGCAAGGTGCTGAGGCTCCGGAATCGTGGGCAAAGGCCTCGGCCTCATCCTGCCTTTTGCTCTTGGCCTCCGTTTGGGGGCCTGGTTGCCCTGCCTGCAGAGGAGGCCGCCGCAGCTGCCTGGAGCTGCAGGGTTTCCTCGGGTCTCAGGAAGGAGGCCTTTCCCACTGACAGCAGCAGCCGTGTTGCCTGTGTGGGAGAGGGCAGGCCCCCGGGGCTCAAGGAGGGGCACGAACGTGACCTGCTCCCCATCCTTGCAGTGTACAAGGGGGATGTGGCACGCCTGGTCGCCAAGCCGGACCCCACAGCTGAGTGGAAGTCTGTGGTCATCCTGGTGCCCGTGCGGCTGGGTGGCGAGACCCTCAACCCCGTATACGTGCCCTGTGTGAAGGTAGGTGCTGCTAGGTTCCCCCCACCCGCACTCCCCCAGCCTTCTGGGCATTTCCAACTCGGGTTAGGGCTCTGGGGTTCATCCTTTAGCCCAGCACCTGTGAATCCAGTGGAGCTGCTGCCTCCCGCCACCCCCCCCGCCCCCTCCCCCACACTGTGTTCACACATCCCACCCTTCCTGAGTTCTGGGGAGAGCCAGGAACTGACCCAGACAAAAATCTCCTTGCGCTGAGGACAAGCGTCCTAATGGGAATGACAGAGCTGCAAACCAGCAGCCTGAAACCCCCACCCCCACACCCACCCCCAAATGGGCCCTCAAGGGCAGGAGGGGACAGCCAGGGTGGGGCTCTGGAGCTGGTAGGACCCCCGAGTGTTTGCATTCCAAATAAAAGCCAGACATCAGACATCTCCCTGAAGTTCACCAATTCCTGTCCCACCTGCCCTGTTCCCAGGGGTCCCCCACACTCATTCTGCACCAGCCCTGATGGTCTCACGCACTTTCTGCCTCAGGGCCTTGGCACTGGCTTGTGCTCAGAGCACTCCTTCCCAGATGCCTGGGGCTCCCCCTACCCTCCTCCAGGCCTTTGCTCCAAGGGCACCTCCTCACTGTGGCCTTCCATGACCACCACCCCCCACTTCCATCCCCCTTCTAAATGACCCATGGCTGGTTCTCCATAGTGTTGGCTGCCTCTGCCCGACTCTTCTTCCTTGGCTTCTGCTGGGATATCCTGGCCATCTTGGAAGGCAGCCTCCCAGGGCAAGGTTAACACCCAGCAGGCGCTCGGTGTTGGTTGACAATGGCCTGATGATGGCCCTCCCTCCGCTCTCTGCAGGAATTACTGCGCTCGGAGCTGTGCCTGGGCATCATGGGGGGCAAGCCAAGACACTCCCTGTACTTCATCGGCTACCAGGGTAGGCCAGACCCCACCCATCTTTCCCCTGCTGCTCCCAGGGCACCTGCCCTATCACCCTTCTCCCTACCCCCCACCACACCACCTTCTCCCTGCAGACGACTTCCTACTTTATCTGGACCCTCACTACTGCCAGCCCAGTGTGGATGTCAGGCATGCCGACTTCCCCCTGGAGGTGAGTGGGATCCTGGGCACTGGGATGGGATGCAGAGGGCCTGGGAGACCAGGGTGTCCTGAGACTCCCTCGTCTCCATCCCAGTCCTTCCACTGCACCTCACCTCGCAAGATGGCCTTCGCCAAGATGGACCCAAGCTGTACCGTGGGGTTTTATGCTGGAGACAGGAAGGAGTTTGAGAGGCTCTGCTCAGAGCTGACCAGGGTGAGGAGGAGGGGAGTGACCCAGCACCCACCTCTGATGCCCAGGGGCAGCCCGGTGCCCAGCAGGCTGTCCTTCCTGCACACCAACTCTGCTCGGCTGTGGAGCACAAAGGGGCCTGCAATGGCAGGGGGTGGGGGGCACTGCATCTAGGGGCTCAGGCCCTGGACCCCCTCAATGTCTAGGCAGAAACATCTGCTGCTCCCTAGCAGCTCTCCCTCTAGCCCAATCTAAAGGGAGCCCAGCCCAGCGGGCAGCTATGGCAGGTGCTTACATGGTGGCTGCAATCTGCACGGTCAGCCGTTTGAAGCCAGCGGCTCTGCAGGAGAAAGTTAGGGCTTGCTACTCCTGCAAAGAGTTAGTTTTGGAAACCCACGGGGCAGTTCCACCCTGCCCTGTGGGCCCTGCAAGCCAGCATCTACTCTGGCAGTGAGTGATGGCAACAATCCCAGGGGAGCCGTCTTCGGCTGGCTGGGATCACATGCTCGTCCCAGCCCAGAAGGTGGGCCCAAGGGAAGGAGGGGGGCAGCTGCTGGGCACAGACAGCCATCATTGAGGCTGACACATCACCTTCTCCGTCCCACAGGTCCTCAGCTCCTCCTCGGCTACAGAGAGATACCCCATGTTCACCCTAGCTGAGGGCCACGCTCAGGACCACAGCCTGGATGACCTCTGTCCCCACCCACCGCCACGGCTCCCTCGCTCAGGGCGCCTCAAGGCCAAACGGCCGAGCTCTGAGGACTTTGTGTTTTTATAAGGGGAGGGATAGGGGGAGAAGACCGACACTTTATTTTTTTATTTATTTCACACTGGGTGTGGGAGCTTGAACTCTGGTTGGAGGGGGTGGGATGAGACCAGTCCAGGAAATGGTTGGGCTGGGCCTGTTCAGCCAAGGGGGCTGAGCCCACAGGCCTGCCCACCCCCACCTGTGCAAGCCCGCCTCAGGGGAACAGGGAGGCTCCCGGATACCCACTCAGGGCCTGACTCAAGGTACTATAGTTTGCACTGGACCGTCTGCACCCCTCGTGGCCTGAAGCCCCCATTCTGCCAAGAGCTGGGGGCTAAGGGGGCACTGTGACCATTGGGGTTAATAAAGCTATTTGACTTGAACATGGTGGGCTGTGGCCAGACTGTTTGATGGGCCGCAGGTTGTCTCCAGGTGGGGACACTTGAAAGTCCGTCTGTTTCCACATCTGTAGGATGGGGTGGCTTGTGCACAGACAGACCCTATGGGCAGGAGGGATGGGAGCATAGGAGCCTGGTTGGGGGGGCAGGCCCTGGTCTGCCCTTGCCAAGCTCAACGGTGGCTCTTAGGCCCTCGCTGCTTCTTGCGCTGCCGGCTCAGCTGGCGGAAGTGCAGCCGTTTGGGGTTGAGGCCAAAGGCCTGCAATCTCTGGCGGCTGAACTCATGCCCTCCAAGTGTCACTGCAGGGCCCAGCAGACGAGCCTTCTTGCCTCGCCTCTGCCTCTGGGGGGCTGGCTTCCCAGGGGGAGCTGCCAGGGCCACCTCTTCCTGTGCTGGGGGGCTCTCAGGTAGGGGCCGTTTCCCATGGGTCTCATCGGGCATTGGGAGCTGCCCCTGTGGGCTGGCTTGGTCTTGCTGTGGCTTCTGTGTGGTTTCC
>NW_022103934.1:1316183-1317665 GCF_000313985.2 Echinops telfairi | reverse complement strand
GTCCCAGCCCCCCGATTCTGATACACAGGAGGGGCTTCCCCAAACCTGTGAGAGAAGGGAATGAAAAGACGATGGCGTTTTCCTACGAGCCCTTGGAAGCCCCCTTCAGACATGTTTTACACGGCAGAGAGGACACGGGTTAGTCTTAAGCTCTCGCTGCACACAGCTCTTCTGGGCAAGTAAAATGACTCGCATCCTTGCAGGCGCTACACAGCATCTCGGGGTACCAAAGTCATGCCCTCCCTCTGTATGCCGGGCACCCCGCCTGCCCTCCACACCAGCTCAGGGCCCAACCTCCTCAGTACTGAGCCCAAAGTCGCAGGGCACCACGGCGTGGTACTTGAAGCGACAGGGCACGTTGTCGATGATGTCCTCATAGTCCAGCCGGTAATACTCGTCCAGGTATTCCCCGAAGGTCCTGTCCCCTGCCCGGGGAGAAACCACGCTGCTGGGGTGTCCGGGCCCGTGGGGGCCCGCCTTGCCTGCTGCCACCCGCCCCGGCCTCACCAGGCTCAAACACGGGCTTCTCCTGCCCCACAGCCGTGGCAAAGGGGGTCTTCCGCTTCTTCTGGCCCATCGAGGGGGCCTGGCGCTTCTTCTTGCGGGGCTGGCTGGGGTCATAGTCCGCGTCCATCTGTCAGGAGGCACAGGTCAGTCAGTTCCGAGGGGCGGGGCCGCCGACCCACCCTCCCCCAGGCCGGGCCCTCCCCATCCCATGGTCCAGGCACCTACGTTGAAGTCGGGGTCCTCGCAGTGTAGTTCTTGCTGGGCCCAGGCATCGTCCTGCCCTGGCCCCTCCCAAGTATCCCAGTTCCAATCATCTGGCCCCAGAAAGGGCAGCCGGACAGTCAGGGGGACACCTGGGCCCTTAGGCCCAGCACCCCCACTGCCCAGGGTGCCCGCTGTCCTCACCCTCCAGCCCTTCCTCTTCCTCAAACTGCGGCTTCTCGTTCTCTATGGCGCCGTAGTACTCGGCCCCGAAGTATTTCTGCAGGGGGTTGGGGAGGCAGAGGGTCAGCGAGGGGGCTACACGGTGTCCCAGCGCTTGACTCTGGAGCCTTCTGCGGCCCTCCGCCTCCTCGGGAGGTCATGCTATCTGGGGGAAGTCCCGAGTACCACCACCCTTCCTCTTACCACACTCCCCAGCAACTCCCCCACCGCACCCCTCTCCCTACCCACTGCAATGCCGGCCCTGAGCAGTCATGAAGCGCTTACTATGTGCCCAAGCACAGGTGCCTCCAAGTGCACCACACCCGGCCCTGCCGATTTATACCTGGCCTGGCTACACACCCCTCAGCCCTTCCCAGACCTAGGCTTGGTCAGGCACCTCTTGGGGGGCTCCCACTGCCCCCTCTCCACCTGCACACAGCCCTCAGCACCCTGGGTTTTCTCGGCATGACACTGTGTACCCCAAGAAATGTTAGCCGTTCCAAAACTGAGCTGAGAGGAGACAGGGCAACCTGCTGCTGCTCAGGTCCTGGG
>NW_022103934.1:1315046-1316083 GCF_000313985.2 Echinops telfairi | reverse complement strand
CCCGGGTCAGGTCAGATACGACACAGAGACCCGCTTCACAGACAGCGGTCACATCACCTCTCTGATGTGCCCGCCAGGAACACCGCCCTGCTGCAGGGCCCTTCCCCAGAACTTGCTGTGTGGCTGAGCGGGGTGGGGCGTCCCGCACCTGCATGAGCTGGTCGTGCTGGGCGGGGTCAAAGTCGCCCTCCAGGTCTCGCTCCTCCATGCCCAGCGTCTCGTTGCCCGTGACCTGCCGCAGCTTCTCCAGCTGGGCCAGAATCTCCTTCCTCTTCAGGTTCTTCAGCTGTTTGAGCTCCTGCTGCTTCTTGGCCTTCTCCTGTGGGCCGCAGGGCAGAGGGCAGGAGTCAGAGGGCGGCCCTGGGCTTCCCTGAGTCCCGGTGGCCTCCCTGGCAGCAGGGCACACTCACCCTCCTCTTGCGCTCCCGAGTCTCTTCCCGCTTCTCCTTACGGCGCTCGTCCTTGCGGCGCACGGAGGACGAGATGCTCCGCGGGTAGGTCCTGACCTGTCCAGGCGGAGGCCCCGGCAGTGATCCTGGGTGCTCGGTCCTGGGGCTGCCCACTCACTCCCCCGCCCCCCAGCGCAGCCCTGACCGCCCACCGTGGCCGAGTCTGGCTCCTCAAAGCGGAAGTTGTACTTGTGCTCAAAATCCTCCTGCTTCTTCAGAAACAGCTCGCCCTCGTCCGAGGAGTCGTCCACGGCCAGCTGCCCCAGAGGGCGAGGGGGCCTGAGGGGTGAGGTAGGGCGGGCTGGGGGGTCAGCCATGCTAGGGGGCACCACCCGTTTCAGGACTCCCGCCTGTCAGACCCTGTTCCCAGCGCGTGACAGCGATCCACTCCTTTTTCCTCACAAGAAACCCACTGCCATCAAGTGGCTCCCGACTTCCGGCTCTCTGAAGATGGCGACATCTTTCTACCTCAGAGCAGCTCCTGGGTGTGAGCCCCCCGCTTTGTGGCTGGCAGCCCAATGGCTGGACCACAGGGCTGGGGAGAAGCCCACTGTTATCCCCGGTTTACAGATGGAGAAACTGAGGCAC
>NW_022103934.1:1312838-1314306 GCF_000313985.2 Echinops telfairi | reverse complement strand
CCCGCCCTGGGCGCAGAGTAGTGCGCCCCCTTCAGGTCTCTGGATACAGCCAGCCGAGGTCCCAAGGTGTTCGAAGTTGGGGACAATAACCACAGTCAGTGGCTTTATGCTCTGCCCTGGGGCAAGTTTGCAGCCCCAGGAGCTGGAGACTGAAGAAACCGAACCGTTTAGATGGCTGTCGCATGCAGGAGCCCCTCTCTGTCCAACACACCAAAAGGGGTGAGAAAAACAAATGAGAACTGTCCCCCAAACACACCCACAACACACCCCAGAAATCAACACCAACAAGCCACAAACTGATGCCCACCCCCAAAACACTGGGCCATAGGGGTGAGGGGAGAAGGGGTTTTCTCCCTTCTCTTCAGAGATGCTCCTGGGCAGGACCTTGGTCACTGTGGGGCCACCCTGCGCCCCTGCACTCCACATAGTCGGCCTCCTCCTGGGCCTGGGGGCAGGTCAGTGCTGAGAGTCAACCGGTTGAGCCCAAGCCCTCGCCAGCCCCAGGCCATGCCCAGTACCCACCTTCTCCTCCCTGGTCTTAGCCCGTTTCTGCAACAACCCGGAGTTGCCATCCTCTTCCTCCTCCTCCTCGCTGTCCTCCACGAATGTGCGGAAGCTGTCCACACAAAACAAAACGCCTCAGCAGGGCAGGCTGGGGGGCGTCCACCCTCCCCCCCCCAACACCCACTGCTGGCCAACCACCAGCTGTTGAGCTGGCCTTCCTTGCTGTGGACTTAGATCCACTAGACCCCCGAAGGGCCACTCTCCCCAGGCCCGGCTCACCTCTCCTTGAGCGCCTCCTGCTCCTCCACGTAGCTGCGGGACCAGGTTTGCTGTGGAGGAGACAGTGCCGTAAGCTCAGGCCTGGCCCTGAGCCCTGCCGCCCCCACCAGGCCTCCACCCACGGACCTGCTGTCTCTGGTTGGAGGACTCCCCATCCGAGTGCTCCTCATCCACGTATTTGCTGTGCAGAGAGAGGCAGGCCATCAGAAGCTACGGCCCACAACCCACCTGTCCTAGTTCCGCAGATGGGGGACCATGCAAGCTCTCACGAACTCCCTAAATCTGGTGTGGGGGGGGGACGGACTTCCCCAAGCCCTGCGTGTCCCTCCCACACACCCATTCTTCTCACCCTTCTTTCTCCAAGATCACCTTCCTCTCATAGTCCTTCAGGTACATGGGCCGTGCTTTCTTCTGTTTTTTAGAAGCTGCTGGCTCCTCCTCACTCTCCGAGGATGAGGCTGAGGCTGTGGGATCAACACCCCCCAAAATCTGCCATCACCCACAACCCCCTTGCTTCCCTGCTAGAAGATCCCAAGGGCTGGTGTTGAGCAAACCCACAATTCCCAGGGGAAAACAGGGGAGAGGAGACAGGGCAACCTGCTGCTGCTCAGGTCCTGGGTACTGGTCCCTGTCCTCACCCGGGTCAGGTCAGATACGACACAGAGACCCGCTTCACAGACAGCGG
>NW_022103934.1:1311553-1312738 GCF_000313985.2 Echinops telfairi | reverse complement strand
AAAATCTGCCATCACCCACAACCCCCTTGCTTCCCTGCTAGAAGATCCCAAGGGCTGGTGTTGAGCAAACCCACAATTCCCAGGGGAAAACAGGGACCCTAACTGTTTCTACCTCGTGGGGCAGTGATCACTGAACAGCTAATGAGCATTGGTCCAGTGCCTCCCCACAGGAAGCGAGCAGCACCGAATGCACCTCAGCTGAGGTGCCCTTCGCAGCAGAGAGCAGCCTAAGCCACACTGCAAAGAGCCTTTGCGTCAATAAGTACGGGGACGAGGACCTGTTTTCTGGTAGAAGGTGGCATCCTTCTGGTAAATGCGGGGGTCCTTCTTCTTCAACAAGGAAAGCGTCCGGTAGAAGTCTCGTTCCTGCTGGGGGTCAAATTCCTAGGGGGGTGGGGGAGGCAGAAGGCAAACTTAAAGAGAGCTGGAGAGAGTCCTGGCGGGCACTGGCGATGGGAACAGTGAGCTGGGGTTGTGGAAGGGGATGTGCATGGGAGAGAAGTTTGGGGAGAGGAAAGGGGCGGTCCCAGCTGGGTGTGAGGAAGGGTCCCGGGGCAGGTCAAACCATCCTGGGGAAGGCGAGGGGGCGGGCCCGTCGAAGGGAGGGAGGACTGGCAAAGGGGCGAGTGGGTAGAGATGGCTCCTGGGAGGGATTTAGAGGCTCGGCGAGGCCGGGAAGATCTGGGCTGATGCGCCCAGGTCGCAGAAGCGGGGCCGCTGGGAAATAATGAGACTCCTGGGGGTGAGGACTAGGGGTCCCGGGCGTTCAGTGGACAGGTGGATCCGTCGCGGGGAGGGGAAGCAGTGGGATCCTGGAATACCCCGTGCAGATGGGGCGAGTGTCGGCTGCCCCTCCTGGAATGAGGGCCCGGGGGTCCCGGATGCCGGGGTGGGGGGGTCCGGCCCTAGCACTTCGGCGCCCATTCCGGTTACGTGGGGGCCGGCGTGGGGCAGCTCACCACGCGCTCGTCGCTGGAGTCCGACTCGGAGCTGGAGTCGCTGCCGCTGTCCCTGTTCCCGTAGCGATCCTTCACTGAGGGGCACGGGCCAGACTCCCGCAGATCAGTCCCGGGGACCAGATCCTCCCCGCCTCCGCCACACACACCCTGCCCGACGGCCCTGCACGCGCCCGAGCCCCGAGCCCAGGCGCAGCACTCACGCCGCTGCAGCTCCTCGCGCTCCCGG
>NW_022103934.1:1309191-1310744 GCF_000313985.2 Echinops telfairi | reverse complement strand
GCCCCTGCAAGATGTCCATGAGGTTCTGAGCCCCACACTGCCGCGCCACCTCCAGAGGCGTGCGCCCCCAAGCATCCTGATGATGAAGATCAGACTCTGCTGCCAGGAAGCTGACCACGGGGGCATGGCCCTCCTGCACAGCCAGATGGATGGGCAACGCCCCTGTGCCATCAGGGGCGTTGACATCGGCGCCGTGCTCCACCAAGACCTTCAGGGTGTCCAGGAATCCAGTGCGGGCGGCATCGTGGGCTGGGGTGGTGCCTGACCGGTCCTGGACGTTGGGGCAGGCACCTTGCTTCAGCAGTTCCAGGGCCACAGCGGGGCTGCCAAACATCATGACCTGTGCAGGGGGACAGAGGGTGAGGGCCTCCCCCAAGGAAAAGCCCCGGAGGAAGGAGGAATCCTGATCCAAAGGACTCTTCTAGGGGATAGGAAAACCCCCAAGGAATGCAGCCTCCAGGGAGTTTCTTGAGACCCCAGAGAACAAGGTCTCCTGGGAAATGGGACCCCAAGAAGCTCAGCACCACCCTAAAAAGAGAACCTTCCAGGGAGCAGGCCCTGGGGCGCCTTTCAAGGAACTAACACGGAAGTCTCTTTCCAAGGAACCAGGGACCCCTGCCACTATGCGTATCCCACCGAGCAATAGGATACTACCTGGAAATCTGACACCTCTTCCAGAAATAGTCCCCAAGGGACTTGAAAGGGCCATGAATCGAAGAAGGGATTCTAAGAAATGTCACGCACCTTCTCCGTAGTTATTGTTGCCTGTGTGTAGCGGGGATGCTCTCCAGTACCTCAAAACATGGGATGCCTCCCATCAAGGGTCCTCCCGTTAAATTGGGGTATTCTCAAATTGGGAGAATTTACAACCCACCCTCCAGGAGGGGGATTACCGCCCCCTAAGTAACCAGAGAATTCCCTAGCGATGGAGATATCCAAATAACCCTATTCTCTCGGGGGAACCGTCCACCCCACCCCCACAGAAAATGGGGGTGTTCTGGAAATGGGAAACGTTCCTTCTAGAGATAAACCAGGGAGCCCCAAAGAACCGGAGCTGGCTCCCACAAACTGCGATCCACCGAAGCTGAGGCCCCACCCACGGAAGGACCTCCTGGGGAAACGAAACGCCTTGAGAACCAAGAGTTCTGCAGAAGATGGGGAGATCTCCCCCCGCCCCGGCAACCGACCCTACCCACCCACGAAAGGGGCACACTGGAAGACACGCTCCTCGTTAGGTGCCCGCCAGAGCCAGCAGATGCGAGACTGGGCACTGGGGCTCGCCCCCGCGGGCCCCGGCCTCACCTGCAGCGCCGTCTTGCCGAAGCGGTTCAGGGCGTCGGGGTGCATCAGCTGGCGGTGCAGAAGGCGGCGCACCTCCTGCACGTCGCCCCGGGCCGCGGCCCCGCTCAGCCGGTCGCCGGCATCCACCTCCTCCAGCAGCATGTCGATACCGGCAGCCTGCGAAGGCCCCCAGCCCAGAGCGGCCGATCAGCGCGGGGGAGGCCACGGCGCCCACTCGGCAGGCCCCCCAGGGCCTGGCAGCGGTGCGCTCG
>NW_022103934.1:1306538-1308521 GCF_000313985.2 Echinops telfairi | reverse complement strand
TAATTCGATCTTTCCAGATGACCTGATGGCGCTGTCAGGCAAACGTTGGGCTGCTAGACCACAAGGTGGGCTGACCAGCTGCTCTGCGAGGGAAAGGCGAGGCCTGTCTGCACCTGGAAAGACTTACCGCCTGGGAACCTGATCTGGGCTGGCTGTGCAGCTGATGCAACAGGATGAGTTCTAGTTCGTAATTCTTTCTTTCTATCGAGTCAGAAACTGTTCGGGTTGACTGTGCACCTTCTCCACAACTAAAGTAGAATGGGGAAGGAGGTGGTAAGGGAGCCACATGGGAACGCACACCAGAGAGGGAGCCACCCATGCAGAGGACCAACAGAATGGTCGTGGGGACAGTGGCCTGTAGCGCTCTTGTGGCTTTGTGTGGCGTCCTGTTGGCCTAGCGATTTACACATCGGTTGGGCTACTAACAGCAAGGTCGGCGATTCAAAACCACCCAACCACTCCTGGGGAGAAAGATGAGGCTTTCTATTCCAGTAGAGTCACCGAGTCAGAAACCCACAGGGGCAGCTGGGTTTTTGTTTGTTTTTTTAATGTGTGGTTGGGGTACTCGGATTGCTTGCTTCCTAAAATGAATTAGGGAATAGCCCTTCCTTCTCTTGTCTTGGGGAAGAGTTTAAATAGCATTGGTGTCAATTCAATATTCGGTAGCATTCCTCAGGGAAGCAATCTGGCTCAGGACTATGTCTGTTGTCGCTGGGCCGCTTCTGATCATGGGTTCGACTTTCTGTGAGTCTGGCGAGACTTTATCACCTCTTTAATCAGCTTGGGTGGATGAGGGCTTCTAAGCATTTGTCCATTTCATCAAGGCTATCCGGTTTGCCCCCCATACAGTTTTGCGTAACAGTCCTAGTATTCGGTCGTCATTCTCTTTATTTCTATCGAGTCCAAAACTGTATGTTCTGTGCACATTCTCAACAACAAAAAATAGAACTTTTTAAAAAACTTAACAGAAAGATGAGCACAGCGGTGCAGCAGACTCAGCTTTCCCTCTGGGCAGGAAGGGAGCGGATTTGGGCGTCAACGAGCGCCCTCTGGCGGCCGGGGGCATAGAGAACAGGCTGGGGGTGCAGGAGAGAGACCAGCAAAAATGGGAAGTGAGGCAGGGGGAGCTGCTATGGCCCAGATGAGACCTGATGGGTGCTGAGGCGGCCCAGGACTGCCCACTCCCATACCGGCGCCCCAGGGATAGGAATACAGGTGTGCAGACACACACACAGAGCACATACCCAGTACTAGACTCATCTTTTTAATGACATCTTAAAACTCAGAGGAATAGGCAAGTGGGGCCTCTGGGCCCAGCAGCTGTGTCAGAGGAGGGGCCCCAACCCCATGTTCGAGGCGACACCCCCTAAGGCAGGTCACTGCAAGAAGGCACTCGTGAGGGGGACTTTAAGCCCCTCCCCAACTTCTTCATATAAAACTGGGAGTGGGGGAGCCACCCCAGGGTGAGGGAGGCAGGGAGACCACCCCTTCCTACAGCCAAATAGGAGGCCAGATGCTGGGCCCTGGGAGAGAGGAAACTGGCAAGTCAGGGCTCTACTCTGGTCTCTGTACACACTCCCCAAGTCTGCAGCTGGGGCCTGGGAGACAGAGCCCCCACCCCTATATCCTGGCCCCCATCTCTCGGATCTTCTAACTGGTCCGAAGTTGATAATCTGCAAGAGAACAGTTGGGGGGTGGCAATCTCTAAGCTGGGGGGAAAGGACAACCCTCCTGCCCCACCCCTGCCACAGCATCACAGTCAAGCTGTGATATGACAGGCTCATGAATTCAGGTGCAGGGACCACATCCAAAGCAGGGGGGGCATTGCAGCATGCTCAGCCCCTCTCCCAAACCCCAAGACACAACCAAAACCCACTGAGTGGACGCTGGGTCATAGCGGCCCTATAGGACAGGGTAGAACTGCCCCAATGAGTTTGACACTGTAACTCTTTACAGGAGTAGAAAGCCCGGTCTTTCTCCCTA
>NW_022103934.1:1301730-1306051 GCF_000313985.2 Echinops telfairi | reverse complement strand
TTGGGGGCAGCAGGTGGCCTGGCCTCGGGAATGGTGGTGAAGGGCTTGTGGGCCCAGCAGGGGAAGGCAGCTGTGAGCCGGCCAGTTGGGGGCAAAAGTGGAGGTGCAGGGGGAAGAGACCAGGGCTGAGAGCAGAGTAAGCCACACTGTCCTGGAAGAGCAGGGTGGCTGCAGAGGAAGGGCAGGTGACCCAGGGGGAGGGACCAGAATGCTGCCTCCCTGCCCCCTTCCCTCACCTGGATCCCGGAGACGGTGAAATAAGGAATCTCAAACTTGACTCCGATGGGGGGCCGGCCCTCCACCTCCTCCTTCTCCACGCTCGGGAGGCCAAAGTGGGCACGCATCAGGTACTCCTTGCCCCCCTAGGGGCACACAGGGGCATCAGACACACCAGGCAGTTGCGTGCCTGGGGGCGGTGGGGGGCGGGCGAGTCTCCAATGCTCTGTCTTGCCACCCAGAGGACAGGTCAGGCGTCCCCATCTGTCCAGCGCTCACCGGGAAAGACTTGATGCTCCAAATGACAACGTTCTTCTCAGGCATGTACTTGGCGCTGCCCACACTGGTCTTGAAGCGCGGGGAGTCGGCATCGCTGGGGACGGGCACAGAGATCTCCACGCTGTTGGCCACCGACTGCTTCTTGAACTGTCCCTTGGCCTGCGGCAGGGAGAGGGCGGGGCGTCAAGAAGTCACGCATGCGTCCCTGGATATTCACCAGCCTTGATGGCCAGCGCACCTCGGGCCTCGGCTGCGCGGAGAGCTGGGGACAGTTATCCTGCCCATTTTACAGCTGCGGCCCCGAGGCGTGGGAGTGTTCACCTGGAGACATGGCCAATGTGGCAGTGCCAGGAGCTGCTCCCAGGGGACCCTTGGACACAGGGCTGTCACCTTTGGTCCAGCGCCCAGCAGCCATCGACCAGGAGGGCTTTTACTTTGAAGGCTGCCACTGACCGAGCCTCTACCTTCTGACCAGTCCCTGGAGCGGAAGACCCCCCAGGAGATGGAGTAAAACAGTGGCTGCAGTCTGGTGTCCAGCATGGCCCAGGAGCTGGCTGGTTTCCTTCTGTGGGGTACAGGGTTGCCATGGGTCAAAACCACTCGAGGGTGAGGGCAAAAAAACACAATGTGACAGGTCCCATGTCTGCACTTGGCCCTCTCAAGCAGTTCTCTAAAGGATAACCCATTCCTACAATCATTTTTTTAGACTGAGAAACTGAGGCCCTTGGCCCAAGTCACAGCTATTCACTGGCACAGGCGGGATTCTAACTGCCTGTGCCTGTGTGCTTCACCGCCACACCTTTTCCTTAGAACGACAAATGGCTACAGCTTGTGTTGGGTGGGACCATGTTTTAGCTACACAGGCAAGAAAAACTCATGGCCACTGATTGGATTCTGATTCGTACTGAGCCTATTGGACAGGGTGGAAGTGTCCCTGTGGGTTCCCAAGATTGTAACTCTCTGTCGGAGGAGAAAGCCCTGTCTTAGTCCCATAGAGCGGCTGGTGGTTGTGAACTGCTGACTTTGCAGTTAGCACTCCTTCAGGTTTTCGCATGAGGGTGTGGACGGTGCTATGGGAGCGATTCTTTTTTTTTTTAATGTTTTTTTTAACATTTTATTAGGGGCTCATACAACTGTTATCAATCCATACACACATCAATTGTGTAACGCGCATTTGTACATCATTCTCAAAACTTTTTCTCTCCACTTAAACCCCCGACATTAGGTCCTCATTTTTCCCCTTCCCTCCCCGCTCCCCCCTCCCTCAGAGGTGGTTCTTTAAGGGAACACTGCTGTTTGTTAATTCAGGGAGGGAGATTGGGGCGACAGCACGGTGGTGCTGTGGGTTAGGCCTTGAAATGTTAACCAAAAGGTCAGCTGTTCAACCCCACCAGCTGCTCCTGTCGAACAATTGGTGTAGGGTTGGGGGAGGCGCCCTGCAAAAGCAGATACCTACATTTTATCCTACAGTATGGACTCGGGTCCAAAAGTTACTCACTGCCACCGAGCCTGGAGTAAATTTTTGGTCCCTGAAAAGAGTTGCGATGGGGAGAGTTCATGTCAATTAGACACTTCTCAGTAATGGCTACCCTTTGGGCTGTGATCCACAAGGTTGGCAGTTCAAAATCACCAGCCCCTCCAACAGGAGAACGTCAGGGCTTTCTACTCCTATACACAGGTACAGTCTCAGAAACTGGAAGGAATAGTCCTATAAGGTGACTATGAGTCAGTACTGATAGCAGTGGGTTTGGTGTAGTTGGGGTGCAGGTAGGGGCGGAGCCCAAGCTATCAATCATGTTGGCTGATGATGCCTCCTTTGGGGCATGGCCTTTTGTTAGGAGAGACCCTGAGCAGGGCTGAGCCCTCTTGCCCCTTCACCTACTGGATCTGAATTGTGTGTCTGGTCCATCCATCTCCTGTTCTGTCGCCTCCTAAATAAACCTGGGACCCTCTGCCGTATGTGGGACGGCTAGGGGTCAGAATCAACTGGGTGGGGCAGTGGGTTTGATTTGGTTTGGGGCTTCCATGACCCCGTCCCGTTTCCATGTTGCAGAGATAGAAACGTGGGGGAGGGGGTGGGTGGGTAAAATAAGTGCCTTGAGAGCCCCCCTCTAGTCATCCCACAAGCCAGTTCTCCCAGCCAGAACCCCACGACAGGGGAAGAAAATCACATCTTGGGATACATTCAGCGCAGGGCCCTCCCTCTGCCTGATGAGGGACATCTTACTCAAGGCCTGCGTTTCCTCATCTGTAAAGGAGGGCTCATAACAAGCCCTTGCTGGGGTACCAGAAGGCCTGCACAGGGCTGCTCACAGAGGTTCCAAGCAAGAGTGGCCAGGGACTGGGCACGACCCACACAGGAGAAAGGACGGCTGTGGCCACTGCCCAGCAGGGGGTAGTGTGTTATCAGCATGAGGTGCCATAGGGTCCGTTGAGACTCAGAGTGACCCTCTGCACGGCAGAGTGAAACACGGCCTGGTCCTGCACCATCTGCACAATCGCAATTTTTGGGGGCCCATTGTGGCAGCCACGGGGTCAGTCCATCTCACTAGGCTATTCTACGGGTGGATTCTAAATCGATGCCCTAACCGTCAGCCCCCGTGTCTGAACAAGGTCAGTCATCACACATTCACACAACAGTCAGAGACGGAAGGAAAGATTTGACGGGGATGAAGGCGGGGGCAGGCGATAAATAGAACACATTCACATCAAAGTCAAAGGGAGGGTCCCCTCACTCCAGATGGGGTGGGGGAGGAGCAGAACTGGAGGGAGACACGAGGAGCCTGAGGCTCTGGTCAAGGACAGCTGAGAGACTTGTCATTCTTTAAACCATATACCAAAAAACCCCAAACTGAACTGCCATCCAGGTGATGCTGACTGATTGCAACCCTATAGGGCAGGGGAGAACTGCTCCAGTGGGTTTCTGAGACTGATTCCTATGGGAGTAGAAAGCCCCATCTTGCTCCCACAGAGCAGCTGGTAGTTTTGAACTGCTGACTTTTAGGTTCGCAGCCAAACACGTAGCCAACCAAGCCAAACTCACTGCCTTCGAGTCAATGCTGACTCATAGCGACCCCTTGTGGGTTTCCAAGGCTCTGTTTGTTTTTTTTAATATATAAATCATTCGATTGGGGGCTCTTGGCAGCTCTTAACAATCCATACATCAATTGTATCAAGCATATTTGTACCTATGTTACCATCATCATTTCCAAAATGTTTTCTTTCTACTTGACCCCTCAATATCAGCTTCTCATGTTTTTCCCTCCCTCCCCCACCTGACTGTTTACAGGAGTAGAAAGGCCAGTCTCTCTCCTGTGGGGCTGCTGGTGGTTGCGAACTGACAGCCATGCGGATCACAGCCCAACGTGTAACCACTACACCAGCAGGGCTCCTTTAAACTTATATAACTACACTATTAAACCATATAACTACTATACTAGGGGATACCCCCAAAATGGAATTGTACTGGGCAGAGGGGAGCTTTTATAGTATGCATAACAGTGTGTGACAGTGCGACAAAAAAGGCCTGATTTGTGGCAGATGGGGGACTGGTTTTGCCACCATGACAATGCACCTGCTCACGCCGCCATCTCAGTGCACCAGTTTGTGGCAAAAAACAGCATGCCTCTCTTGCCCCACGCACTTTACTCACCTGACCTTGCTCCCTGCAACGTCTTTTTGTTTCCGAGAATGCAGAGGGACATGAAAGGACAGTGATTTGACAACGTAGAAGAGGCAAAGAAAAAAATGAGGGAGGTGCTGTCAGCCATCCAAACAGATGAGTTTGAAAAATGCTTCCAAGAATGGAATTGCAATCTTGAGAATG
>NW_022103934.1:1299775-1301386 GCF_000313985.2 Echinops telfairi | reverse complement strand
CCAATAAAATGTTAAAAAAAAAAAAGAATGGAATTGCAGATTTGACAAATGTATTTTAAGTGTAACGGAGAGTAATTTGAAGGTGGTAAGGTTGTTGTTTTGTAAAATATCAAACTACATTGCTTTGGGGGGAACAATCCGGTTTTGGGGGGAGATGTATCTATGTACATAGATAGATATAAATTTTTACAAATCACTAGGCATAAAACCCAAACCAAACTGTACTGTCATTAAGTCAGTTCCAACAAATTGCAACAAGGTAGAATTCCCCTTGTGGGTTTCTGACACTTTAATAATTTATGGGAGTAGAGAGCCTCATCTCTCTCCCTTGGAGGGGCTAATGTTTTCCAACTGCTGCACTTGAAGTGAACAGCCCAACACTCAACCACCTAGCTGCGAAACACCTCACCACTAAGACTGCCACCTGCTGGAGATCCTGGAGCAAGCTCCTCCACCTGATCCGGATTTCTGCCCCACAGAAACCAGAAGATAACAAAGGTGGGTTGTTTTAAGCCAGAAAAGTAAATTCAAATAGATCCTATACGAGATGGTGACCAAAGTATTGGAGAGGGAACACAAGGATGGAAGGGGAGGGGTCCTAAACCCACTACCCACAGGGCCCAGTTGATTCTAACTCACGGCGTCCCTGGAGGATGGGAGAAAACGGCCCCCATAGGGCACCCGGGGCTGTAAAGCCTCAGGGAAGCAGGCTTCCACCCCTTTCTCCCACAGAGCGGCTGGTGGGTTTAACCCACCTACTTTTAAGAAGATTAACAACGATCATGGAGCCACCAGGGCTCCTAGGGGGTCCTCAAGCTCAGCTCCCCATCACTGAGCTGATTCACCTCATTGCAACTGCACCCGTCAGGGGACAACTGTGGCTGTAGGTTTCCAACGCTGCAAAGCTTTTCAGGAGCTGAAGCCTCAACTTTCCCTCTCAGAGAGGCTGGTGATTTTGAACTGCTGACCTTGCAGTAAGCAGCCCAACATAGAACCCACTAAGCCACCAGGGCTCCTTTAAAGCCTCCATCCAAAAGATTCCCTGCCATTGAGTCAGTTCTGAGGTGATGTGATAGGGTAGAAGTGCCCCTGTGAGTTTCGAAGACCGTTTAACCGTTTATGGGAGTAGAAAGCCAAATTTCTCCCGAGGAGCAGTGAGTGGTTTTGAACGGCTGACCTTGAGGACCACAGCCCAAAGTATAACCACTATACTATAACCACTAACCACTAGAGCTCCGTATCTGCTACACAACACCGCTTTAAAGTTTTGAAAAGCACGGATGTTACTTGGGGACGAAGGTGCACCTGACCCAAACCAGAGTCTTTTCAACCATCTCCTGTGCACAGGAGAGTTGGACTTTGAATAAGGGAGACTGAAGAAAAATCGATGCATTTGACTTACGCAGCTGGCGAAGAGTACTGAGAGTCCCACGGACTACCCAAAACCACAGACACCTCTGTCTTGGAAGAAGTACAACCAGCATGCTCCTTGAAGGCAAGGACGCTGAGAATTCCTCTCACGTCCTTTGGACATGTTGTCAGGAGAGACCAGTCAGTCCCTGGAGCAGGACTTCAATGCTTAGTAAAGTGGAGGGGCGGCCAAAAAAAAAA
>NW_022103934.1:1294070-1298678 GCF_000313985.2 Echinops telfairi | reverse complement strand
TGTTAAATACCAAGCTGTTCTCTCTCAGGGCTGGTGGAGAATATGGAAAGGACCACGGGCTGTCAAAGGAACAAACAGATATCTGTCTTGGAAGAAGTACAGCCAGAATGCTCCTTAGAAGCCGGGATGGAGAGAGCTGTCTGGCGTCCTTTGGACGTGTTGTCAGGAGAGACTAGTTCCGGGAGGAGGACATCGGGCTTGGCAAAGTAGGGGGGCAGTGAAAAACTCTTTAAGGAGATGACACAGTGGCTGCCAAGATGGGCTCAAATATACGGACAGTTGTGATGCCGGTGCTGGATCTGGTGTTGTGTTCTGCTGCACCGAGGGTCGCTGTGGTAGTCATCGGGTGCCAATTGGCGACTTGATAGGATTAAGAGGGAAGGGGTGGCGTCTAGTCTGTCAATGGGATCAGGGCCAATGAGGCTTCTGTGTGGGCATGGCCTTCTGGGAATTCCTGGATGTCCTCCTTGGAGGCACACAGGCAGAGTCGTCTGTCTGTCTGTGTGTCGCTCTCTCTTGGCTCACTTCCTTGGAGACTCTCTACTGACAAGACACATGGCACTCCACTGATAGACCTCGTTCCCTGGGAACTAGAGAAGCTACGTGGAGACCCCTGCCAATGCTGAGATGCTCACAACGCCACTGGATCCAAAGACTTTCTACCCACTGGCCTGTGATCATCTTGCATTCGGCGCCATTGCATGTGTTTCTTAAGTCTGAAGAGGACTTTATAGATTGGTATCGGACATACGGGCTAATGTCGGACATATGGGCTTGGACTGGACTGGATTGGTATGGACTGGACTGGATTGGTATGCTTGATGTACAATTGGTATGGTATTAGACTGGACTGGATTGGTATGCTTGATGTACAATTACCTTTTATATTAAAACTCTCTCATACACACGAGCTTCTATGGATTTGTTTCTCTAGTCTACCCCGACTCACACAGTCGCTATGCCAGCTCAGTGGTACCCACCACCACCACCAGCTCTGTTTTCTTCGCTGCTATTCCTCAGAGCCGAGAGCAGCACCTGCCAACTAGCCCAATGCCATCCAATCAAGGTGATTCTGACTTATAGGGTTTCTTAGACTGTAAATCTTAGGCCGCCTATATAGGGTTTCTTAGAAGACTATAAATCTTTATAGGAGCAGACAGCCTCATTTCCCCTAGAGCCTAGCAACCCAGCGCCTATCCTACGGTACCACTAGGAGCCTTACACCTACACTCACTCACTAACCTGGATTCTGACTCATAGCGAGCCCACAGGCCAGGGTAGAACAGCCCCTGTGGGTTTCCGAGATGGCAAATTACAGGAGTGATGACTTCTGTAATTTACAGGGGAGAGTTGCATCTTTCTCCCGCTGAGCAGCTGGTGGTTTTGAATCGCTGACCTTGTGATTAGCCGCTCAACTTGTAACCCACTGCCCGCTACTAGGGCTCCCCTTTACAGCTAGCACACCCAATCCTAGGATCAGTGAGTCGATTATAACGTATGGCGACTCTATTGGACAAGGTAGAACTTTGGATTTCCAAGGCTATACAATCTCTATGAGGGCAGGAAGTCTCACGTCTCAACCGCAGAGTGGCTGGCGAGTTTAAAACTGCTGACCTTACAATTAGCGGCCCACCTTATAACCTGTGATCCCACTGGGTCCTTGTACACCTGCCAATAAGCCAATTCTGACCCACAGTGACCCTGTAGGACAGGTTAGAAGTACACTTGTGGGTTTCCGAGACGGTAACTCTTGACGGGGAAAGAAAGTCTCGTCTCTCCTTCGCCCATAGCACACAGCAGGAGCGAGGTCAATGTTTGACCAAAAGGTTCGACAGTAGCTGTCCAGTGAGCCAGCAGCTGCAGAATTCGCTGTGGCCAGCAGAAGGCGCACAAGCGCTTCGTTCAGAACCGACTGCAGTGCCCTTGGTTGCCCAGTTGGGGGAGGCCTCGGGCTACCTGCTGGATGAGTCGGGGCAACGCGAGAGGGCAGGGTCAGGGCGCTCACTTACGGCCAGTGAGCTCGAAGAGCACGCGGTCATTGAGGCCCAGCCTCAGCTCTGGCATTCCGGACAGAAAGACCTTGAGTTTGATGGTGCCTACAATCTCACTCAGCAGGACGCTGCCGTTGGCATTGACCTGGAGATGCACACATGGGGGTGAGGGGGAAGAGAGGGGCGCTTCACAAGTCTGGACTCCTTCCCCCGGCCCAGGCCCTGGAGGAAGGAGGCGCTCACCAACAGGTTGACAGATTCAATGACATCAATGAAGACTTCATTCTTCTTGTACTTGAGGCCCTCGGAGCGCCAGGACACCGCATTGGTGACGGTGGGAGGCACTCGAGATTTGCCGGTATCCAACTTGTTGCCCTGCTGGGTGATGTACCTGGCAGCGAGGGCGAGCAGCTGGTCTACCAGGGCCCACCCGAGGTCCCGCCACACGGGTGGTCCAGCCTCTGGCTGCCCCTGACCCACTCACTCCTGCAGGATCTTGCTGTCGGTGGTCTGCGGGAAGCCGAAGTCCATGAGCTCGTCCAGCAGCTCGTAGACGATGACAAAGTTGTCCCGGATGCTCTCCTCCTCCAGCTCCTTGAAGTACTCCGAGAAGACCTATTGCAGGAGGGGAGACAGACACTCAGACGGGCGTGACTCCTGCTGTGGCTCTGGCCATGGGCTGCGATGTCCTCCACTCAGTCAGCCCGGGAGCCACCAGGCATTTATTGAGCACTTGCTGTATGCCTGGGCAGGTGCTGGGGGCGAATCAGGCAGACAGAAGCCCTGCCCTCGGGGAACACTCTCAAACTCACAGTCCCTGAGTTGATTCTGATTCATAGCAACCCTACAGGGCAGGGTAGAACTGCCCCGGTGGGTTTCTTTATGGGAGTAGAAAGTCCTATCTTCCCCCCAAGGAGCGCATGGTGGTTTCGAACTGCCGACCTTGCAGTTAGCAGCCCAATGCACAGACTAGCGAAGGAAATCCTTCATATAGAAATACATCCAAGTTCACAGACTGGCAGGGTTCTAAATCACGGGCCACTGAGGATCCAGGAATACGCATTCCAAGCTCCAGGGGAAATGGTACAGCCAGGGTGGACGACGGCTTGGTGGCTCTTTAAAACGTTACACGTGGCATTCTCCTACGGTTCAGCAATCCCACCCCTAGGTGTGTGCGCAGCAGAAGTGAGCCAAATCGCCAACGGACACCGGTGCCCCAGTGATTCACAACAGCCCAAAGGCAGAAACACCCCAAATGTCCAGCTCCGGATAAAGGAATGGATACACACCATGTGGTCCACACATGCCCTGCGACGACGACAACGGAAATCCTGCTGCATGCCCCCCAAAACGTGCAGAGGGAAATAAGTCAGCAGAAAAGAACAGAGCAGTAGGCTGGCAGGTGACATCTACAGAAGCCAAAGATGATTGGTGGCTACTGGAGGTGGGCGGGCAGGACAGGGGGGCGGGGTTCAGACTGGCCAGGTCACACGGCAAAGGAAACGGGAAGCTGGGGCTGGCACTCAGGCCCCTGGAAGATCTGGGGGCCCCTGCCCTGTTGGGAGGTGTCCCACAGGAGCCAGTGAGAACTTAAGAGTGATGGGGCTCCAGGAGGTCAGAGACCGCTCTGCTGAAGGCGGTGAGCAGGACAGGCACAGACAGACAGACAGATAGACAGACAGACAAAGCGGCCAGCCAATGGGAGGCCAGCACTTACCTCCACGGTCTTGTAGAGGAAGGAGTACACCAGGGAGGCATTAGAATTCTTCAGGGTGGTGGCCACCACTGCAGGCAGCGAGGTTAAGGAAAAGAGGTTTCTTTGGAAAGGGCCAAGGGACCCCCACCCCCTACCTGCCCTCTGCCCTGGCCCCCCGGCCCCAGGCGGATACAGTAGAGGTTGCTGTGTTTGATCCACAGGAAGTGGACGCGGCCGTGGCTCAGCAGCGGGGCCAGGGCCCCCTCTTCCTCGCGCTGCATGAGCAGGGGCATGAAGTACTCGATCTCACTCATGGCCACATCTCCCTTGTAGTTGCGGCTGATCAGGGGCTGCGGGCCGTGGAAGGGGCCTGGTCAGAGTTACGGCGCGAACCCTAGGCCCCTCCACCCTCGGCATCCTAAGTTTTTTGTTTGTGTATTTAGATTTACAGTGTTGTATTTAAAACAGAAAACCAAAAGTACAGATTGCATTTGGGGGCAATTAAAATGCTTGCATTTTTGAAAGCTCAAGCTAAAAATAACGAGAAACACATATAATTGTTCTATTTTGTTCATTTTATTCTAAGAATAGAGCCTTTTTCAGAGGCAGATAGCAAACTGGTCAAATTTGTACTTGGGACGTTTCTCTATACTCAACAAGAAGTTTCAGAGGCTACTACACAAATCAGTTAGTCTAAAAAAAAAACCAACAACAAATCAGTTAGTCTAAACTCCTTTTGTGTGTGTGTGTGTGTGTGTGTGTGTGTATCAAACCTTCCCTTTATTTATTTTAATCATTTTATTGGGGGCTTATACAACTTTTTTTATTAATCATTTTATTAGGGGCTCATACAACTCATCACAATCCATACATACATCAATTGTGTAAAGCACATTTGTACATTCATTGCCTTCATCATTC
>NW_022103934.1:1285870-1292593 GCF_000313985.2 Echinops telfairi | reverse complement strand
GTCACCACAACATGAGGAACTGTATGAAAGGCTGGCGGCATGAGGAAGGTTGGTCCAATACCATAGACACGGAGGGCCGCAGCTGGACAGCTATCTCACTCAACGTTCAGAGATATAAAGGTTAACCATTCTTTCTATTATTTTCTGTAGGTAAATCCTTTTTCGTATTGAAATCTGATGGCAACTCATTTCTGGCATTTTTCCAAGCTGCTGTGTGAACAGGATGCTGAGCGCCATCACTAGACAACGTACAACAACAGAAGGACCCTTCCCTTCACCAAGTTTGGCACGCTTCCCAAATCTACCCTGCAGCCCAGTCTTATTTCTACCCAGGACGCTGGGAGCCGAGGGTCGGATATAAGCACAGGAACATACAAGCAGTGAGATGACAGTCAACGGGCTCTAAATACTGAAAATGGCAGAAACAGTGAGGCCGGACAAGCCTCAGCCACATCACCCTTCTAGGTCCTGGGCAGACCCACCACCAAGTTTTGACTGAGAGAGTCGGCCAGGCTCTGCCGCCCTGAGCCTCGGTTTCCCGGGCTGTCAAATAGGCCTGTGCTGATTCCTATAGCACTTTGGCGCCTTACCGCTCTGAAACTTGCTGTGCGCTACCTAGGAGCCCTGGTGGCATAGTGGTTACGTGTTAAACAACTAGCTGCAAGGCCAGCAGTTCAAAACCACCAGCTGCTCTGCGGGAGCAAGACAAGGTTTTCTACTCTCATAAAGAGTTGTAGTTCTGGGAACCCACAGGGGCAGTTCGACACTGTCCAATAGGCTACACTGTCCAATAGGGTCACGATGAGTCGGTAGCTACTTGATGGCAGTGAGTGATACCTGGATGGAGGTGGAAACATTGACTCCATTTGGCACATGGGGAAACGGAGGCTCTGCGAGAGCAATTAAACCAGGTCCCTAGCAAGGGGGAAACCTGCGGGGGAAAGGAGGGCCCCCAACAAATCATCATGGGTCCGGTAGGCACAATTGCACAGTGATAATAAGTAGAGATAACAGTGAGGTCATAGAGACCACAGGTAACCACACGTCACAGGAAGGGGCAGCACAACGGGCATACACATCATAGGAAGGGGATGTACGATAGGCATGAGGGTGACAGGAAGGGATGAGCTAGGGTGTGCACATAGGAGTGGGAGGGACTAGAGGTATATATGTGACAAGATGGGCGGACCCTAGATTCATGATGGCAGCCTAACCTTGGTCATCCTTGGGCGGGTTTGACCTCTCTAGGGTCTCCTATAAGGAAACAGACTACTATCCTTATCAGAAGGGAGTGGGCCCTACTTGTTGTGGGATAAGCAGTGGTGACTGCTTGCTCTAGATGGCTCATAACCCTTAGGGAGAATAACCCCTGATCTACTTCTGATGACCTCCAAGTGTATAGTCATTTGCAAGCAGCTAGGGTTGGCATATATTTGGGGGAGAGAACTTGGGAGAAATCCTTGTTTCCCACAGAAACCCAGCCCTCCTGTCCTCACGCAGAGCTTCACAGGATCCCAACAGCAAGCACCCAAAGCGACCCCACTGCCCGAGTGACCCTGCAGGACACTACCCCCTTGCATTCCCGAGAGGAAACTGTAAATCTTTGCAGAAGCACACCCACCCCATCTTTTCCACGCTTGAGTGGCTGGTGGGTTGGCACTGCCTACCTTTCGGTTTGCTGCTGAGGAGCACTTTAACGGCTGTGCCACCAGGATGCCTTTAACCGCGGAGTCAGAATAAACCCAAACCCACCGCCATGGAGTAGACGGCGACTCATAGTGACCCCATATAGGATGTCTAAGGCTATATATGTTTATAGGAGCAGAGAGCCTCCTCACCTTTCTCTCACTGAGCTGCTGGGGGTTTGAACTGCCAACCTCTTGGTTAGCGGTATACTACCCAATGGTGCCACTAGAGTTCCTTGGGGAAAACAAAACTCAGGATCACTGTGTCAATGCCAACTCAGAGAGCCACCCTGTAAGTCAGCGTAGAACTGCCTTTGTGGGTTTCCATGACGGCAGCTCTTTCTGGGAGCAGAAAGCCTCCGCGTTTTGCCCTGAGGAGTGCCCAGTGGTTCTCAACTGGTGACTCTGCACTTAGCTGAGCCCACTCCCTGATCCGGTCTCTAATGGGTGAAGATCAATGATTAAAAAAGAAAGGGGAAAGGGAAGATTCTCCCCTTGTCAGCATAGAATTCATAGCTGGAGCTCAGAGGCAGTCAACTCAATCCTAACAGTTACATTATTATGATGATACTGTTAACATATATGATAATATATTAAAATATATATCCCTTAGATATGTTAACATAGTATTTCTATTTAATATATATTTTTGATATATTAATTTACTATATATTTAATATTAAATTTTATTCCTTAAATATATTTCGTAGAAATACATTTAAGGAAAAACATATTTAAAATACTTATGTTAAATGCTTGTTTGTTTGTTTGTTTGTTTTTGAAAGGGCATGTGCCTCCCCATCGGGGGATCGAACCCCTTTCTCCCAAGTGACAGGCAGAGATACTCACTATACTAAGGAGGATGGCTAAATATGTTTAAATATATATTTAATACTATCACAATACCTTGTATTATTATGAATATATTTTTAATAGTTTTTCAATAATAAAATGCTTAGGCTGCTGGTCAAGTGGTTAGCACAGGGAGGGCATACCAGCGGTCTACACACAGGGAAGCCCTCACCATCACCGTTGTCATGTTATTACACGGTTACCACCGCCATGGTCACTGCTCGGGCTTCAGAAAGAGAGAAGGCAGCCCCAAGGGGAAATTAGGGTGCCCACTGCAAGACCAGCCATTTGAAACCATCAGCAGAGAGACTTTACTCCTATAAAGAATTACCTCGCGCCCATATGTCAGCTCCAGCTCAGAGGCCCTATGGGACAGGATAGCACAGTCCCCGGGCTGTCCCAGGCTGGGAGTGTCTCTGGGAGGAGAAAGCTACATCGCCCTGGCGAGGAGGGTTGGGATTCCCACTGCTGACCTTGTGTTGTGGTGAGACACCGCCAGGGCTCCTCCCTTCAAGTGACAGTCTCAGAAACCCACAGGGGCAGTTCTACCCCAGACTATAGTGTCGTTAGGAGTTAGAACTGATCGGTTTGGTTTGAGTTGATGGTGGAGTAGTCGAGACACATTAGGTTGCTAACTGAAAGGTCGGCAGTTCAAAACCACCAGCCTTTCCACGGATTCTCGAATCCCGGAAAAGCGTCTCAGAAATCCACAGGGACAATCCTCCCCTGTGCGGTGAGTCGGTTGGTTTTGGTACCTGCGGCACAGTGTTGAACTCCTCACCTGCTCTGCCGAAGTCAGAGTGGCAGCCGTCTGCTTTCAGAGATGGCGCATCTACCCCCATCTTTACAGGGTCGCTAAGAGCCGGCAGGGCCCGGGTGGCAGTGGGCTTAGCTGGCTCTCGGACGCCGTTCTCAGATGTTAATAACATGGGTGATGATTGAAACAATCAATTTCGCAATACTGAACACCTGATGTCTGTGGTGGGGCTTCTCTGCTAAGCGCTGGCCCCGCACCGCGTTGTGTGATTCTGCTTGCTGGAGAGCTCAATTGCCCCCCTTGTTACAGAAAGAGAAAAGATGGGGAAACACGGCGTCCCAGGCTGACCGGCCCATAAAAGGTGCAGGTGGGATTCACCCCCGGGGCTCCCAGGGGATTCGAGTTGGCGCGAAGTGGGGGGTGCGTAGGTGTTCCCACTTCCCGAGAGCCTCCGGGAGCCTCCCAGGCTGGCTCGGAGCGGGCCGCCGCTGGGGCGGGGGCAGCGCAGCCTCACCTGTCCGCCCCCCTCCACCTGCGCTTGGCCTCACCTTGCCCTTGACGTCAAGGATGAAGACGGCCGAGGCGGACATGGTGGCGGCCGGCGAAGCTGGGAGGCGGAGAGGGAGCGCCAGGAGGCCCAGGCGCCGCCGCTTCCTTCTTCCTGCGGAAGCGCCCGCGCCCAGGTGAGCGCCCAGGTGAGCGCTCTTAAAGGGGAGGCCGCCAGGTGAGTGGCGTGGTCGGCCCACCTGAAAACCGCGCTCAGACTCGAAGGCGGTGGCGCTTGGGGTAGCCAGCGACCGCGGGGGAGGGCCGAGGGGCCCGGACTCGCGACCCCACCTACTCGCCTGTCGCTCTCGCCCCCTCCCTCCGAGCATGCCTTCTCCTCCGCCCCTCCCCCAGACCATGCCAGCCCCAGAGGGCCTGGGACTTTGTTCCGCTCCCTCTGCGCCCAGCACGGGGTTGGCAGTCCAGTTCTCGTTGTTTTTAGGTGCCATGGGGCGGTTCCGACCCATAGGGACACTGCAGACGGAAACACGGCCCGGCCCTGCGCCCACCTCACCTGTTCCTGTGCTTGTGCCCATTGTTGCCCCCGCCGTCAATCCATTTCCTTGATGCTGACCAGTGGTTAGATCCATGCGTTAGGCCGTAGGAGAAATAGTTTAACTGGGTGAGCCAGTTGCCTCCCATTTTTTTTTTAACAGAAGGAGAAATGAAGGATCTGAGAAGAGAAGTGTCCTTTCACGAAAAGATTTACTCGCTGGTTATTTAAAAAGAGAGAGGATGGCAAGACCTACTTGGATGTGTAGGAGGAGAAACCTGCCCCTGGCGAAGGACAGCATGCTTGGGAAAGTGTTCAAACCCACAGCCAAGAGGAGCTGATACCAAGGGCTCAAGTAGAGAGCAAATGTGTTGAGAATGATGATGGCAACCGATGTACAAATGTGCTTGACACAATGGATGGATTGTGATAAGAATTGTTCGAGCGCCCAATAAAATGATGAAAAAAAAACAGCCACCAAACCACAGCCAAACTCACTGCCAATGAGGAGTCAGTGCTGGCTCCCAGTGCCCCTCCATGGGATTCCCAGAGGGCAGAAACCCAGTCTGCTGGTGGTTTCCCAACCATGCGGTCACAGCCCAACTTGGCACCACAGCACACGGGGATCCCTGTAAGTCCAGGGCAGTGAGAACGAGGAAGACCCTCGGGGGTTGGGGGTGGGGGGGTGGATGCAACTAGTAGGCAGATGGCACGGAATCCTGGGTGCTCCCTGGTCCCCAGGGTCCCGATGAGTCAGACACAACAGTACATTCTGGACCCAGTGGCCAGAACCTGGGAGGACAGCTGAGGGAAACACCGCTGGGTTTTGTTTGTTAAAGTCAAGCACACAATCTTTATACCGTATGTACTCGCGTATAAGCCCAGTTTTTCAGGACCTTTTTAATGCTGTTTTTATGGTAAAATTAGGTGCCTCTGCTGATATTCAGTTTGGCTTATACTTGAGTATATACGGTAAATGACTTCACAGAACATGCACCCCACCTTTTTTTTTTCAGTTTAAGAATAAGACAACACTGTTTCCAACTATAATCCTTCTTTTTCTCTTTAAAAATTTTAATGAATCATTTTATTGGGGGCCCTTACAGGTCTTATCACAATCCACCCATTGTGTCAAGCACATTTGTACCTAATGTTAGTTTTTCACTCAAAAATATTTGTGAAGCTCCTACTGTGTGTCACTGGAAGGCAGATGGAGCTGTCCACTCCCATAAAGAGTTCCAGTCTGGGAAACCCACTGGGGCGGTTCTACCCGGTGTTATAGGATCACCGTAATCAGAATCCACTGGATGGCAGTGAATTTGGCTTTGCTGTTGTTACTTTGTTTCTACTGAAGGAACTCTGGAGGCTCAGCAGTTAATCGAGGCTTCTGAGCACAGTGTGCATTTATGGGATTGCCTGAACTTCATCTCCCTCTTCACTTAGTACAAGACCACTACATTCCACGGTTTAGGCCCAGCCGGTGGGAAGGAGGGAATAGCTCTCCCCAGGGAGCTGAGGCACTGGAGGGGCTGAACTTCAACAAGGGCTGAAACACAGCATGCTGCAGGTGCAGTTACACCCCCTAGTTTGGGCTTTATCTTCCCCTCCAGACCATAGCTAAATTGGCTGAAATATTATCGCCTCCCTTCAAGGAATTGTCAGTAGACCCTTTGTATGAGAACTTGTACCAAGTGCAGGATAGGTGACCAAAACTGTATATAAACCTGCCCTGGATGAAGTTCTGGGCCTTGCAGTGTCTATACACCCCAACTTTATCCTGTCTTTCATCTTTTATCTATCTTTCTCCAATGCCACCATTCCCCTCTCTCGACCGTGGTTCAATTTGTGAGAGCTGGTTTCTCACACAAGGTCAGAGGTTCAAACCTACCACCTGTTCTAAATGGTTCAAAGGAGGCTGTCTGGCCCCCAAAATATTTAAAATCTTAACAACCCAAAGAGACAGCTCTATGCTGTCTCACAGGGTCACTATGAATTAGAATTGACTCCTGGCAGTGGATTTGGGCTTATCATGTTTTCTAATTGATCTCCATAAAGGAGCCCTGGGGCTGCTATGCAACAGGCATTGGACCACTAGCCACAAAGTCGGTGGTTCAAACCCACCTGCCACTCCAAGGGGGAAAGATGAGACTGTCTGCTCCCATAAAGATTTACAGTCTCATAATAACCAGGGCAATAGTGTATGGGGGCTGTGGGGGTGGGGAAGGGTGGGGAGAGGTGGGGAGGGTTAGGGTGCCAGAAGAAGCCAGCTCCTAGCACAATCACTACGGGTTCGGTAGGCACAATTGTACAGCGATAATAAGTAAATATTATAGTAAAGTTATAGAGAGCATGAGAGATAAAAGAGATATATAGAAATAAATGGAGTCAGA
>NW_022103934.1:1276309-1285485 GCF_000313985.2 Echinops telfairi | reverse complement strand
AGCAGTCTGGCAACTGATTGCCTTCAGGGGAGGGAATGCCTGCGCATCTGACCTCCCCCCACACTAGGGGTTTGGGGAAACAAACAATGAATGCAGGAAGGGGGAGGAAACATTAGAACTGATTGTGATGATGCACATCTAATTCATTTTAAAAGTGATTTAACCATGGAAGTGTTTGATCTGTGAATACCGTATCAAGAACACTACTTTAAATTAAAAAAGCAAAGTTGCCCAACAGTGATCTTGGGTGAAAAGAGGTGCTGCTTAGGGGGCATTGGGCACTGTCCATGGGTATCAATCGAGGTTGTACAATGCAAAGGGGATCATCAGTGACACCCGATTATACTAGGAGATATTGCGGAATTGGAGGATGTTCTAGGGTGCATATTTTTGCCACAATTAGAAAAACTGTAACATGAATAATGATGAGTACAAGGGAGAAGAAAATGTTCTAGAATTGAATATGATGACAATTATAGAACTCTTCTTGATATGATTGAATTATTTTTTTAAATCATTTTA
This sequence comes from Echinops telfairi, assembly GCF_000313985.2. Classification (NCBI taxonomy): domain Eukaryota; kingdom Metazoa; phylum Chordata; class Mammalia; order Afrosoricida; family Tenrecidae; genus Echinops; species Echinops telfairi. The sequence continues at coordinate 1,284,963 of NW_022103934.1, read as the reverse complement.
TTCGGGGCGTAGAGCTCTTATCATAATCCATCCATCCATCCATTGTATCAAGCACATTTGTACATATGTTGCCATCATCATTTTCAAAACATTTGCTTTCTACTTGAGCCCTTGGTAGATATGACTGAATATTATTGAATTGTATGACATGTGGATGAAATGCTAATAAAACTGCTAAAAAAAAGAGAGAGAGATTTGCAGTCTCAGAAACCCCGTCTAGGGGTTCCTATGTGAGTTAGGACCAATGACTTGGTGACAATGAGTGATGTTTGGCATGATCTCAAGTTGAAGGTTGGGAAAACTCAGGCTCAGGGAGCTTGTGAGTGTCACACAATACCAGCCAGCCAGCTTTCCTGTTGCCTCTGTCCAACAGAGGGGGCGCCTCAGCCCTCCTTCCTGCCCCCTGCTCAGAAAGCCCCCCAGGGGGTGCAAGGACCCTCCTCTCCTTGGGTCCTCGGTCCAATGTTCTTAGGCAGCAAACAGAACCCCAAAGCCAGGGCCCAATGCCCTGGAATCTGAAACTCGAGGCCTATTTGCCTGAAAAATTCATGAACCCCAAAGCTGCAGTACCAGAGAATCGGAGAACAGAGCAGCTCTGTCTGGCCAGCCTGGCCACTTCAGCCACACCCTCCCCTCCCCGGGCCCTTGGCCCACAGCCCCCAGAGACAATGGCTTCGCTCAGCTTCACCTAGACACTGCTGCGGTCCCCATCAACTTCCTCTCAACCACCCTGTCTGTGCAGGCCCTGAAATTCCATTGTTAATGTCATTAAAGAGATCTCCTGAAGGCAGGGACCTGGATGAATGGCCAGGCCCACTCTCACCCCCTCCCAGGGCTCCCTATTGCCCTGGAGCTGGGGACACTGATGTCTGTCTTTCCAGCCTCCGTGCCCCCCGCCACCCCCCCTTCCCTCTGGCATTCACTCGTGGTGAGACTCTCCCTCAGGGCCCCTCCCTGGGGAAGTCCTTAGTCCCACTTAGTGCGCAGACCAGGCGGTGCTAAACACGGTCTCTAGCTAATTCTAAGGCATTGGCCTCACCCCCAAGGAACACCCATCCCTTGAAGCAGCCACTCCCTGCCCCTGCCTGCTCCCTTGCTCCTAGCAACCTCCGAGAGGACCTGGGATAGTACAAGATGTTTCCTGCCTGCAAAGGACTCTGGGAGAGAACCTTAGTACCTTCCTGAGCAGCCAGCTGGGCCAGGGAAAAGCACACCAGGCACCTGACTTTGCGGTGAGCGCAGGTGGAACCCCTTAACTAGCATAAGACACCCCCATCCATTAGCTGTTCCTTACCCCATGCCCACCCCCTGCCGGTAGCCTTACATACACACATACTAGGGATGCACACCCCTACCCTGCAGTGCCGGACATGACCCTTGGCACTGCCAAAGAATTTTGGCCTTGACCTCTGTGTGTACGTTCTTGGCAAAAGCTAGATCTGAACAAGATGGCTTTTCCTGCCTCCTTTTTTGGACCTGTGCCCGTGGTGGAGTCACACTTGACACTGCTCCAGTGGGCTGTGGCCATCGCTGACACGATTTCTAATCATCTGGCTTTATCTGTTCTGTGTGGTTTTATGGGGAAGGCAGTCCCCTACCACTAATCGTGGATTTCATTAGCCACAATTGTATGGCTGAGATATATAAATATTATATTAAAGTCGTCGAGAGCATGAGATATAGAAGAAAGAGAGAAATCATGGAGTCAGACACATTTCATGGTAGCAATGCTCACCTCAGCCCCGCTGAATGGTCCACATGGAGAGGGGGGGAAGGGAAGGAGGACAAGGGGAAAGGGAAGAGGGAAGGAGAGGGGGCCCTCTGGATCTCCATACGGGAACCGATGACATGGAACTGTGTGTGACCTCCTCCCTGGGGGACGGACAACCGAAAAGTGGGTGAAGGGAGACGTCGGACAGGGCAAGATATGACAAAATACCCATTTATAAACTATCAAGGGCTCATGCGGGAGGGGGAGCGGGGAGGGAGGGGAAAAATGAGGACCTAATGTGGGGGTTTAAATGGAGAGAAAATGTTTTGAGAAACGAGGTACAAATGCGCTTTACACAATTGATGTGTGTATGGATTGGGTTAACAGTTGTATGAGCCCCTAATAAAATGTTAAAAAAAATAAAAATAAAAAAATAAAACTGGAAAAAAAAAAGACTAATAAACAGACCTAAAATGATCTACCAACTACAACAACAACAAAAAAGAACCATTATCAGTCGGGTGTAAACCCCACCTACGGGAATCAATTCCTTTAGGGAGAAGTAGCCCATCGTCCCCAGCAGCAGGGAGCAGGCCCACCCGTGGTGGGAGGAGACTGCAGTCTGGCAGCTGGTTGCCTCAAGGGAAGTAACTTTTACCCTCAGCTGCAAGCAGTGTCCTAAATCTGACCTATTTGAGGGAGAAACCTTTCTGTTTCCCACAATTCCGGATTGTCCGTACAAAGGGAGTCACAGATGAGGGGATCTTTTATGCCAGGCTTCTTTCTCTAACAAAAAAATCATTTTATCAGGGGCTCCGTACAGCTCTTATCACAATCCATCCATCCATCCATCCATTGTGTCAAGCACATATGTACATTTGTTGCCATCATCACTTTCAAAACAGTTTCTACTTGAGCCATTGGTATCAGCTCCTCATTTCTCCCCTCCCCCCTTGATAATTTATAAATTATTATTATTTTTGTTTTCTTTTTTATTATTATTATTTCATGTCTTGCACGGACTGTCTCCCTTCACCCACTTTTCTGTTGTCTACGCCCGGCTTCTTTCCCCAGCACCATGCTGTTAATGCATTGATTCACATTGTCCCTCGCCTCCTGACTCTTTTCCCTCTTTTTTCAACAGCTGGATAAGGAGCCCTGGAGGCATAGGGCTTACGCGTTGGGTTGCTAACCACAAGGTGAGCTGTTCAAAACCAGCAGCTGCCCCTCAGGAGGAAGATGAGACTTTCAACTCCAGTAAAGAGCTAGAGTCTCAGACACCCACAGGAGCAGTTCTCCCCTATCCTGTGAGGTTGCTTTCGGTCAGAACTGACTCAAGGGCAGTGAGGTTTCTTTTGTGTTTGGAGAGAATGTTTCACAGTTTGGCTAGACGACAGCTAGTTCATCCACTCATCCGTTGAGATACTTGGGTTGCTTCCAATCTTTCCCTGTGGTGTATAATATTGCAATGAATATGACTGTCTCAAAAGCTCGCTGCCATTGAGTTGATCCTGACCTGTAGAGACCTTCTAGGCCAGGGCAGAACTGCCCCTGTGGGCTTCTGAGGCAGTCAGACTTCACTGGAGGAGAAGGTCTCCTCTTTCTCCCGTGGAGCAGGTGGTGGGTTTGAACAGCTGACCTTGTGTTTAGCAGCCCAACGCGTAAGCCGTATGCCTCCAGGACTCCTTATCCAGCTGTTGAAAAAAGAGGGAAAGGAGTCAGGAGGCGAGGGACAATGTGGATCGATGCATTAACAGCATGGTGCTGGGGAAAGAAGTCGGGCATAGACAACAGAAAGGTGGGTGCAGAAGGATCTAAATGTCTTCTTTCAATTCTAGGGTCTATGCTGAGGCCCGGGCTGGCTGGCTCATATAGTAGTTCTATGTTTGGGGGGAGGGGGGTGTTAATTTTATTTTTGTTAAAAGATCATTTTGGGGGGGCTCTTACCATTCTTATAACAATCCATACATCAATTGTATCAAGTATATTTATATCTATGTTGCCATCATTCTTTTCTAGACATTCAATTTCTATTGAGCCCTTGGTATCAGGTCCTCTACCCACCCCACCCCCTCTCCAGGAGTTCTATGTATACCTTTTGGGGGAACTGCCAAACCACATTTTCCACAGCAGCTGCACCATGTCCATTCTCACCAGCGAATTTGCGTCGATAAGCCTGCCAGATTCTCCACCTCTTTACTGACACTTGTGATTTCTGGTTCATTCACTCCGGCCCCACCCCAATTGTAGCCACCCTAGTGGATCTGAAAGGAGCCCTGGCAGCACAAGGGTCAAATGCTCAGCTGCTACTGGCAAGGTTTCTGGTTCGAACCCACTGATGGAGGACACCGAACAGCAGTAAGGGGACGAGAAGTGGCGTCTCCGTGTGCTGAGGATTTTCAGGTCCCTCATCAGCCTTGGGGTGAAAGCAAAGGCTTTCCAGTCCGGGAAAGCGTTCCAGTCTTGGAACCCCCCAGAGGCAGTTCTCGCCGTTCCCAGAGGGTTGCTCTGGGTCAAACCCACAGGATGGCAATGCGAGAGAATCGGTTTATTACTGTGAGCATGGTCTCGTGTGCTGATGGGCTGTTTGTAAAGCTCCCCTTGGGAAAGGCCTATTCGGATCCCTCGGTTTTTGTCCCCCCCCGCCCAATGATCTTTTATTGTGCATTGGATGAAGATTTACAGAGCAAATCAGTTTTCCATTCAACAATTCACACACGTTTCGTTTCATGTCATTGCCTGCAGTGCTCACAATGTGTCATCCCTCATTCCATTTCTACCCTGTCTTTCCAGTCCTCTACCTTTCTTCATCCTTCTTGCCTTTGAGATGCTATCTTTAGGCAAATGTTGCCCTTTCGATCTTTAATGATTGATGGTTCTAAGGGATTTGCATCTCCCTAGCGCTGTCTGTACTTAAGGACTTGTCTATCCGTAGAATGAAAACTGAGTGTGGTGGTTACTTAATCTGCTGCCAACTTGATGAATAGACTGAAGGGGTGGAGTCTAGCCTGTCAAACAGGACACAGCCTGATGGGGCCTCCTTGAGCTTGGTCTTCTTATGAGGATTCTGGGAACTTTCTCTCTTTCTCCCGGGAGATGGGCCACATTCTCCTGATGGCAGCCAGAGCCCTGGAAATGCATCCACCAACATTGGATCCACAGGACTTTCCACCCACCAGCCTGTGATCTTCCTGCATTCGGCATCATTGCATGTGCTGCGTGAGTCTAAAAAGGAATTTATGGACTAGTATCGGACATAGGGGCTAATATCAGATTTATGGGCTTGGTCTGGACTGGGCTGGGATGTTTTCTCAACATGCAATTGCTCTTTGATATAAAGCTCTGTGTTACACACATATGAGCGTCTCTGAATTTGTTTCCCCAGTCAACCCAGACTCACACACTGAGCCATGGCAGTGCATTCAGTTTGAGGCTGTAAGGACCACTACGGGCCATGGTCTTGTCTCTAGGTCACCAGTAAGTCTGGTCACTTTTATGATTGTGAGTCAGTTTTGTCCCATGTTTGTTTCCTACTCTGTCCAGGATTTTCTAAAGTAATCCCCTTTCAGAGAAGTTGGTAGTGGGAGCTAATTCTTCTGGTCTCAGAGTCATGGAGGCTGAGGTTTTTATGCCTCATTAATCCTTTGGATGAATTCTTCCTATGCAGTTTTGATTGTCTTCAATCTGGTTTGCTTTGGACCAGGAGCAAGCAAGAGCAAAGAAAATCCAACTACTTTTTAAGTTGGGTTGCTTTCTGTTGTTGAGTTGTAAGAGTCTTTATGATTCAGGGTCTTAGATCCTTACCATATACAAAGTTAAGTCAGAAAGTATTGCGACAATATCATGTTGTTGTTGTTGGATGCCATCAAGTGGATCCTGACTCACAGCAACCTTAAGTGCAACAAGGATGAAACCCTGCTCTGCCCTGGACCACGCTCACAATTGTCATGCATGACTCCATCTTTGCAGCCACCCCGTCATTCCATCTCCTTGAAAGTTTCCCTAATTTTTATTGACCCTCTACCACGCATGTCCTTTTCCAGGGACTGGTCCCTCCTGGTAACATGTCCAAAGTACATGCTTCTAAAAATCATTCTGTCTGTACTTCTTCCAAGGCCGATTTTCTTGTTCTTCTGATAGCTCATAGTGCCTTCAACATGTCTTGGGAATGCCATCATGCAAATGCGTCACTTCTTCGCTAGTCTTCCTTATTCATTGTCCAACTTTCACTTGCCTGTGACGCGATGAAAAATACCAGGACTTGGGTCAGGTGCACCCTTTTCCTCAAAGTAGCCCTTTTGCTCGTTAGCACTTTAAATTGGTCTCACGAAGCAGATTGGCCCAGTGCAATGTGCCAATAGACTTCTTTGCTGCTGCTGCTTCCCTGAATGTAGGCGGATCCAAATAAAACAAAATTTGTGACAACTTCAATCTTTTCCCCATTTATCATGATGCTGTTTATCGGTCCAGTTGTGAGATTTGGGTTTTCCTTACATTGACTTGGAGTCCAATTGAAAACTGTGATCTTTGATCTTTACCAGGGCTTCAAGCCCTCCTCAGTCGCAGCAAGCAAGGTTATGTCATGCACATATCACCGGTTATTAATAAGCCTTCCTCCAAGCGTGAGGCCAAACTCTTCTTTAAAGAGTCCAGCTTCTCCAATTACTTACTCAGCGTGCACATTGACCCAAGCCATGATATTTCCAATCATCTCGTAAGCATGTAGAAGCCGGACGTTGAATAAGGAAGCCCAGACAAAGAATTGATGCCTTTGAGTTATGATGTTGGTGAAGAATATTGAACGGACCATATTCCTGAGAGAAGAACAAACAAGTCTATCTTGGAGGAAGTACAACCAGAATGCTCCTTGGAAGTTGAGATTGACCCCCAACAACAATAGTACAGACTGAATATGTATTGGGAAAGGATACACCACTGACGAGCACCTTTCCTGATTTTGATTTTAGCTCATTCACCATCCCCTTCTTCTGCTCCAGTGACTGCCTCTTATCTGTGGACAGGTCATGCGTGAGCACAATGAAGGGTCTGGAATGCCCATTTGTGTTAGTCTGGGTTGCCTAGAGAAACAAATCCAGAGGCACTCATTGTGGGGTACAGAAAGATTTCTTCCAAGTTGTCCCCCCCAAATATATGCCAAACCTAGCTGCTTGCTACACATGACAAAAGACTATACACTTGGAGGTCAACGAAAGCAGGTCAGAAGTTAAGCTCCCTGAGGGTTATCAGCCATCTAGAGCAATCAGACTGTATAGTCTGTCCCACCCTAAGTAGGGCCCACTCCCTTCTGCTAAGGATAGTAGTAGATTTTTCCCCCTTAAGGAGAGCCCAGGGAGGTCAAGCCCACTCAAGAGTGACCAAGATTAGGCTGCCATATTGAATCTGGGTCTGCCCATCTTGTCACATGTATACCCCTAGTCCCTCCCTTTCCTATTATGTGTACACCCCTAGCTCATCCCCTTCCTGTCATGCTTATGCCTACTGTACAGCTCCTTCCTGTGATGTGTGTGGTTACCTGTAATCATGCCCCCCTAAGTATATCTGGGCCTTGGTCAGAAATAAAGAGAAACTCTCCTGCCCTCTCAGCCTGTGCTGTGTGCGGACCTGACTGGTGAGATCATGGCCATCCAGAAGGTGAGCATGCTACCATGAAATGTGTCTGACTTCTTTATTATACTCTCTCCCGTCTCTCCTATTATTCTCTATGACTATCATCTGTACATATCATAACTGTACAATTGCAGTTACTGAACCTGTGATTAGTTTTGAGGGGCTGGCTACCCCTACAACTCATATATATGTCAGAGAGAGCTTTATATCGAAGAGCAATTGTATATGAAGAAAGCATCCCAGCCTAGTCCAGATCAAGTCCCTAAGTCTGATATTAGCCCATATGTCTGATGTCAGTCTATAAATTCCTCTTCAGACACAAGCAACACATGCGATGAGACCAAATGCAGAAAGATCACAGGCCAGTGGGTGGAAAGTCTTATGGATCCAGTGGCAGTGGAAGCATCTCAGCACTGGCGTGGGTCTCCAGGGGCTCCTTCAGCTCCAGGGCTCTGGCTACATCAGCATAACTCCATGTCGCTTGTCAGTAGGAAGATGAAGCAGAGAGTGTGTGCTGCCTCTCAGAAGGAAGACAGGAGTTCCCAGAATCCTCAGAAGAAGGCCATGCCCACACAGAGGCATTATTGGCTATGACCTGACTGACAGGCTAGACTCCACCCCTTCCCTCAAGTTGACAGGAGATGATGTAACTGCCGCACCATTCTTTGTCATGTTATCCATAGTTTGTTCTGAGCCACACGATCTCAAGTCTTTGCATGGTCAATAAAACACCAGTAAACATCCTTCAGATCGTCTGTGCTTTCAGCCCGAATCCAACTGGCATTAGCAATGATCTTTCTCATTCCAGTCCTCTTTGGAATCCAGCTTAAATTTCTCGGCGCTCCCTGTCAATACACTGCTGCAATCTTCTCTGAACTATCTCCAATAAAAGTTTCCTTGCATGCAGCACTACGAGCGTGTTCAATAACGTCTGCATTATGTTTGGCATGAGCACAAACATGGCTCTCTGCCAGCCCGTTGGACATAAACTTTCTTGGCATAAACTGGTGAGGGCTTCCAGAGCTGCCTTGGTTTGTGGACACTTTTCCATCGGTATGCTGTCAACTCTCAGAGCCTTGTCTGTCACTAATGTTCAGTGCAGCTTGAACTTGTGCCTTCGATACCACCAGTCCTGGTTGATAGGCTGCCTCTCAAAATGATTAAACGGTGACTACCTCTTTGGGCTACAGGGACTCTGCGTGTTCCCTCCATCTTCCTTTGGTGCTTCCTGCATCGCTCCATATTTTGCCTACAGAATATTTCAATATTACAACTCGAGGCTGGAGCGTGTGTGTGTGTGTGTGTGTGTGTGTGT
>NW_022103934.1:1269042-1276059 GCF_000313985.2 Echinops telfairi | reverse complement strand
CAATGTTGGTTCCACCTCTCTAACCATTTGGTGGTAGGTGGAAGAACTCTGCGGTCTTCAATTTACACCACTTAAAACGATCACTTTTGGCATCTTTGAGGGGCTTGAATTGTGTTCCTGGAAAAATGTTCTCTGAGGAGAAATCCCAGGCGTCTTGGAAGTGCAAGTGGAACTTGTTCAAGAACTTGGTCTGAAGTGATGGACGTCAAGGTCAGAGGTACCAGCAACTGCTGCATGGAGACCAGGGGGCCGAGCAAAGGAGCCAGACTGAGACATGAGGCTGTTGCAAGGAGACCATTGTGGGGATGAGTGGGTACAAAGGGAAGTTGTGTAATTGGGGGGCAGACAAGGCATGCAAAGGCTCACCTCTTCCATGGTGACTGGAACCAGAATGAGGCAGTAATGTATTCTCCTATGAATTTATATAATCTTGGGCATGCCAATCACAGTAAGCCCATACCTGACAGGAAGGGGTTGAATTAGCAGAGTGGTTCTGAATCTTCCGAATGCCACGACCTTTAATACAATTCCTCTTGACTATGCAATTATTTATATGATTGAACAATTACATGGTCTGATATAGGATGTATATGCCAATAAAATTATTTTTAAAGGGGAAACAAAAAAAAATCAGTTCCTCATGTTGTGGTGGACCACCCCCCACCATAAAATTATTTTCGCTGCTACCTCATAACTGTAATTTTGCTACTGTTATGAATCAGGTGACCCCTGTGAAAGGGTCGTTTGACCCCCAAATGTGAAGGGAATCCAGCCCCTGACACATCATCAGCGCAATTGTACAGCACAATTGGACAACGATAATAAGTAAAGATTATAGTCAAGTCATAAAGCGCATGAGAGATAGAAGAGAGATAGTGTAAAGCCAAATTGCCCCGTGACTGGCTCCGGGATCTCGGGCAGGCTGTGGTTTCATGTTTCCTAGCAGTGCAAAGTAGGATGTACCCAGAGACTGAGGCTAGTCAACCCGGGAAAGACACAGCGAGCCCAACCTCCAAGGGGAGGACCACACGGCCAGCACGGAACTACACAATGGACCAGACTGCCAACCTACCTCAAATGAGCCAATCAGTGGATTGACGGAAGGGGGTGGACTGGGAACGCCCCCGTTATCTATACCTGTAAATAAATACTTTGGAATTTCTTTTGTGGGGGCTCTTGTCCAAGATGGTGCACGCAGTTAAGCACCTGAGGACTGGAGCCCTGGCTTAAGCTAGCATAATAAAACCTCTTCTGTTATTGCAGCCTTGTGTGTGATCTCCTTCCATTGAAAGGGTAATTGCTCCAGGTCCCTAACACTAGAAATAATGAAGCCAGACACATTTCATGGTAGCAGTGCTCACCTCAGCCCCTCTTGGTGGTCCACGTGGAGAGAGAGGGACGTGAATGAGGACAAGGGAAAGGGAACAGGGGAGCGAGGACAGGAGATGGGGAACGATGAGAGGCCAAGAGGGGAGTCCGAGAGAGAGCTCTTTATTGCTAACTCAGGCCTATATACCTTTGGGGGGATTGCAAGCCCACTAATTACAGGTAAAGACATACATCACAGGAAGGGGTTGCACTATAGGTTACACAGCAATGAGAGGGGGACAATCTAGGGTTATACACACAATAGGAAGAGGAGAGATTGGAGGCATACGTGTGACAAGAAGGGCGGGTCCTAGATTCAGGATGGCAGCCTAACTTTGGATGTCACTGAGCAGGTTTGACCTGTTCCTGGCTCAACTATAGAGACCTTTATCAGTAGAGTGTGAACTCCACCACAGGCCCCCAAAGGATGACTGCAAGCCTTTAGGGAGAAGTAGCCCACTGTCCTTAGCAGCCTGGAGCAGGCCTACCAGTGGTGGGACTAGACAGTAGTGTGGCAGCTGACTGCCTTCAGGGAAGTAACTTGACAATTATTTACCATTAGCTGCAAGCAGTGTCCTAAGTCTAACATATTTGGGGGAGAAATCTTTCTGTTTCCCACACCCAAAGGGGTCAAGACCCACAGGTTGAGAACCGCTGTATTAGAGGCATACACATAACATGAGGGGGACGAGCTAGCGTGTTCCTACAACAGGAAGGGGCGGTGCTAGAGGCATACTTGTGACAGGTAGGAACATATGTGACAAGATGGGCAGGTTCTAGAGTCAAGATGGCAGCTTAACCTTGGTTGTCTCTGAGCTGGCTTGACCTGAAGTGCCCCAGAGTTTTTTTCCTCCAAGGGAACACTATGATCCTTATCAGGAGGGAGTGGGCCCTACTTAGGGTTAGCTGGTTGGACTGCTTTTGATGGCAAATAACCTTCAGGCAGGTAGCCTTCAGGCAGTTGACCTTCAAGAGTATATAGTAAGCAGCCGTGTGCTTGCAAACAGCACTTTAAATTGGCATTATTACAGGGGGGATATTATAGGGAATAACTTCTACTTAGGAGAATGTGACTGGGATGCATCTCCAACCCACGGACTTGAAGGCCTCCCTCCAGGGACGGGAGCCCTGGCCTCCCAGACTCCTTAACATATGAGTGTGGAGAATCTGTCCTCCCTGCCTCTCCGTTTCCCACAGCCCATGTGACAGCAGGGTAGCAGCACCAAGCTATTGAGCCTGGGAGGGAAAGCAGCGACTGTCTTCTTGGCCCACATGACTGAGAGGCTGAGCTCCAGAGAGATTTCTCTGCTGACTGAGAAGAGCCCCTGATGTAGACTAATGGCTGATCCTGACCCTGACCCTGACTTGTGGTAGCTCGTTAACTTCCCTAATACATCCCACGATTGTGAAAAAGGAAAAAAAAAAAGGTTATTTTGAGATTTGTGTGCAAGAAGAAGTCTGGGGGGAGGGAGGGGGAAGAAATGGAGAGCTGATTTCAGGGGCTCAAGAAAAGGATGATGGTGGCCTATGTGCCAGTGTGCTGGACACATCGGAGGAATGTATGGATTGTGATAAGAGATGGAAGAGCCCCCAATAAAAGTATATATATATATATAAAGAAGTCTGAAGGAGCGAGGTCCAGGCTGTAGGGTGGAGTTCCCAGTGAAATCCTTAAAGGACAGCCCTTGCTACAAGGAACGAGCAGGTGTATTGTTCTGAGGGGCGTGGGTGGTGGTGTTCAGCGCATCCTTCCTGCTCTTTTTCCCATCAGGGCCATTTTCAATGTTCTTAAACGATCTTCCTAAGAAGTTCTCACGATCATCCCATGTCCTTGTAAGAACATCCATCACTAGAACTCCTTTGGAATGAAAGCAAAACACAACACGGTCACTTTCTGAGCTGACCCCTCAGCCTTGAATGTAACTGGCCCCGCAGGTCCCATCAGCGGTGACTGTTCGGATTGGACTGTTTCCTTCTGAAGGCGCGTTCACGAGCCTAAGACGTGTAGTATGACCAAGAGAGCTTGCGCAGGGAGTGAAGAGATGTGCAACCCAGATAACAGCACTTTCTCATTTACCCTCGTGGTTTTCGCTCTTACATTTGGGTTCTCAGATCCATGTTGAGTTACCTTTTATATACACGTGGGAAGAGGGGCCATACCATCATTTTCAAACCTATCTTTGAAAAAGGATTTTAAACAGATGACAAATACAGGCTACTTTCTCCTATTTAAAGAAGAGGGAGAACTCTGATGTGTTGATCTGCTGCCAACCAGGTTTTCCTGACATGGTTTCTGTGACCCACATGTTGGGTTTAAAGCTCTGTATCTCAGCACACTCTTAGAGCCTCCCCCCCCCCCCCCCGGCCCATGATGACCTCGGGTTAATGGTCTCCCTTATCCGGATGACATGTCTCTGTAGTTGTCTTGTCCTTGTCCTGTGGAAGACTCAGTAAGTGCTTTCTTTTAAAAAAGAAGCAGAGAAGCTGGATAGACACAGAGGCTGTAACAAAGGGCTCAGATATAACAATTGTCCGGATGGTACCGGCTGGGGCATGGCTTCTGTCTGTGGTCCATAGGGTCACAGTCTCTATGAGTTGGCCCGAACTTGATACAATCTGACAACATTATTTGAAGAAGAAATAGAAGGAGGAAGCGGAAAGTGGGGAGCAGGAGGAAGAACAGTCCAAATTAGGAAAACACTTTTTTCCCCTGATGCCCTGCTCCCCTCCTGGGCCCTCTACCCATGCCACATAGGACTAAATGCGACTTCGAAATCCAGCTGGGCTGTGACTCAGAGGGGTAGGGTGTCTGTGGGTTGATGGGTTGCGATGTCAGACTGCGGGGGCTCGAGTCTCTGGCCCCGTGTGCTCAGCTGCTCAACACCAGCAGTCTGATGGTGGGGAAATTGCTTAAGCTTTCCTGTGTCACTTCCCCGAGGACTGCAAAAGAGTTGTCAGGATTGAATAAAAATGTTAAATACTCGCTGCTACTGAGTGAGCCCTCGGAACATTCACTCTCCTTATAACCCATAAGAGCCCCGGTGGCGTAGTGGTTATGCAGTAGTGGGCTATGATCTGCATGGTCAGCAGTTCGAAACCACCCACAGCTCCGAGGGAGAAAAACTCAGCTTTTCTACTCCCATCCACAGTTACAATCTCCCTGGACTTGACTGGATGACCCTGACTTTGGTTTGGAGTTTTGAATATAGCCCATAGGGCCTCCTCATCCTTACACGTGGAAGTGTGCTGCAGATTAAGGAAGGGCAGAGGTCGCTTGCACAAACGGAACTCATCTGTGTGACCACAGTTCTGTTTTCAGCTCCCCCTCACCCCCCCTCTACTCCGCCGGAAGACACCCATTTGGCCTCGCCGCGGGTCAGTCCCACGCATAGAGGAATCAGTGGCCTGTGTTTTGTTACTGGAGGTTAATCAGCTCTGCGGGGGCCTAGAACTTTTTGCAGCGGGAGTTCTTTCCTTCGCTCAGCACAAGGCCTTTCGAGAGGCAGTCCTCTTGCTGAGCAGATGGAGAAATTCATTTCTTTCTTTTTTTAACCAGAAAGAAAGGGTTATAGTTAGTGCAAGGGCTGTTTGTTGGCCTTTAGGAGTATTTTCCGGTTGTGTCTGATGGGGCACCGAGCCCTGGCCCCAAAGTCTATTTTTGGTAGTCCCTGGGGACTTCATTGCTCTGCTCCCCTTGCTATTCGGTTCCACACCCTTAGTGTTTTGCCTCGGTGTGGTGGGATCAGATCGGGTGGAATTCCCACACTGTCTCCAGTGTTGTCCCCTGTAGGGCTATGGGTCAGTGAGGGATGTCCTGTCTCATAGTGGGGCTGGCCATGTGGCCTTTTCTGTGGATTGGCTGCTCTGAGCGGGAATATCGTCCTCAAGGCTTGGTGGGCCAGGATGTGCTCCACTTTCTCTTCCTCCTCCTTCATTTGCTCCTGTGTGCTCTGCTCAGACATGTTGCTCTCCCTGAGCTGCTGATTCAGTGCTGTCCTCCGAAATCAATTATTCTGGGGGGAGGGGCAGGTATCCACGTACCTGGGATTGGGGCCGGCCCCCCAGATGGAGAATTCACTTCTGTTTCGTTGATGAGGCATGCTCTGTGGCACGGGCGGGTCCCCCTGTTGAACCTTTCACAGTTGATGGCCATTGGTCTGGCTGCCAGTTTTGGGTCATGCGGAAGAAAGTGTCTGTGAACAGATCTTTGTGCAGACTCGTGGTTTTGTTTCTGAGAGTGGGTGATCCAGTCGCCCGGTGCCGGCTACGCTTTAGAGAAGAAGCAACCAGATCTTTGTCCAAAGTGCTTTTTCCCCCCTCATGCCCATCAGCCACCATGAACATGAACTCCCTTTCTCCCTGCCCCTCCCCCCCAACCCTGAGAACCACACATCAGCTTTGGTTTCTGGACATTTCACATCCATGAGATCACTCCTCAGTGATCCTGTTGTCACAGGACTATTTCGCTCAGCACAATGTTTTACAGACCCTGGTGGAGTCGTGGACGAAGCGTTCGACTGGTAGTCACAAGGTCAGCAGTTCAAATCCACGAGGGAGAAAGAGGAGGGTTTCTGTTGAAGTAAAGAATCATGGCCTGGGAAACCCAGAGGGGCAGTTCTAGACTGTTCTGTTGGGTCAGCATATACTCAACGGCAGTGAGTTTGGGGTTAATATCCTTGTAGCGGCAGGCACCAGAACTTTATTCCCATCTATGGCTGAGGAGCTGAGTCCTGGTGGTACAGTGGATAGGGATCGAGCTGCAAGCCACCAGCACCTCTCCGGGAGAAAGATGAGGCTTTCGACTGCCATGAAGATTTGCAGTCTCAAAAACTCACCTGCGCTTGTGTGCGCACATGCGTGTGCAGTTCTACCCCGTTGGATGGGGTGGCCATGAGTCAGAATGGACTTCATGGCAGTGAGTGTGTTTTTTAGTATTACATTGAAGGAGTCCAGAGGGGATAGTGAGTTATGAGTTGGGCTATTAACCACAAGGTCTGCAGTTCAGAGTCACTGGCTGCTCCCAGGGAGAAAGATGAGGTTTCCCACTCCAGTCAAGACTTACAGCTGTAAGAACCCACAGAGGCAGCTACCGGGTCCTGTGGGGTCGCTCTGGTCAAGACCCTATGGATGAGACCATGCTACTGCACGAGTTTGTGTGGACACTCTGCACTCTGTCTACCCAGGGGCCTCTGTGGGTGTTTCCACATTTGTCCCTCGTGGGAAGTGGGACAATGAGAGTAGGTGGTGGGCAGGCCTGTTGGCAGGGTGGCCTTCCCTTCTGGCTGTGTTGATGCGCAGGATGGAGATGGCCCGTCATATCGCACTCACTCCTACAGCCAACTTTGCTGACCAACTGCTCCATCGTCCACCAATCACCACCCTCGTCGCGTGCGTTTTCCTAAGGACTCAATGTTTGGATCTGCGGGGTGGTATTCCCTCCTGCGACCCAGCCCTTGGCTGGCATCCACTACCCTGTGGAGGGGACCCCTCCGTTCTCCATGAGAACCACCCAGGCTGCAGGTTACATCCTTTGGGTCTCCACTGGCAGGTACGTCAGCGAGGGCTTCTCCAAGGTCAGTCTCGGGGAAGAAGCGTCCAGGTTGAGCGTGGCCGGTTGGATCTCACTGCACGACGGGTGCTCACCGCCCT
>NW_022103934.1:1266180-1268614 GCF_000313985.2 Echinops telfairi | reverse complement strand
GCCTCCCGCCCCGCCGGGCTGGGGTCGCACCGCCTCGGACTCCCCTCCCGCCCGCCCGGGCCATGGAGGACGAGCGGAAGGACGGAGCCTACGGTAGGAACAGCCTCCGGCTCCCCGCCGCCTCCTCGGCGGAGTTGGAGAGCCCCGGGGACAGGTGACATCTGAGTCACTAGACGGGGGCGTGGGGGCGCTGCGGCCTGGAGGGCCCCCATTCCGCGCTGCACGGAGCCCCCTCCTCCTCCTTCCCGGATCGCCCGCGTCTCCTCCCCGGAGTCCCCGCTGCTGCTCCGGCGGATGGGCCGGGGCGCAGGGCGCATGCTCCGCCCGGGGAGGTCCCGTTATCTGGGCGACTCAGATGGCGGCCGGGGGAGGGGAGGCGGCCGGGAGGGAGAACCCCGACCTCCCCAAGCCCCCTGCCTGCCTAGGCCAGGCCTCTTCACCCACGGTCTTCCTCCGGCCCGCATCGCGTTAGAAATGTCCGTCCCGGGCGTTTGGCCAGATAGAGAAACTGAGGCACGGTTGGGTGAGCTCACGGCAGGGTGGGTGGGAGTGGGAGCCCGCCCACCTCCTGGGAAGGGTACCTACAGTGGGGTCTCTGGTGTAGGGACGAGAAGGAAGCCGTAAACAATTGGGAAACTTTCCTCGCCCTATGCTAGGGGCTGGGGTGCCCCACCACCCAGCTTGAGAGCTACCAGCCCCCCCACACACACCCGGCATCTGGGACCCCTTCCCAGGACCACCCCTCTGAGTGAGAGAGCATTGCCACTTGGTCCGGGGGATGCGGGGTGGATGTGGCCCCCTCCGTGTTACATTCTTCTCCCGAGCTCCCGTGGGAGGGGGCGGGCCTCGGGCTGCTCGCTCTCTCTTCTGCACTGTGGGTCACTGTGGGTTTCAGGGCTGCACCGAGCCCATGTCTCGCATGGCATTACCCTGGTGACACGAACAGCCTCAGCGGGCCCCTCTCCTCGAGTGACAGGAACTTCCTGGCAACTAAGAACTCAGGGCATTGAGGAGGGGGCCGGAAACCACTAAAAAACAACCAAGAAAAACACCCCTCCCCCCAGGGGCTAGGGCTCAGTAAACTGTTAAGAGAGACAGATGGGGGAGGCTGGGACCTGCCCTGCCCTGCCCAGCCCAGCCCAGCCCAGCTAAGAGGCAGGCACTGAGCTTGGCTGCCTCCCAGTAACTCCTCTCAGCTTGAAGCTGCCAGCCCAGGGGGGCCCTCCTTGCCCTTTGGGGCTGCCTTAATCCTCAGACCCTGCAGCGGCTCCCCCTGCCCAGGCAGTGGCCACTAGATGTGTCTGGCTGTCATCCGAGCCCAGCCTGGAATCTCAGCCCTGGGTCCTGAGCAGACACTCCCTGCCTATGGGGAGCAGTTGAGGGCTCTCTGGTGTCCCTGATGGCCCAGCTGAGATGGGGGTGGGGGACAGAGTGGACAATGATGTGATTCACCCTGCCTTGGGTTTGGCCAAAGGGAGCCAGCCAGCCATGGATGGGACTAAGTAAACCCTCCTAGGCCCGCATTCAAGACAGGGGAGCTCTGTGCCTGACAGGCCTCGGACTGGGCACTGGGAACACAAGTATCTGTTGAGCACCCCACCGGTGGGACAGGGGGCGTGTCTAGACACTGGGGACACAGTCCTGAGCGAACCAGGAAAATCCATGGGGAGTGGCCAGGGAATCCATTGCTTTCGTAGGCGGGTATTTGGGCGTTGTGAAGATAGAAGGGGACAGGGTGTGTGATGGAGAACCATCGTGGGTTCTTTTATTAGCTGAGGCTGGAGGTTGAGTGGGAGCCCTGGTGGTGTAGTGGTTATACACTGGGCTGCTAACAGCTAGGTCATCAGTTCAAAGGCATCAGCTCCTCCTTGGAAGAAAGGCGGGGTTTACTACTCCTGTCAAGAGCTAACCATAAGGGGCGGTTCCACCCTGTCCTATAGGGTTGCTCTGAGTTCCCATCGACTGCACCGCAGGTCAGGTTTGGTTTCTGTTTGGAGGGGAGTCTACCATGAGGAGATTTGGGGAAATGTGGTGTTGCAGGCAGAGGGATCAACATGCCAACCGCATGGTTGTTCAATGCTGTCTCTGAAGCCCAGTGGAACCTGAGGTGGAGATGCCAGCCGAGTTCTGCAGACAAGGCACCTCATCTGGCTTAGGTTGTCAACAATTCTTTCTTGTTTTCCTTTTCTGTTGTTACTATTAGCGTTTATAGTAAGCTTCATTTCCTCATATGTTTTTGCTTCTTCAGTTTCTTCTGAGAGATGGTTTTCTTCTGTGCAACCTCCTCCTCTGGTTTAGGAACAGTGTGATCTTTTCCAGTCAGGATCATTTCAGCGTGGCGAGGGGAGCTCCTGGGTGGGCTAACCCGACCGTGAGCTCTGTGAGTCTGGCGGTGCTTCTGGGGGCTCGGTTCACCTGTTTGTGCTCAGTGACC
>NW_022103934.1:1263722-1265929 GCF_000313985.2 Echinops telfairi | reverse complement strand
ATAGTGCCTATCCCCGGTGTTCTTAAAATGGACCCGAAAAGTCAACCCTCTTGATTTGCATGATTTTGTGGGGTTTTCTGGGCCAAGGGAGCAGTGAACCATTTTGGCAGATTACCTCAGGCCCCTACTGCCTACAGGAAGAGTAACAATTCTTTGTTTCCAGGGGTAAAACCCAGGCAGCTCAGATTTTTTGGTCAGCGTCCCTGCCAGGGACTGGGGCCTTTTCCTATGGGAACTATGTGCCAGAATGACTCACGGGATCTTTCGCTCACACCCCAGCCCCTTCCTGTCAATCAGCGTGACTTGAGGGCAGTGATATCTTCTTGTTCTGACCCTTAGCAGCTATGGTCCTGGGTGAGTCAGATGACCTGAGACTTTAGGTCTTTGTGTGACAGTCCAAGTCACTGGTAACTGGCAAGCTCTGTATACTCGGGAGGCCTCTGGGATTGGTGATCCTGGGCTAGGTAGGGCAGGAAGCCCCCATCTCGTTGCAGATCATATCAGAAGAAGCATAGCAGCTCTGAGGGAAACCAGGAAATGGCTTCTGGCCTCGGCAGATGCCAGCAATGGGTCCTGCCATGCTACCTGACTCACCCTTGGCACAGAAAGCATGGAAAAAAGATACTAAAATGAAAACAATAGATCTGACTAAGGGGTGGGGGTGGGGGCTGGAAGAGAAGTAGTGGTGTTTGTTTAAAAATGCAGATTTCCTTCCCCATCCCCTTCCCCAGGGAGTCCATCTCAGCCTGTAGTGGGGCCCTGGGATCTAACTTTTTGCTTATTATTGGTCCAGCGTTTAACCATTGGTGCCACCAGAGACTCCTAGCCAATAGAGGGGGATGTTAAACTTTCCCATAACATAAAATGCCTTTGTAAAAAGGCACAGATCCTAAATGTACAAGGAAAGGTTCGTCACTTTCTTAAGGCAAACATAATAATTACACTCATATAACCAGCACTTAGATGTGGGGCTGGGGGGAGGGCACGGATTTTCCCATACTCCAGAAGCCTCTTCTGCCCAAGGAGTTGCTATTAGTATTATTTTCTTGGTATGTTAGATTTTCATTTAAAAGAGTCCATATTAAAAAAAAAAAAAAGTTTGACATGTTTTGTCAAATTTATAGACCCATTCACCCGCTCACCCCTGGTGACCCAGAACTAAATCCCCTGCTATTGAGTAGTTTCCAACCCCTAGTGACCCTAGGGTGTCCGAGGCTGCCAATCTTTATAGGAGCACTACAGCCTCGACTCCCTCCCACAGAGTGACAGATGGATTTGAACTGCCAACCTTGCGGTTAGCAGCCCGGTGTGTACCCATTGGGGACCGTGGTGATCTGCCCAGAATTCTTACATTCCCTGCAGGTGACCCAGTGTGATTTCTGGCCTGTGACTCTTCATACACGGCAACCAGCGGGGGCTTGTGTGTTGCTATGAGGGTGAACAGGTTTCCATGGAGTTCCCAGATAGACTAGGAAGAAAGGCCTGACACATTCCTTCTGAAGATCACACACACACACACACACAAAAAAAAACAAACTGACTTACGGCAGCATTTGGTTTCGTTGTGCTTAGAGACACCATGAATCTGGCTGACTTAATAGCAGCTAACGACAACCGCCACACCGCCATCAACTTGATTTTGACGCCCATGGCTCCTCCAGGACAGTGTAGCATTGCCGCCTTTGGGTTTCCGAGAGATTTTCGGTACGTAAGGGAGGAGCAGCTGGTAGTCTAGCTCAGAACCCATTATGCCACCAAGGCCCTGCGTAACGACAAAAGCAAACGAACCACCGCAAACTCCCTCCATCGTGGCCTTTCGGACCCACAGAGACCCCATTGGCACCAAGGGAAATGGCTCCAGGGGGGTGGGGGGGGCTGTGACTGTCAGTCTTTATGGGAGCAGAAAGCCTCCTCTTTATCTCTGAGCAGCTGCCTCTTGTGTAGTTAGCAACCCACCTTCCAACCCCTTAACAGACAACAAACCGAAACAAAACTGAACTCACTGCTGCTCATCACGACCCTACAGGACGGGGTAGAACTGCCCCTGGGGTTTCCGAGACTGTTCACTCTTTATGGAAGTAGAAAGCGTCGTCTGTCTCTCAGGAGTTAGGAGCCCACGGCGTAAGCACTACCCCACCAAGGCTTCTGACAAATCACACAGGGTTGTTAAAAGAAGACATGCTACAAAGACCAGAAACAAAAGACCC
>NW_022103934.1:1260316-1261575 GCF_000313985.2 Echinops telfairi | reverse complement strand
CATAGTGGGGCCGGCCATGTGGTCCTCTCTGTGGACTGGCTGCTCTAATCGGGAACATCGTCCTCAAGGGCTGGTCCGCCGGGTGTTTTTGCCGCCGCTGCCTGCCCTGCTTAGCAGCTGACTTGTCCAGTGTGCATAGGAATTTGTTCATAGTTTGTTTTTAAAACTATAGTCCGTCCCTCCAACGGTCTGAGGGACTGTGAACTGGCCCCCTGTTTTAAAAGTTTGAGGACCCCTGCTTTGGAGTCTTAAAGCCAAACGACAGTTTCGCTTAATGAGTCCGACAGAAGGCTGGGCTTGAGGCGGATAAGCTTTCTAAGACTGAAGTTGGAGGAGCCTTGGTGAGCGAGTTGACCTGCGATCTGCAAGGTCCGAAGGTTGAAACCACCAGACGCTCCTTGGGGGGCAGAGACGGGGCTGTCTACTCCCTTAAAGACTTCCAGTCTCGGAGCCTCACCGGGACCGTTCTCCCCTGCCCGGTGGGGTCACGATGAGTCGGCACTGACTCCATCACAGGGAATTGGGTTTGGTTGGGTTTGCTGGTCACCTTGACTACAGATAGTACTTACTATGAGTCAGAGTTAACTAGAAGGCTCAAAATCAAACAAACAAACAAACAAACAAACTTACTGCCAGTGTGTCCATGCTGACTCCTAGTGAGGGACCTTCTGACAGGCTAGAACTGCCCTTGTGAGTTTCCCACACTGTGACTCTTTAGGACAGTCGAACACCGTGTCCTTTTCAGCAAGAAGAGCCGGTGTTTCAAACTTCAGACCTTGGGGAATCCCAGCCCACCTCATCTCCACGGAGCCACCAGGGGGTCCTAAAGTGACCACAGCTACTCAAAAGTTAGTTAAGAACCCGGAGGGGGGCCTGGACTTGAGGTTCCTTGGGGAGGGACGGCTCAGAATAGCAGGTTTGCGCATGTCTTGGCCAGTGAGAAATGGGTGTATGTTCAGTCGTGTATGTTTTCCAACCATCACAGCAGGATTGAACAATAACAAAAAGAGACTTTTTCCACTGTGCAATGCTACTTAGCCTTGGAAAAGAAGAAGTGAGTCTAAGCTTGGGCTGGAGAAACAATGTCTCCTCTTGTTACCTGTGCCGCCATATTGGGGGTGGGGCATGTTGTTAGGTCCCATAAGTGGCTTCTGACTCATAGCAGGGACGACGACCCTGCCCACAACAGGAGGAGACACTGCCTGCTCCTGCACCAGCCTCACAGTTGTTGATATATCATGGAGTCCAGGGTTGCACCC
>NW_022103934.1:1256699-1260051 GCF_000313985.2 Echinops telfairi | reverse complement strand
TAATGGGTTAATGTTGGACTTGTGGGCTTGGGCAGCATTGGGTTGGGATGTTTTCGTGATGCACACTTTCTTTACATAAAACTCTCTTAAACATGACTTGCTGTGGATTTGTTTCTCCAAAGTACCCAGACTAATACAGTGTCCATCTGCCTAGTTGAGGGCCTTCCTCTTGTTCACTGCCCTCTACCATGATGTCCTTCTCTAGGGACTGGTCTCTCCTGGCAACGTGTCCAGAGTACATGAGATGGCGGATGTGTTTGTTCTTTTGGCAGCACGGGAACTCACATGCATCCCTTCTTCCTTTTGACATGCATCCGAGGCGATTGAAAATATCACACGGGCTGAGCCAAAACGAACCCAACTCACTGACATCGAGTTGAGTCGACTGCTGACTGACAGAGACCCTATAGGGCGGTAGGACACGTGGATCTCCGAGAAGAACTCTTGGTTTGTTTTATTTTGAGATGAACTATCTAAAGGAGGAGAAGCCCCATCTTTCTCCTCGGAGTAGCTGGCGCCTTCAAACTGCAGGCTTTGCAGCTCAGAGCTCAATTGGCAACCGCTGTGCCACCAGGGCGCCTATCGCGTGGCGGGTGGGGAAACATAGGGCGAGCTCGCTTTGGGACATGCGTGTACTGTCGGCAGCATCTGGAAGGAGAATAGGGAAATAGGGATGGGAAATGAGGATTTCCCAGAGAGAGGATGTGAGGCCAGGGGTCGGAGGGGCATGACTTTTCTCTGTCCATAGGTTTGTTCTGGGTGAAGAGTTTATCTTGAAAACACTTGGGCTATGGTCAACCTTCACTTTGGTGAGGACAAGCACAGAGCAGACCTGTTCTACAGGGCTTCCTGGGCTTCCCTCTTTGCTGGGTCTCTTCCCCCCAGGAGCCACCAGTGGCTTCTACTGCCACTGAGACAACAGCGCCCCCAGACCGCTTTCTGATCAGCTTAAGACCCCCAAACCCACTGCTGCTACCTCAGTGGGCTCTGAAGCATCCTCTCACAGCTAGCGAGTCGATTCTGACTCATCGTGATCTTGGCTATAGGTCAGGGGAGACCTGCCCTGGTGGGTTTTTGAGATTGTAGCTTTTTACAGGAGTAGAAAGCCTCATCTTTCTCCTGAGTCTGACTCGTGTTGTTAGGTAGCATGGAGTCAGTTCTGAGGGACAGGGGCCTGAGGTACAACGGAAGGTACCCCTGCCCGGGGCCTGCACCCTCCTCGAGAGTGTTCTGATGTCTGAGCCCGTCGTTGCAGCCACTGTCCAGCCATTTGTCCAAGGCCTTCCTCTTTTTCGATGCCCTCCGCTTGACCAATCAGGATGTCCTTCTCCAAGCACATGAGATGAAGTCTCACCGTCGGCGCCTCTGCAGAGCACCCTGGGCTTCTTCCCAGACAGGTGTGGCTGTGTTCTTGGCAGTCCATGGTGCGCTGTTTGGCTTGTTTTTTAAAATCATGGCCTTGGGGGCTCGTATAGCCCTTATCATCATCCATCCATCCATCCATCCATTGCGTCCAGCACATTTGTACCATCATCATTCTCAAAACATATTTCTACTTGAGCCCTTGGTATCAGCTCCTTTTTATTTTCTTTACCTCCCTCTCCCATGAATCCTTTATAATTTATTAAATTTTTTTTTTCATGTCGTACACTGACCGCTGTCTCCCTTTACCCACTTTTCTGTGGTTCGTTCCCCTGGGGTCGGGGGATTACATGTCAATCATTGTGATGGGTTCCCCCCATCACTTTTCCCCTACCCTCCTGGTCCCGCGACTCTCATTATTGGTCCTGAGGGGTTTATCTGGATTCCCTGTGTTGCGAGCTCTGATCTGTACCCATGTACATGCTCTGGTCTAGCCGGATTCGTAAGGTAGAACAGGGGTCATGATAGTGGGGGGGAGGGGGCATGGTATTTTCAACATTCCTCACCAGCACCCTAATGCAGACGTACCTGTTCTTTGTCAATCTGTAGTCAATGTTCCACTTCCAGATCCATAAGAGGTGATTGGAAATCCCATGGCTTGAGTCAGGCACCCCTCAGTCCTTTCCTAGTGTCTGACTCACAGGGACCCTATGTAATGTTTCCCGAGCTCTGCTGGCTCCCTGGTTACACCAATGGGCTGCAGTTTGAAACCACCAGTCGCTCCGCAGGAGGAGGACAGGGCTCTCTGCTCCTGTCAGCAGACACTTGGAAACTCGCAGGAGCGGTTCTGGGGTGCGTGGAGGATCCCTGGGAGTCGGCATGGACTGATGGCAGTGAGCTGAGCTGGGGGAAGGGGGGGCTGTGGAGCAGAGAGCAGCAGGTTGGTTTGAACCTGCAGTTAGTGATCTAACACCAGAGACCTGGGGTTAGTTCACTCAGCGTGGATTATTCAGCAAACAGTTCTTGCACAAGGGTCTCCAAGACCCGGCAGTGAGTGGAACAAAGAAACCCAAACCCGTCGCCTCCCGGGAGCAGATAAGAGAGAGAGAGAGAGATCAGGAAGAAGATGAATGTGGTAAAGACTTGAGTGTTCCCATCAGGGCTCTAGGGGTGGAGTGTCGTCCTTAAAATGAGGGAGTGGTGGAAAGGCATCCTGGGAAGGGCAGACAAGGTGAGGAGCCTTACAAAAGTGGGTGCAGGGAGAGCGGACCTGGTGTGTTTGAGGGGCTACACAGCAGAGGATCTAGGGGTTGGTGGGTTGCGGGGGGGACTGGCCTTTGGTTCTGAGAAAGGTGGGAGCCATGGAGAGTTCTGAGCACAGGAGGAAGGGGCCTGGCTCAGGTGTCCGGCAGGCTCCCTCTGGTCTGTGCAGGGTGCAGAGGCCACTGTGCTGGTCAAAGGCTGTGGTGATGGTGGTGGCTGGGGCCACAGTAGCCTGACCACAGGCTTCTGACTCAGCTGGTTCTGAAACCCAGAAGGGGCCCTGTTCTGGCTCCAGGCTCCCCCTTCCTGGTTCTGAGCCTTATCTTCCTCCCTAAAGTGCCTCCATGCGAGTGTGGGCCTGGAAGGGTCAGCGGACTGATGCAGGTGTAGTCCTGAACCCAGGGCTTCCACAGAGCAAACTTAACTCAGGCTCCGAGGGATGCGACAGGACAGGGTGGAACTGGCCCCTGTGGGAAGCCTCCTCTCTCTCCTGTGGAGCAGCTGAGTTTCGAACTGCCGACCTTGCAATTAGCAGCCCATGCCTAAGCCAGGGGTCAGGACACTGCAAATGCCTGATTCATTGGGCTCTCCCAGCAAAAGGATGCAGGTCCTGCAGGGGTTAAAGATCTCGGCCACTATTCTGTGAGGTTCACCTTCCTGACAAGATTGCTGAAGATAAAGCAGGTACATAAGCAAAGGGGGTGAAGAAAGCTGATGGTGCCCGGCT
>NW_022103934.1:1253348-1255129 GCF_000313985.2 Echinops telfairi | reverse complement strand
TCACCCCTCCTGAGGGGCACAAGGAGAGCGGGTGACACCTTGCTGGCACAGAGCTGGCTCAACCACACACCTACTTCACAGTCTGGAGAACAGAGACTGACCAACTTCTAGAAAGGGCCAGAGGGGGAAAAGCCAGCACCAACCAAATTCATTGCCATCAGGTCACTTGGGACTCATAGCAGCCCTGGAGAGAGTAGAATGGGCACCCCACCCGGTTCCTTGGCTCAAGGGTAGACTGCTGTGAACTTGGGTGAAGGGGAAGGTGAAAACCAACCAGAAGTAGATTGGGCGCAGGGGGACAGGGGCAGCAGGTAAGTCATGGAGAGATTTGATAAGTCGTAGAATGAGGCAAAAATCATGACCTGATATGTAAACTCCGACCTCACACTGGAGCTACCAGCCCCTGGCAAGGACATCGTGGTGCTTGGTAAAGTAGAGGGGCAGCAAAAAGAGGAAGACCCTCGATGAGATGGATGGACACAGTGGCTGCGACCATGGGCCCCGGCACACCCGCGATGGCGTGGATGACTCAGGAGCCCGGCCGCGGTTCCTGCGGGCATACATGGGGTGACCACCAGCTGGAACCGACTCGAGGGCACTTGACAGCAACCTCACTCACAATAAAAAGTTGTGTTTTTTTTAAATAAAAAGTTTTAAAGTATATAAAAAGAGGGCAAGTGAGATAGCACTCAGAGGTCCCGGGGATGAAGTAGGAAGGCTACTATCCTGCCTGAAGGACTCTGGTGACATTGTCAGGTAAGCATTGGACTGCTAACCCCAAGGTTAGCGGTTCAACCCCACCAGCTGCTCTCAGAGAGAGAAATGAGGCTGTCTGCTCCCATAAAGATTTATAGTTTAGGGAAAGGAAAATAAAAAGATTTGTTGTCTAGGGAAGCCTACGGAGGGTCGCTATGAGTCGGAAGTGACTGATGGCAGTACGTTTGGAGGTTTTCTTCTGCTTACCAGAGCTTTCCCTGTCTGGGCGTTGGCGAAGCAGGGCCCTGGGGTGAAACCCAGCCTGCTGCCTGTGTTCCTCTGGCCCATGAGCTAAAAATGCTCCCCATGCTTTCAATGGTGGAGAAACAGCAAGAGAAGAAGCCTCTTTGGGGATGTGACAGGGATGTAGAATTCCGGTTTTGGTGTCCGTGAATAAAGTCTTCTTGGAACACGGCCATGGGCATTTGTTTGTTGTTTCCCCACCTCGGCAGGAGGGCCAGGGGGTGGAATGGGGACTGGAGGTGGCGAGATAGTGACTTACTCTCTGGCCCTTGAAGGAGCCCTGGTGGTAGAGTCAGCTGTGCATTCGGCTGCCAACCGCAAGGTCAGCGGTTCAAACCCACCGGTGGGAAACCACCAGCCACTGCACAGGAGAAAGGTGACATTTTCTACCACGGTAAAGACTGACATTCTTGGAAACCCACAGAGCGGTTCCACTTTGCCCTGACGGTCCCTGTGAGGCAGCCCCACTCAATGGCAGTGAGGCGGGTTATTTTTTTTTAAGCAGTTTTATTTGCATGGAATTCACACATCATACACTGTCGTAGTTTAGGCGCATCAAGAAGAGTTGTACCATCCGTTTTAGGACATTTTCTTTGTGCTTGGACTCCTCGTTGTTGCGTTTGGTTGTTTGGACCCTCCAGCCCAGTGCTGGGGAACGTGTGTCTGCCAAGGGCCATTAGGATATGATGACATCATTCGGGGGCCGTACAAAATTGTCAACTTAAATATTAGCCTGCTATATTTGGTGAAACATTTCAGAAACTCACCCCTGTCATGACTGG
>NW_022103934.1:1251585-1253248 GCF_000313985.2 Echinops telfairi | reverse complement strand
AAAAAAATGCTTTGAAAATGATGATGACAACCTATGGACAAATGTGCTTGACACAATGGATGGATGGTTGGATTGTGATAAGAGCTGTAAGAGCCCCCAATAAAATGATTTAAAGATAGAAAGGAACTCAGTCGCTAATCAAAAAGGTCGATGTGAACTCACCGGCAGCTCCTGGGAAGAAAGCTGTGGCATTACCTTCTGTAAAGATGCACAGCCTTGGAAGCCCTCCTGGGCAGTTCCCCTCCACCCTGCGGTGGGCTGTGAACCCGCATCCCCTTGACAGCAGTGGGGCTCCCGTTTGGGCAGCACAGAGCCCGGGAGCCCAGCGACACGGGTGTGCAGGCGTGGCTATGGTGAGATGCTGGCCCATGGACGCTGACTCAGTGATCAGAGTCGGACTGCCCAGAGGCCCCAAGTCTGTCCTCTTCCTCGGATCAGATTGCCAGCCACGGGGTGGGATCAAACTGCCAACCTCTTGGTTAGCTTAGCAGCAACTATCTCACGGACAGGGCTCCTCTCATGAAGACTTCAGCCTGGGAAATGCACTGCGGCAGTTCTATTCTGGCTTAGAGGGTCCTTGGGAGTCAGAGGAGCTTCGGTGGTTTGCTGACAGGTCATTGTTAACTGCTGACCCCGAAGTTGGTGGTTCAGACCCAAGCTGCTCCCCAGGGAGAAAGATGAGGCTGTCTATGCCTGTAAAGATTTCAAAAGTTTCTGACACCCAAAGGGGGCTGTTCTACTCTGCCCTCTAGCGTGCGTATGAGTTAGAATCAGCTGTATGGCCCGAGACACATTTGTTTGCCTCATCTTTCTCTCTTGGCACACCTGCTGGGCTCGAACTGCTGACCTTGTAGTTAACAGCTTCATGCACCATCCACTGGGCCACCAGAGCTCCTCCCCTTAGAGATCCACTGCCTTGAGTCAGGATGGTCCATGGGCTTGCCTTGGGGATGAGCCGGAATGGGCTGTCTTTGATGGGTGGGTCACACAGCAGAGAGTGGGATCAGGAGCTAGCTCCTCCCCACTGTGTGGTCTTGAGGGGGGTTGATCTTAAGCATCCCTGTGCCTCCTTTTCTTCATTGTGCACAGCCATGAGGATTGAGCGAGTTCCTGGCAGCATCTGCTGGGTGACTGCCCCGGGCCAGGCATCTTTGAGGGCTCTGTCTGAGCTCAGCATTGTGCTTGGTCATGTTGCTGCTTCCAGCTTTCTAGTTCAGATGCGGGCCCTGCCCCCTATCAAAGGGACCAGTCTGGCCAGTTAAGATGCCCATTCCCCAGGCAGAGACTTCTGGGAAGGCAGAGCCAGCTGGACTGGCTATGTGGGCTTCTTCCAGGCTGCCCTTGAGGACTTGGCTAGTGCCCAGAGTCCTTGGGGGCTGGCTGGCACTTTTGGACTGACACCAGTATCATGGCTGTCCCCTTATCTCCCACGCAGTCGGCTGCTCTGGGCAGAACAGCCCGCAGGCCCAGCAATCCTGCCTCCCCCACCCTGGCCCCGTCTGAGACTAGCTTCTCCCCTTCCTCCTCCCCAGCAACTCCAGCTCGGCCTGTCCTGATGTCTGCCCCAGGAAAGACCTGGGTCGGAGCCAGACCGCAGTTCAATCCCTGACTCCCTTTTGCAGCCGAGTGGCTTGAGCAAGGAGCCTCAGTTTGCCCCTTCCGG
>NW_022103934.1:1247783-1249573 GCF_000313985.2 Echinops telfairi | reverse complement strand
CGCGCATTAAACATGTGAAAATGCACCCCAAGAATCACAAGCCATCACTTTTTACAGCCACATCCAATGCTTATGGAGATGTGATTAGAATTGCAAGGTGTTTTTTTAGGTTTAAATCTGCTTATAAGTAGAGCCACTCAATCCAAACCCATGTGGTTAATGGGCCAACTGTAACACTCAAGGCAGAAGGTGGGCAAGGCGCTGAACTGACTGCAAGGTCGGCAGTTCAAAACCACAAGCCGTCCCTTGGGAGAAAGAGGAGGCTTTGCACTGCTGTAAGTATTCAGTCTTAGAAACCCACAGGGGCAGTTCTGCTCTGTCCTATAGGGTCACTAGGTCACCCTGGTGGCATAGTGGTTACAAATTGGGCTTCTACGAGCAAGATCCAAAGTTCTAAATCATCGGCCTCCCCACAAGAGAAAGAGGGCTTTCTACTCCCTTAAAGAGTTACAGTTGGAGGCAGGGGGAAGGTGGGGGGAGAAGGGGGAACCAATTGCAATGATCAACCTAGAACACCCCCAAACCCCAGGGGGACGAAC
Organism: Echinops telfairi; assembly: GCF_000313985.2. Lineage (NCBI taxonomy): Eukaryota > Metazoa > Chordata > Mammalia > Afrosoricida > Tenrecidae > Echinops > Echinops telfairi. The sequence goes on along the minus strand of NW_022103934.1, from coordinate 1,249,034 downwards.
AACAGAAAAGCGGGTGAAGGGAGACTGCAAACGATGTAAGATAAGAAGATAATAATTTATAATTTTATCAAGGGTTCATGAAGGAGGGTAGGCAGGGGGGAGGAGGAAAAAATGAGGAGCTGATACCAGGGACTCAAGTGGAAAGAAAATGCTTTGAAAATGATGATGGCAACAGATGGACAAATGTGCTCGACACAATAGATGAATGTATTGATTGTGATCAAAGCTGTAAGAGCCCCCAATAAAAAGTATTTCATTAACAAAAGAAAAGAAAAAGAAGTATGATCTCAGAAGTCCAGGAGGGCCACCCTACCCTGTCCTGTAGCGTTGTCGCAGTAAGTTGGAATTGACTCGGTGGCAGTGAGTTCACCACCTTCTTCCTGTTGCGAATAGTCCTGTCCCGCGATGAACATGGGTGCATGCATAGCGTGCGTGCTGTGTTCGCGTTCCTTCAGGGGATGTATCTGAGGTCCTGGGTTCAGTTGTTGGAGGAAGCACCATCCATGCAGCTTTTCTCTGGGGGTATTTCAGAGTCTTGGCAGCCGTGAGTGCATGTAACTTCTGTGAAGTTACAAACAGGTGGCTGGCACGGTATTCCTCGTCCTCGGTTTAGGAGGCTGGCAATCCGAATGCTGGGTGCAGGTTCTTGGGGAAGCCTCTGTGTGGTCTCGGAAGGAATGGCTTTGTTCCTTGCCAGCGTCTAGTCTTACCACTTTGGGGATCTTCGGGAGTCATGGCATCTGCCTCCCTCCATTTCTGCCTGCTCCCTCGATGGCTTGGTTGCTGTCAACTCCCGTAAAGATTTACAGCCTCGGGACCCCTTTCCAGAGACGGGAACCTTTTTTTTCCTGCCAAGGGCCATTTGGACAGTTACAACATCATCCGCATCGTGTCATTAACTGATCCCTAATGTGGTGCCTGGAACGGCTTCGCTTGGTGAGATGTGTGAGGATCGCTAGTACGGTTGGTTTCTAGGCCCCAAAGAGAGGCCCTGGTGACTTAGTGGTGACATGTTGGGCTGCTAACCATAGGGTCAGCAGTTCAAAACCACCAGCTGCTCCTTGGGAGACCGATGGGGCTTTCTACTCTCATACAGTCCCGGGAACTCACAGGGGGCAGTTCTACCCTGTTTGGTAGTGTCATTACAAATCAAGTTGATGTCATTACAAATCAAGTTGATGGCAGTGAGTCTGGGGATGTTTTGGATACAGCTCTTGGGCACACTTGCCCGCCCTGCCGTCGGGCGGCGGT
>NW_022103934.1:1226202-1243771 GCF_000313985.2 Echinops telfairi | reverse complement strand
CCTTGCTCACTACCAACCCTGTAAACTGTTTCTCAGATGGTATCCTGGCCTGACACCAGGGGTGCCACACTCAAATCAAAGCCAAACTCACTGGCCATCCAGTCAATGCTGACTCCTAGGGACACCCCCTCCCCGCCCCCCGTGGGTTTCAAGACTGTAACTGTTTATGAGAGTAGAAAGCCCAGTCTTTCTACTGGGTGGTTTTGAACTGCCGACCATGCGGGTATTGCAGCCCAACTCGTAACCACTATACCGACAGGGCTCTTCACTCTCTTGTGAAGCACACTCGCTTTAGTTCTCCCGAGTACAGGGGTCCCGGCCGAGTCCAACTTGACCCACTCAGAGCAGAGAGCAGGAAAGGATGAACCCAGTTGGTGCAAGTCAAGCCCTGGGAGTCAGCCGGTTCATCTTCTTTTGTACCAGATTCCAAGCCCCAAACCAACTCGATGGGATACATAGCCCCCCTACAGGGCCAAGTGAAACTGAGAAAGAGACAACCTCTTCTCTCTCTTGAGGGGCGGCTTGGTGGTCTCAAACTGCTGACCTTGCAGTTAGCAGTCCATCCCTTAACCCAAGACCCCACCAGGGCTCCTTCCATGGAGGGGCCAGTTTGGGTTTTACACTCCTGCTCCTTGTAGTTGAGGTCCTGCGTCCTGTGGCTCAGGGCGGAAGGCGGGCTTGAACCCAGGGCCTCTGCGGAGGATGTCGGCTCTACCAGGGCAGGGGTTGGGTCTCTGTTTCCGGAAGTGCCCAGCCCAGGGCCTGCAACCAGCAGTCGCTTGGCAAATATTGGTTCTGCAGAGCAGTCCCGGGGTGCTTGATAACTGTGGGTTTCTGCAAGGAGAAGGTGGGCTCAGGTGTGCTGTGGGGCTACCAAAGCAGGGCCAGGCAGGGACATGGTGTGAGGCTGCCAGGCTGGGTGGCCAGCCCAGCTTTCCGGACTGGACCCGTCGATTTAGATGTGGAGTTTTAACTGTTGGCCTCTTTTCCTAAGAAGCTAAACTGATTACCACTCACCGGTTTCTGAGTTGGGCCTGGGCCCCACCTGTGAGTGGGGAGACTCCGAGGTGGTCACTGCGTGCCTCAGTTTCCCTCGCGGGAGAATGGAGCCTGGTCGGCCTCCTCCCACAGTTGGGAGGTGTTGTGGGGCGGGGCGGGGGAGGAGGGAGGGGACCGACGGCTCCCAGCCTCCGGGTGATCTAGGGTGGCCCTGGTGGCGGGAAGGGGGCGGGGTGAGCTAAATCGGGCCTGGCGCTGAGTGGCGGGAGCAGCTGCCGCCTCTGGGTCCGCCCCGCCTCCCCCGTCGGTCGGTCGGTCCGTCCAGTGGCAGCCTCTCAGCTTGAGCCTGTCGGACCGGTTTGGGTCGCCGCCCCGCCTGGCTCCTGGCTGGGAGGCGCCGTTTCGTGCCCGAGCCTCCCGCGGGACGCGGTGGGTGCGCACAGCAGAGCGCAGGGGCCGGGCGCCCGCAGGCATGGGGGGCGAGCGGCAACATTACTACGGGAAGCACGGTAGGCAGCGCCCCGGGCCCGGCCTGGGCGTGGTGCTGGTCCTCACCCCCTTCCTGCCGCGGCCTGGGGTTCCTAGAGAGCTGGGAGGGTGGGGGATGAGGGCGGCGGGGGAAGGGGCGGAGTGACAGGGTTGTCCGGACGGCCCCTGTCCCCATCACCTGCCGGCACCTCTCCCCCCCAGCTCCATCTCCAAGCCCCCTCCAGGCATCTCCGGCAGCACCCTGGGGAGCCCCCTTCCCGACACTCCTGGTATCTTCTCCCAAAGGTCCCACTCCAAACCTGCCAGCCTCACCTGGAGGCCACCATCCCAGCCTTCCTCCCCAAGGGGTAGTTCTCAGGTGATAGGAGTGAGGAGTTTCATCTGCAGCCCCCCACCCCGGTAACTGGCAGAGATCACTCACGCTGGTGTGGTGGCCTGGAGGTTCCCGGGGACTGACAGGAAGCCCACCCACTTTATCTTAATCCTTCCTTGGGCCACGCCCATAGAGGGCTTCTGGGAGGGGAGCCCCGCCAGCCTCTTAAGCCCCAACTCCATCCTGTTGATTTTCAGGGACTCCACAGAAGTATGACCCCACCTTTAAAGGACCCATTTATAACAGGTAAGAGCTCTAGGGTTCCTGTGGTGGGGGCTGTTCACATACCCCAACTCTTGTTTCTAGACACACCCACTCATCTGTTTTCCAGCCAACTAGTGATGGCTTGGCCATTTAAGGATGAGAGAGCAAAGAGCTTACCCTCAACTCAACTGCCTCCAGTCAATCCTGACTCCGAGGGACCTTCTAGGACAGGGTAGAATTCTTTGGGGGTTCTGAGACTGCGTTCTTTACTGAGGCAAAGGCCTTCTTTTCTTCCCCAACTGCTGGCCTTGTGGTCTGCAGCCCAGGGTCATTCACCAAGGGTCGGTCCTTCTCTTTCAGAGCCAAAGCAATTTCCGCAAAGGAATGTTAGGCGGCCAGGACTGAGACAGATGATATCTCCTAGAACAGGAAACATTGTAACAAAATGGCATTTCCTTGGCCCCAAGCAGCAAAGGTTACAAATGAACAATGCTTCCTGGGCTTGTGGAACTAATTGGGGTAGCCCTTCTTGGGGAGGTCTCTCCTGGGGGAATTTGGGAATATGGAAATGTATTGATGTGCATCATTTTGTCCCCTGGCATTTAAATTCTAAGCAGGGGGAAATTATCCCGACGAAGCCCTGCGTACATGGATGTTAATGTCAGCCCTGGCTACCTTTTTGAAACTAGTAAAATTCAACCAGCAATCTGAACTTAGGAACTAGTTAGCTAAATGGCAGTTTCTCTGTTGCCCTTGCATCAACAGCCCCCCTTGGATCCTCTATAAGGGCCCTATAGGACAGGGTAGAAGAACCCCATAGGGGTTTAAGTCTGCGACTTTTAAGAAAGGAATCAAATTGGTTAAGATTTTGCCCGGTAACTGAAAGTGGGCCGGTACGAACCCACCAGTCCATCTTTGGGAGAAAGATGCGCCATTCTGCCCCTGATGGCATCCTGGGAAATCCAACCGAGCAGTTCTATTCAGTTCTGTAGGGTCTCTGAGTCCCAATTGACTGGAAAGTGATGTGTTTAGATTGGGATCGCCATGGAAGCAGACTGCTGTAATTTTGCCCGGCGGGGCGGCTGGTGAGTTCAAAGTGCCCACCTTTTGCTTCAGTGAATGCTTGACTGTTGTGTCATCAAGACTTCTGGGCTGTTAGAAAATACAAGAGCTCTTTTACATGGTGACCTGGATCCCTCTAAATAGACAGAGCAGAGCAGTGAGGCACTGCGATCCGCACTGGCATTAACCAAACCAAACGAAATGGTGTTTTCAAACACTGGTATTTGGTAAATAACTCAAAGGCTCACCCAAAATGATTAACAGAGATTGCCTGAGGCAGTGGTTCTCAACCTTCCTAATGCCTCCACCCTTTAATACAGTTCCTCATGTTGTGGTGACCCTACTGTTATGAATCGGATAAGCTCTGTGAAAGGGTCGTCAACGGACCCCCAAAGGGGTCACAACCCACAGGTTGAGAACTGCTGGCCTAAGGGGAAGTGGAATTGTGGAAGAGAGAACTTGTTTCTTTTATCGTATACATTCCTGTTCGGTTTACATCATTCCCACATTCACATCCCATTGTTATGTCATGAGATAATTTTAAAATTCAGAGATGTGAAAACGGCGGCTGATAAAAATCAAAAAGAAACGAATTCACTGCCCTCTAGTTGAAGCCGACTTGTGGTGACCCTGTAGGTCAGGGTAGACCGGCCCCTGTGTGTTTCCAAGTCTGTCACTCTTCTCCCATGGGGGGAGGGCTGGTGGTTTCAAACTGCTGATCTTGTGGATTGCAGCTCAACGAGTTACCACTATGCTACCTGGTAAGGATGTGGGGAGACGGGTATTCTTCATCAAATGAGGGCTGCGCGTGGCCCCATGTTTTGATGATCAACACTGGAAATGTACATGCCCTTTGTCAGAACATTTCTTGCACCCATGAATGTGTGTTCAAAGGACACGAGGATCCGAGTATGTGTGAGTCAGGTTTGAGCCTGTGGTACCCAGCTCCAGCCCTGATGCTGCCCCCCCTCTGCTCTCCAGGGGCTGCACGGACATCATTTGCTGTGTGGCCCTGCTCGTGGCCATTGTAGGCTACGTGGCTGTGGGTATCATAGGTGAGTGGACGGGGCAGGGCTGGAGGTCCCAGAATGGGAGGGGATAGGCTGGGTCTCATGCCCAGGGGTGGAGGCGCCTCACTGGCCCCGGATCTCTCCGCAGCCTGGACCCATGGGGACCCCCGAAAGGTGATCTATCCGACGGATAGCCGAGGCCAGTTCTGCGGGCAGAAGGGCACGAAAAATGCGTGAGTTTGGCTCCTTGGGGGTTGGTGGGGATGGGGAGGGTTGGGCAGGAGGGTTCCTGAGCACAAGGGAGAAGGTTCTAGGCTGCTCCGCCCCCAATTTCCTGCTCTCAGTCATTTCATCCATAAATCCAGTGTCCAGCCCCTGTTCTGGGCCTTGGGGACTCCCCCCACTCCACGAAGTGGGACGTTGAGTGGCCTGACCTCAGGCCTCAGGCAACTCACATTTTAGGGGGACAGGCGCTGAGATGAGACAGCACCAGCTCTGACTTCAGGGGTGATGGCAGGGAAGTAAAGGGGTGTTCTCACCTGTGTAACCTGGGACACGGGACTCGGCCACCCTCTAAATCTCACCCCTGGTGAGATGAACCAGTGCCCATGGGGAGCCCAGGACCCCTGCCACCCCAGCAACAACAGACAGTATGGGAAACTGTTTTCTTTATAAAGAGAGGTGGAGACAACCATAACAGTTTCCCCTCCCCTCTGCCCGCCCCAGGGACAAGCCCTACCTGTTTTATTTCAACATCGTGAAGTGCGCCAGCCCCCTGGTCCTGCTGGAATTCCAATGTCCTACCCCACAGGTAAGCTGTTTCCCCGCCTCCCCTTCCCTCCCCGCTGCTGGCTGCTCCCCCAGCCCTTCCACTCTGGGCTCTCTGTTCAGAATGAGAATTGGGTGTCTACCCTGGCCCCCATCCCCCCTCTTCTGTGACCCCACCCCAGATCTGTGTGGAGAAGTGCCCGGACCGCTACCTCACCTTACTGAATGCCTGGGCCTCTGACTTTGAGTACTACCAGCAGTTCTGCGTGCCCGGTTTCCAGAAGAGCAGAAAGGTGGGCAGGGGGTGGGGGGCCTAGGGTGTGGGGTGCAGGGTGCTCACCTAGGGCTTAATCTCCACCCTTCCCCGCTGGCTGAGGGGACCTGGGTTTACAGCCCCAGTCCCTGTCGGTAAAGATTGTCCCTCCGGATCGCAGTGGGGCGGCTCTCCTCTGCCCCACGGCCTCGCTGTGACTTTGGCACGGACTCGGTGGCAAAGGTCTTGCTTGGGTTTTGTTTCTTTCCCCTCTCGTGGCAGAGTGTGGCAGAGGCCCTCCGAGATGGCGACTGCCCCGCCGTCCTCACCCCCAGCAAGCCTTGTGAGTCCCAGGGGTCCGGTCCGCCGGGAGGAGCTGGAGGCGGGCTTTCTGGGGTTCCTCCACCTCAAGGGACTCCCTCCTCCCCCCACTCGCACCCCCACCCCTGCAGTGGCCCAGCGATGCTTCCCTGCGGTGCACGCGCACAAGGGGGTCGTGATGGTGGGCAACGAGACCACCTACGAGGACGGGCTGGGCCACCGGAAGAACGTGACGGACCTGCTGGAGGGCGCCAAGTGAGCACTGCACCGGGGCTGCCCTGGCGGAGGGTGGGTGGGGGACCCCGTGCGCTGGCCTGAGCCCCGCCTGCCCTTCCCCAGGAAGGCCAACGGGGTTCTGGAGGCGCGGCAGCTGGCCATGCGGATATTTGAAGATTACACCGTGTCCTGGTACTGGATCATCATGTAAGTCCCCAGCGAAGGCAGCCTCCTCCTCCTCCACCACCCCAGCCGGGGACCGGTGGGGTCAGCTGATTTCCCGTCTTGTCCCCCCCAGAGGCCTGGTCATCGCCATGATGCTGAGCCTCCTCTTTGTCATCCTGCTCCGCTTCCTAGCTGGCATTATGGTCTGGGTGATGATCGTCATGGTGATTCTAGTGCTCGGCTATGGTGAGTCCCCTCCCCTTCCAGGGTCTGCAAAATGCCCCAGGGCCTTTTGACCTTGTAACTTAACCTTCGGTTAGCAGGGACTCTCCCATCCTTTGTGGGGTACTTGGGAAGGTGTTGCTCACAGCTGATGGAGGCAAGTTGAATCTGGTGGTGGTGGTGGAGGTGGTGGACAGGTGCCATTGAGTGGGTTCTGACCCAAAGCCACCCTCTGCACAACAGAAAGGAACATGCCCGGGCCAGGCTCCAGCCTGGCCATTGCTCCTCTGCCTGAGCCCGTTGTGGCCGCCACTGTGTGACTCTGTCTCCTGGGGGGTCTTCCTCTCTTTCTCTGCCCTGCCGCTTTGCCCAGCACGCACCACCACGGTGGACTGGACTTCGGAAAGCAGCTCTTCCGCCGTTGCATTTGGCGTGCCCTCTGACTGACCCCATCCTCTGGCCTTATTCCTTCCATTCATTAGGCCTTCCGTATCTGACAGGGTTTCCTTGCTACTCGGAAGATTTTCATTAGCTGCTTCCTCCAGAGTGGCCAGAGGATTCCTTTTTCATAGCCTGGCCTTGATCTGTGTGCACTTTGACGGGCCTCGGAGCGACCAGTGACGTAGCTTCCAGCCACCACAGAAAAACAAGCTGACTTGGAGGATGGGTTAAATGGGTCCCGGTGAAGGGGGGCACTGGGGCTCTGTAGCTTTACAAATCGGGGTCTGGCCCTCCGTTTGATTGACAGCTAAAGGCAGGCCACTTAGCGAGCTCATTAAGGATCCCTACTCTGCTTCTACAAGCCAGGGTTTGAATCCTGGCTCTGCCACTTCCTGGCCTTGGGCCGGTGATTCACCCTCCCTTGGCCTCTATTTCTCCCTCCACAAAATGCAGATAATTAATATTTACTGCTTGGGAGGTTTGGTGGGGCGGCTCCATGGGAATGCTATAAAATGTGAGGATGAGGGTGAGGGCACCCTGCTTAGCTCAGCCAGGCCTGGGGGCCCAAGAGACCGGGCTCAAAACATGTTAAGTGCCATGGAGTGGGCTCCGACCCATAGCAACCCTGTGCGCCACAGAAGGAAACCCTGCCCGGCCCTGCGCCACCCTCACCGTTGCTCCTAAGCCCGACCCCATTGTGGCAGCCATGGTGACCATCCATCTCATCTAGAGCCTTCCTCTCTTGCACTGGCCCTCCACTTTACCAGGCATGATGTCCTTCTCCAGGGACCGGTCTCTCCTGACAGAGCATAGGGTTTAATTATTCTGATGGTTCCTTTCAACTTTCCAGGAGGGGCAAACAAACCAAGAACTGAGAGGCGGCAGCCTCTGAGAGCAGAGACCGAAAGACTCAGGTTAATAAAACACCGCTGCCAGCGAGTCAAGGAGCCCTGGTGGCGTCGTGGTTCCAAGTTGGGCTGCGATCCTTGAGGTCCACAGTTCCACACCACCAGCAGCGCTGCGGGAGGAAGTGCCAGTCTCAGAAACTCACAGGGGCAGTTCTGCCCTGCCCTTTAGGGTCGCTCTTGAGTCAGTATTAACTCTATAGAGGTGAGAGACCGAGAGCCAATGAGTTGTTCTCAACTCACAGGGACCCTGTCGGGTGACTAGAACTACTCCCTCCTGTGTCCAAGGCTGTCAGTCTCTGTGGGAGCAGAAAGCGTTGTCTTGCTCCCAAACTGTTGACCTTGCAGGTAGCAGCCCATCACATAGCGCGCCCCCAGGGCTCCTGTGTGGGTTGGTAATGGTCTCTGGCCTTCTCCTGTTGAGCCATTTGGTAGTTTTATTCAGGAAACCCTGGGACCTTCAGCTTCTCTACTGAGTGCTGACACCCACATATGGCCAGAGGGAGACCTCCGGCTTCCTAGCATTTTGCCACCTGACAGCTCTCGGTCAGTCAGTCAGTCAGTCACAGTTTGTTCTCATGTAATCACTGTGGTTATGTTCTCTAAAGCCTCCGGGAACACTGTCGCCACAAAGAGCCGCAGCTTCCAGGGCAGCGGTTCTCAACCTTCCGCACGCTGCGACCCTTTCGTACAGTGGCTCATGTGGTAGTGACACCCCCCCCAACCATAAAATTACTTTCATGGCTACTTCATCACTGTAATTTTGCTATTTTGATGAATCGGGCGACCCCCATGAAAGGGTCATTTGACCCCCAAAGGGGTCACGGCCCACAGGTTGAGAACCACTGTTCTAGGGAACTGTGTCAAGTGCTGCTGTAACAAAAGGGGGGCTTTGAAAAACAGGAGTTGATTTTTCTCACAGGTTAGGACACTAGAAGGCCGAATTCAGGGCAAGGCTCTGGGGAGAGGGTCTTCCTGGTCAGGAACTTATCAGTTCCTTCTTGTTCCATGGCGTCTGTCCTCTCTTAAGTATTTCTGCCCATTTTACTTCTTTTACAACTCAGAAGTGATGAGATTTAGGCTCCACCCAACTCTACCATCATTGACACCACCCCAACAGAAACATGTTTCCGGTTGTTCATAGTTGCAGGTATAGGGGGTGGAATTTGAGCACATATTTTAGGGGAGGAACACAACTCATAACTGAGAGTGTAGCATTCTGTGTCTGAAAGCCTCTGGTCACAACATTTTCAACTACGGATCATACAGAAAGGAGCCCTGGTAGCATAGTGGTAATGCGTTGGGCTACCAACTGCAAGGCCAACAGTTTGAAACCACCAACCGCTCCCAGGAAGACAGGACTTTCTATTCCTGTAAAGAGTTCCGGTCTGGGAAGCTCACAGGGGCAGTTCTGCCCTGTCCTGCAGGGTCGCCATGAGTCAGACATGACTTCATAGCAGTGAGTCTGGTTTGGGGAGCTAAACCTTGTTTCTGTGTGTGTCTCTGTTTAAAGACACCTGGTTGTGTATCTTGTTGACTCAGTAACCTGGAACCCAGCACCGCACCTCAGACTGAGTGAAGAGTAGTTAACGTGCCCAATTTCGGCGTACTGGCCATCACCAGCTTGCCGTAGCTACAAATAACACCCACCCAAACGCACTGCCATTGGATCAGTTCTAACTGTGACGGCCCTACAGGGCAGAGTAGAGGTGACCCACAGGGATTTGGTGACTGTTCCTCCTGAGAGGGTCCCAGAGGAACTGGTAGGTTTGAACTGCCAACCCCAGAGCAGCCCAGTGTTTAACCCGCTGCACTATGAGGACTCTTAAACAGCAGAGGTCACCAACAAAATGCAGACAGACTGGCACCTGACAGGCTGGGCCAAGGTGTTGGTTGACAGACGGCCTTGAGAGCCCCAACACGAAGGCAGAGGGGGGGAGCCTGTTTGACCGAAGCTCGAGTCAGGTGCTGCGTGACTCATTTGTCACTGCCCTGTGTGTGTTGGTGAATAATCACGGAAGCACCACAGGCACTGGTTTTCGGGGTTGCAAATGCGGAATCCTGAGCTGAACACCAACTGGAACCCATGTGGTCTAGAGACGTACTCCTTCAGCTGCTAAACAATCACAAGGTCAGCTGTTCAAACCCAACCGTTCCTCTGGTGGAGAGAGGTGAGGCTTTCTTCTCCTGTGACGATTTAAAGCCTCAGACCCACAGAGGCAGTTCTACGCCATTGTATAGGATCGATGTGAGTTGGAATTGACTCAGTGGCGGTGGGTTTGGTTTGAGTGACAGTCTGTCTCCAGGGCCATTTTCTAGGAACGAATCCAGATGAACTCTTCCTCTCACGAGGTTGAGGGGAAGATGGACAAGCCACAAATACGCTAGGAAAATCCCCTAGGACGTTGAAACAGAAAGATAGCAGAGGGTGGAAGGGTCTGGTTCTAAATGGGGGGTGGAGACTCGGCAGAGTCTCACGATAAAGTGACATTTGAGCAGAGGCTGATCCAGTCACAGGAAGAGGATGCACCAGGCAGAAAACCACTTGTGCAAAGGTCCCGGGGCAGCACCAAATGTTCACCACCTCTTCCCCCTAGCCTGGCCTTTTGCTTCTGGAAATTGGAGCTACTTTAGAAGAAGCCTTGGGGGTGCCATGGTTAAGTGCCCAGCTGCTACCAGGGAGGCCGGCAGTTCAACCACCAGCCTCTCTGGGGGAAAAGATATAGCAGTCAGCTTCCATCTAGCTGACTTGGGCAGTCTGTGGGGGCAGTTCTTCATCCTGTGGGGTCCCTAGAAGCAGGGATCAATTTGACCGCCATGCGTTTGGGGAGTTTGACGGCTACTTCGCAAGTTTGGGAGAGGGCTTGGTGGGCAGAGTCCGGCGCTCAAGCTGCCCCTATTCTCAGGAATATTCCACTGCTACATGGAGTATGCCCGGCTGCGGAATGAGGCTGGCTCCGATGTCTCTGTCGTGGACCTGGGCTTCCAGACCGACCTCCGCGTGTACCTGCACTTGCGGCAGACCTGGATTGCTTTCAGTGAGTCTGGGGCCCCCGTGCCTGCCCCCCAGGAAGCCTGAGAGGGAGTGGAAGGCGCCCAGGAGAAGAGTGGGGTCAGCCACCCTCTCCCCTCCTCCCTGCAGTGATCATTCTGAGCATCCTGGAGGGGATCATCATCCTGATGCTCATCTTTCTACGGAAGAGGATTCTCATCGCCATTGCACTCATTAAAGAGGCCAGCAGGTGAGGAGCGGGGCGCTGGGGGTGAGGGTGGGGGAGTCTTCTCAGGCCTACTTGGGCCTTAACACCTGTGTCTCTATTTCTGTTTCTTCCCAGGGCTGTGGGATATGTCATGTGCTCCATGCTGTACCCCCTGGTCACCTTCTTCCTCTTGTGTCTTTGCATCGCCTACTGGGCCAGCACTGCCGTGTATCTGCCACTGGACCCCTGGGGCAGCAGGAGGACAGACCTGCTGGGAAGTGGCTCCGAGCTTGGGGCCAGGGCCAGAACCTGGTGGTGGGGAAATCGGTCCTTGCGCCTCTGGGCTCCCTGATCCCTGGCCTTGAGTTCCTTAATGAGCTTTCAGCTTCCTGTCGACTTCCAACGAAGCTGTCTACAAGATCTTCAATGACACTGCCTGCCCCGTGGCTAGGAAAACCTGTGACCCCGAGGTGGGTGTCCATAGTCCCAGTAGCCCTCTGACCACAAACCAAACTGTCATTGCATTGATGCTGCCTCATGGTGACCTTATGGGTAGAAGCGCCCCTGTGGGTTTCCGAGACTGTGACTCTTCACAGAATAGAAAACCTAATCTTTTTCCTGTAGAGCAGCTGGTGGCTTTGAACTTTGGACCTTGCAGTTAACAGCCCAACATATAACCACTACACCACCAGGGCTCCTTCAGCAGCCCCACTCCCGTCAGCTTTAAATCTCTCGCCTCCACTTAGTGATCTTTCAGCAAACTCTTGGCACCAATTGTATGTCCTGTGCTAGGTGACAGGGGTCTAGAGGGAATGAGACTCCACCCTGGCTCCCATCCTTGCTCAGGACCAGATGACGTTGTCCCTGCAAATTGGCAGACTCTCCCACCCTGGGTGCAGAACCACCCCTCTTGTCTTCCTGTGACGTCATCTCCAGCCCCCACAGTGGCCAGGCCTTACTTCCAGAAGGACCCCTTCCTTGCCTTCCCGAGCTCCAGTGGTCTGTCAGTTTATACTGAAGTGGCTTGCATGTTCTGATGCTTCAGGCTAGGCCACCGGTCTTTGAGAGCAGGTGCACCCCTGGTGGACAAGTTTCAGTGGCGCTTCCAGACTTCTTGGTGTTGGGTGCCCTTGAGTCGGGGGTCTCAGCGAGCCTGGGCACAGCAGAATGAACACTGCGTGGTCCCACGCCGTCCTCACAGTGGCTCCGAGGCCTGAGCTCCTTGTTGCAGTCACCGGACTAGCAAGAAGGGATAGGCCACCCGCTTGTGCCAAATAACCTTAGGAACAGCTGCGGAACGTCCTGTGGAGACGAGCCCTTCTGATGGAAAACGGACCAGTGGCTGCCACACGGGGCTCTAGTATAAGAGTGAGTGTAGTGCAGGACCAGGCAGTGCTTCATTTTGTTGTACGTAGGGTCTCTGAGCGCACAGTACCTAACCACAACCACCCAACCCTACCATTCCCAGGCTGCTTGCCCCTGGGTTGCTTGCACAAGTCTCTGCCCCTCCTGGCCTGCCCACAGGACCACTCCCCTGGCTCATGGCCCCTGGCTGGTTGCCATCATAGCTTTTCCTACTTAAGATATCCTCCCTGCCTCCAAGGGATTAAGAGCCTTCTAGAACCTTTCACACACCCCTTTCCTGAACCCCCAATCCTTTGGCTTAACTGGCTTTTGTACCAATCCCCTAAACTCCAGTGTTATCCCATGGTTTGCCTGATGCCTGGCAGTTAAAGCACCAGGTTGCTGATGGAAAGATCAGGGATTTGAGCCCATGGGACATCAGTTTAGCTGGAGAGCAATGTAGCTGACTTCGGTATAGAGCAGCGGTTCTCACCCTTCCTAAAGCCGTGGCCCTTTCATACAGTTCCTCATGTTGTGGTGACCCCCCCAACCATAAAATTATTTTCGTTGCTACGTCATAACTAATTTTGCTACTATCATGAATCGGGTGACCCCTGGGAAAGGATCGTTCAACCCCCAAAGGGGTCGAGACCCCCAGGTTGAGAACCGCTGGTCTAGATATACAACCTTGGGGAACCCCGTGGGTAGTGCTCTGCCCTGTAGGGTCTGTGAGTCGGGACAACACACCATCGAGAGTGCCCTGTGCCCACCCGCAGACCTTCCCCGGCTCCAACGAGTCCCGCCTGTGCCCCGGCGCCCGCTGCCAGTTCGCCTTCTACGGCGGCGAGTCCGGCTACCACCGGGCCCTGCTGGGCCTGCAGATCTTCAACGTCTTCATGTTCTTCTGGCTGGTCAACTTCGTGCTGGCGCTGGGCCAGGTCACGCTGGCCGGGGCCTTCGCCTCCTACTACTGGGCCCTCCGCAAGCCCGACGACTTGCCTGCCTTCCCGCTCTTCTCTGCCTTCGGCCGGGCACTCAGGTGGGGCCGCGCGTGACGTGGGGCTGGGGGTGCACACGGTGTGGGAAGACCACTGACCTGCAGCCTCTGGATGCAGGTACCACACAGGCTCGCTGGCCTTCGGCGCCCTCATTCTAGCCATTGTGCAGGTCATCCGCGTGATGCTGGAGTACCTGGACCATCGTCTGAAAGGTGTGGCTAGGGCCCCGCCATTGGCTCTCGGGTTGGGGAGGGTGGAACTAAGGGGCAGACCAGGGCTAAGGGGCTTTGGCAGTGTGCACCCAGGAAGGTAGGTTATGACTGAGGGCAAAGGTAGAGGGATCTTGATTGGTTTCTGCCCATGAAGGGTAGGGCCAAGGGGATTGCCAACCGTGGAAAGCCTACGACCTCTGAGAGGCAAGGATTTGGGGTACCAAAAGGCCTGGGCTGTGATTGGTTCCTGCGGGAGTGGGTTGGGTCCTACAGGAATTTGTTGCATGTTTTGGAGGGCGGGGCTGAGAAAGTGGCAAGCATTGCGGTAGTTCATGATTGGTTCCTGCTTGGGAGGTGGAGCCAGGAAGGTAGTGTGAAGCTTGATTGGTTCCTGCTTGGGAGGAGGAGTCAGAAAGGTAGTGTGAAGCTTGATTGGTTCCTGCTTGGGAGGTGGAGCCAGGAAGGTAGTGTGAAGCTTGATTGGTTCCTGCCTGGGAGGCGGGGCTCCTAGGTTTCCCAAGGGAGGTCCCACCTTGGGGGCGGAGCTGAGGGTCCTGCTGGTGTCTGGAAGCCCCGGGCAGTGGCAGGCCTGGTGGTGTGGGACCCGGCTGGGTGGTAGCGCCCTCACCTCCGCCTCCTCCCCTGCCAGCCGCAGAGAACAAGTTTGCCAAGTTCCTCATGACCTGTCTCAAGTGTTGTTTCTGGTGCCTGGAGAAGTTCATCAAATTCCTCAACAGGAACGCTTACATCATGGTGAGCAGGGCCACAGGGCTCGCTGGCAGCCTGGGGCTGAATGGGAGGAGCCAGCGCCCGACTCAGTGGGCCTGATCCCAGCTTCCCACCCCACCCCACCCCCCTCCAGATCGCCATCTATGGTACCAACTTCTGCACCTCGGCCAGGAACGCCTTCTTCTTGCTCATGAGAAACATCATCAGGTCTGGGCAGACCCCTTCTTCGTACTTTTTCCCCTCCTTTCCCTCTCCCTCCTTCTCCCCTCTCCCCTCTCTAACCCTCCACCCTCTTACTCTGGTCTCATCATTGCTTCCCCCCTTTATTCTCCCTCTTCCTTCCCTCCCTTCCCCTCCCCGAGCTCACATTCACACCTGCCCCTCCCTGGCCCCCTACAGAGTGGCTGTCCTGGACAAAGTGACCGACTTTCTCTTCCTGTTGGGCAAACTCCTGGTGGTGGGTAGCGTAGGTGAGTACCGCCCACCGAGGCATGGCAGCCCTTTGGGGGCCGCCTGTCTCTCGGTGACCTGCTGTCGGACCTTCTGTCTCCTCCCTCTGGGACAAGTGTCACCCCCTCATTCTGTTGGGGGACGGCATCCTTGAGCCAGAATCCTCCTCCATCACGGTTGCTTCCCTCTCCAGGGATCCTGGCTTTCTTCTTCTTCACCCACCGGATCAGGATCGTTCAGGACACAGCGCCACCCCTCAATTACTACTGGGTCCCCATTCTGGTACGGGCCTAGGGCCTGGGGAGGAGGGGGCTGGACTTGATTGGCTGCCTTTGACGGCCCAGAGGTGGACTGGGGTCAGAGGTAGGGGTCCATCGTGCTACATTTACTGAGCGCCTCCTGCGTGCCAGAAGCCCTAGTGGCACCCTGGCTTAGGGGTCGGGCCCCTCATCACGAGGTGGGCACTAGAAACCCACCAGCTGCTGCGAGGGAGAAGCTTGAGGCTCCCTGCTCCTGCAAAGGGCTGGGGTCTCCATCGCTATGGGTTGGAATCATCTCCCTGCCAGTGGGCTTTCTGTTCAGTTGTTTCCCATGTCCCAGGAGCCCCACCCCCACTCCCCGTTAGTGGTGCCAAAGGTTAGCACGCTCCTCAGCTCACTGGGAGGTTGGTGATTTGAGTCCACACAGGGGTGCCTAGGAAGACAGGCTAGGTGATAGCTGTTTCCAGAAGGCTGCTGTTAAAAACCAGTTCCGTTCTGACGCAGTGGACACGCCATGAAGCTGGGGGCCCCGCAATGGCATCTGGTGCTTTGCTTGACTGCCTGGCAGGCTGGGGGGCGGGGAAGAGGGGGGAGGCCTCATTTAGGGGTTTACAGTTAGGGAGGAAGCAGACATTTCTCAAGCAATCACATTGGTGGGTGTGAGCTGAGAGCTGATGGGTAAGGGTCAGGCCTGAGGCTGTGCGGAGACAGGGAGGGAACCCCCTAAGGGCAGGAGGGGGGGCTGACAAGAGTTGTGGGAGGGTTCGTTCTTCACCCTAAGAGCAGTCCAGGCCTGGCTTCCCCATGGCCTGGGTTTTTTATCTAAGTCTCTCTCATCTGTGCCCTATGTGCCAATTCAAAGATGAGTCATTTCACCAAGTGACTTCAGCTCTCTCAGGGTGACTACCTGCAATCCACATATATTTTATCGGCGCCAACCAAGGCCCTCTCCAAACTTTTACAGAGCTGGAATGGGGTAGACCCAGTCTGATCCAGAGAGAGACCCACAGGGCCCTAAACCCACCCCAACAGATTGCAACCCTGTGGGACAGAACTGCCTCAGAGGCTGTGAATCTTTAGGGAAACAGTGTCACAGGTGCATGTTCCCTGGGGTGGTCAGTGGGCTGAGACCGCTGACTCTGGTAGGACCAGCCTAATGTATGTCCACACTACCACCAAGTCCATGGGACTGGCAGCCACCCTAGAAGACAGGGGAGGACTGTCCCTGTGCGTTTCTGAGACTGTCAAGCTTTGGGGGCTAGAAAGCCTCCTCTTTCTCCCAAGGGGCAGCTGGTGGTTTGGGGAACCCACGACATCCATTTGTAGGACCCTAAACATGCGTAGGGTCGCTGTGAGTCGGCCCTGACCCGCTGCGCATTGAGTTTGTGTAGTTTTCCTTTGGTTTGAACATGCCTAAAATTACACCTGGATGCTTAGGGCTGAGAGAGCGGAAAACAGAGGGCCTGATGGGGAGGTGGTCCGTGAGGAGTGAATGGCTGAGCTGAAAGCCGAAGGACAAGGAGGCCCAGAGTGGACCAGTTTGAGGCAGTGGCATTTGCAAAGGGCCTGGGGTTGCAGAGAGCTGGGGGTGTTGTGTGGCTGCTGGGTCCTGCTGGCAGGGGTGAGTAGTTAGGATGCCATCCCCCTTCTCAGGGGCCTCAGGAGTGCGGTCAGCAGGGAAATGACAGGCCTGGCCTTCGGGGGCGGGGTGGGGGCCCGTGGGGAAGAGCACAGACAGGAGCTAGGTGCCTCACTGCTCTTTCTTCGGTCCCTGGGCAGACGGTGATCTTAGGCTCCTACCTGATCGCCCATGGCTTCTTCAGCGTCTATGGGATGTGTGTGGACACGTTGTTTCTCTGCTTCTGTAAGTGAGCCCTGATGTGGAGCCTGCCAGGTCCCGGGTCCCCCACCCGGGCCAGGCTCACGCTGGGAGCCCACAGCTTCCTCCCTGCACCTGCAGCTGCTTCCTTCTCTCCCCACCCGGGCCCTGGCCTCTGTTTCTGGCTTTGTTGTGGGGGGCGGGGGGTGTCTATGGCTGCCACTAATTCTGGTCTCTCCATCTGTCTGTCTGTTTTTTTGTTTTTTTTCCCCTCTCCTTACCTCTATGCCTGCTGGCTTCCCCGTCCCCCACCACCCCCTCCTCCCTTTCTCCTTCCCTTCCTGACCCCACCCCGGCTGGTTCCTGGGGGGAGCCCAGGTGAGGACCTGGAGAGGAATGACGGGTCTCAGGAGCGACCCTACTTCATGTCCCCCGAGCTGAGAGACATCCTGTTGAAGGGGAGTGCGGAGGAGGGGAAGCGGGAGGAAGTCTCCTGAAGACAGGCACCTGTTTCCTCACCGGACGCCAGGGGCATGTGGGGGCTGCCTTGCCGGGGCGCGTGGGGAGCCCGTGTGCCATGTGTGTGTCACGTTGTCCCTGAGCCTCTCCGGTCCTCCTGTCTTGTGTCCTGCTTCCTAACCCTCTGAGGCTTCTCGGGAGCCCTGATGCGTGCGCCCCCATCCCTGCGGGCCCCGCCTGGGCGCCCCCTCACACCACCCGCCCTGGGGCCTCTCTCTGCAGTGGAGGACTTGGAACGCAATGACGGCTCCGCCGAGAGGCCTTACTTCATGTCTTCCAACCTCAAGAAGCTCTTGAACAAGACCAACAAGAAGCCGGCGGAGTCGTAAACCCCCTGCCCGCGCCCCAGGCGCTCTGCCCCTGGGCCAGGACCCCCCAGGCCCCTGAGGGCCACCCAAGGGCCTGTCACTGCCTGCTTCACAGGTGTCCTGGCCCCACCAGTTTCCAGAACCCTGGAGGAGCAGGGTGGTCAATGTTTCTAGAAAGTCCCCCAAGATGAAGCTCAGGGTGGCCCCACAGCCTAGGGTGGGCTGCAGCGTGGGAGGAGAGCAGTGTAGCAGGAGTTTGAGCTTCCTACTCGAAGGTTCTCTCTCCTTGTGCGATGCTGAAC
>NW_022103934.1:1217283-1225992 GCF_000313985.2 Echinops telfairi | reverse complement strand
TGGACAGAGCTGGAGCTGAAGGACAGACAGACAAACCAACCAAGAGCCGGAGGAGGGGGAGGCTACTGACTTCTTAATGGAAACCTGGCTTTGGCAGAGCTGGGCCCGGCGTCCCCACCTCCTCTGCCAGTTACTGGGACACAGCTCTCTTTGTAAGAGAGAAAACAAACTGAATCCACCCTGGGGACGGTTCTGGTGGGAGCCCCACCCCACAGTCTCTGCACGGGGAGGGACCTTTTGCCAAACTTGTTGAACTCAGGGGACCTGGTTTCCCGATTTCCCCGTTGCCCAAGGTCCCCCAACTTCTCTTCTTGGACCCCAGGTGGAGGAAGAGTCCGGGGAACCCCCTTTCCTGTGCCTGGCCCCGCCCCATCAGCCTGCACACACCCCGAGTGTAACTGCATTCCGACCACTAATAAAGTGCCTATTGTATGGTCCCGACACTGCGAATGGTTTCATTCGGTTTTGCGATGTGTGACTTGGCGGGGATGGGGGAACCCAGCTTCATTGCCCAGTGGGGCTCCCAGGGGGAGGGGGCCGGAAGCCCACTGTTTGCTGGCCCAGGGCTCTGCCTGAATTCCACCAGCTCAGGTTTCTGCTGCAGGCACCTGGTCAACATAACAAAGCCCCCTTTCTGGGCTCTGCTCCCTGGGGTCCAGAAGGTCCACAGCGTCTGGCCACTTCCCGCCCACCTCCTTGGTCACATGGCTGGACACGCCCCAAGACTGGCTTTCTCGCTGGGGGTTGGGGGTGGGGGCCCTAGGCTGCAGAGCTCCCTCCTGGGCACGCCCAACTGCCTGGCAGCTCGCTACTGCCTCCTGATGCCAGCTGCCTACCACTGTGCCTCCTAGCTGTCTCTAAGTGCTCCCTGCCCCAGGCTCTCCACTGTGCTAAGGAGTTGCAGCTGGAATCCGAGAGGGGCAGTTCTGTAGGCCCCTGCCCTATCGGGTCACTATGAATCAGAAGCAACTCCATGGCAGTGATTTTTTATTTTTAAGGCATCATGCTTGGTTCAACAGAAACCCAAACCGAACACCGACAGTGGGTGGATTCAGACTCGGGGACCCTGGAGGACAGGGTAGACCTGCCCCTGTGGATTCCCAGACAGTAACTCTTAGGGAAGTCAGAGAAAAAGAAGAGACCCTTGTTTTAGGCTGAGTTGTCTAGAGAAACAAAACCAGTGGCCCTCATGTACTAGGGGCACCCCCCAAGATAGGGAATTTTTTTTCAAAGCTATATATTTAAATTTTTTTTTTTTTTACCAAAACAACCTTATCTCCTTCAAAGTACTCTCCATTACACTTAATGCATTTGTCAAATCTGCAATTCCATTATTGGAAACACTTTAGAAGCTCGTCTGTGTGGATGGCTGGCAGCACCTCCCTCGTTCTTTTCTTCACCTCTTCTTGGTCAGATCTTTGTCCTTTCATGTCCCTCTGCGTTCGTGGACACAAACAGAAGTTTCACGGAGCAAGGTCAGGTGAGTGAGGTACATGGGGCAAGAGAGGTTTGCTGGTTTTGCCAACTGGCTCACTGAGATGGCTGTGTGAGCCAGAGCATTGTTGTGGTGGCCCTGCCTGCCACAAATCAGGCCTTTTTTTGTCAAACATGGTTACGCAATCTTTTCAGAACCTCTCTAAAGAGAAAGTTTGACTAACAGCCTGACCTAGCGCTACAAGTCAACATTTTCATCCATTCGGAATGTTGACGGATGTCCACAACCAGGTTTCTCATCAATGGACATTTCACCTTTTTTGAAACAAGAAAACCACTCGGACACGAGTGTTCCCCATAGCCCTGTCCTTGTAAGCTGTGTTCAACACCACAACAGTTTCTGCACATTTTTCCTAAGCAGGAAACACAATGTCATAGCCACACGTTCTCTTAAATCAGCCATTAAAAAAAACACAAACAAGGTGAGTTAGTTAATTGTGTCAGCCTGGCCAATAATCACATGTGGGGCTGGTTGAAAGGCGGAGGGATAAATGGGTGGTGAAGCCTCGCTTTTCTAGTTCTCGGGTCTCTTGTTTGTGATGGTTGCACCGGGTGCAGCTGCCTTAGCAGTTCCCTGCTTCAGCTTGCAAGATTGACTTCCTACAAGACATCCCCAAAGAGAAGCCACATGGACCTATCCCAATGCAGCCCTGGGTGCTGGAGCAGCCATGTGGAGACCCCTGCTAGTGCTGAGATGCTTGTTCATTCACTGACTCAGCTTTCCTCCTGCAGTCAGCATCATTGCCTCTGTTTTGTGAGGTGGAGGACTTTGTGGACTGGTGTTGGGCTAATGGGTTAATGTTGGACTTGTGGGCTTGGGCAGCATTGGGTTGGGATGTTTTCGTGATGCACCTTTTCTTTACATAAAACTCTCTTATACATGAGTCGCTGTGGATTTGTTTCTCCATAGTACCTAGACTAATACACAAGGTTTGAGCGAAACTGCTTTTAAAATCCACTGTGGCCAGAGACAACCTTCCCAGGCAACACTACTGGGTGCTCTAACTCAGAGTTGCTAAATGCTCACCTAGCACGAAAAAATGCATACTGTGAAAGTGCCACTCCGCCCAGTGCAGTTCCAGTTTTTTTGTTGTTGGTGGGGAGGGGTTGGGTAGGGGCCCCTCCTGTGTATAAGAAAGACCTTTATAGAAAGAAGTAATCTTATATCAAATAAAGCACCCGGAGCAGTCCAACCCAAGTCAATGGTGAAGCAGGAGGCAGGAGGCTCACAAGCTGGGGGCCATACAAGGTCAGTGGAAACAGCTGGTGCCGACAGCTCTCAGGGTTGGGAGACCCACCTGGGGCCGCCCCTGGAGGGGTCTCACAGAGTCCCAGCAAGCAAGAAGGCAAAGGGGCAGAGAGAGAGGGGACTGGTCCCTAGTGTCTCATAAGAAGGCATCAATCATCAGGCTGTGACCTGATTGACAGGTTAACCTCCACCGCTACACCAGTGCAAGTTGATAACACCTCTAAGTGCCACAGTCCTTGAGGAGATGGATTGACACAACAACAGGTGCAAATACAGCCGCAGTGAGGGGGGCCTGGGACCAGGCGATGTTTCATTCAGTTGTGCATTAGATTGCTGTGAGTCGGAGCGTCATTGACAGCACCTAGCAGCACCCAGGATCACCGCTGGGCACTCCCTAGTCGCTATGCACAACACCTTGGCACTCCTACTGTCTGTCGTCATCTTGCCTGTGATGAAATAAGGCCCAGGGATGTGACACTGGAGAGAGAGAAGTGGCCTCATCGGTAAGAAGCAGAGAAGGCATTTGCCCCAGCCTCCCTGACTCCGCTGCCCAGTATCCAGTACTGACTCTCCAGTCCCCTTTCTCCTGCATCTTTGAGACGCCCTTGTCCTTGCTCTCAGCTCCTTTAGCCTCACCTCCAGAATACAGTGGAACCTGAAACTCCTGGGCCGTCTAGCCATCGCCTCCTAGCTTGTGACCTGTTAGAATCCTAGCCTCTCTTGGTGAGGCTGTGGGCTAGGCATTGGGCTGCTAACAGTTAGGTTGGCAGTTCAAACCCACCAGCCATTCTGAAGAAGAAAGATGAGATTATCTGCTCCTATAAAGAAGACAAAGCCTCAGAATCCCTGTCTATGTAGGACCCCTAGGATTTAGAATAGACTCAGGGCAGTGGATTGGGTTTATACTTGAGGCGATGGTCCCGTTTTGGAGTTGTCCTTTATACTGAGGCGGGGTTAGGGTGGGAAGTATATTCTCTTGAGACACCCCTTACTGGGGGGCCATGGGGCATGTGGCTCAAGTCATCCATCTCCCTTCACGGCCTGCCTACAGTCCTTCCGTTGCTTCAGTCACAGAAGACGGAGGAGAGAAACCAGCAGAAGAGGGGACCTGACTGCTACCAAAAAGATGGGAGCGGAGTGGACCCCTTGGACCAGGGAACCTCCTAGGCCCGGAGGAGAACTATAATCCCAGAGACACAAGGCACAGCAGCAACCAGCTTCAGCAGGGGCAGCAGAACCATGAGACAGGGAGGAGACCGTGCAAAAGCTTCCCAGTCCACGGAGCAAGAAAGCTGAGCACCTCCGGGCAGGGGGCTGGCTGGCTGGTGGAGGGATGCCTCCAGGCTCTTATTGACAGAGCTGAAAGAGCTTCATGGTGCTTGCTGAGGTGGGGCAAGAGCCAGGCCATGTGTTTGGGGGTGGGGGTGGGGGGAAGATGGAGGAGACCTGCCTATGAGCATGGCTGAGAAGAGGTTGTTCTGATCAAAGAACAGTAGCCTGAGTCATTTCTAATGCATGTTCCTTTGCTAATAAACCCAATAAAATAGTCATGCATATGAGCTGTGGGTTCTCTATGACCCCTGCACGGATTTATTCAATCCTAGCTAGAGAGCGATTAAGAGATGAAGGGTGAAGAAGAAAATGAGCAGGGAGACAGACTCGTTGTCGCTGAGGGAGGCCAGCTTTGGAGAAGCTGAGAAGTCTTCCTGGAGGAGGTGACCTCTGAGGGCAAAGCAGTAGTCAGGTGGAAAGCCGCAGGGGCCAGGCTGGGGTCAGTGAGACAGGGGAGGGCGTGGAGCAGTGCTGGGCATGGTGCTGTGGCTTTCACTGGAGTGAGGTGTCAGGATTGGTTGAAAATGTTGGGGGAAACCCTGAGACTGCTTGCTGGGGTTCAACATTTCCCAGGGTGGTTTCAGGGCCCCCTTTCTCTGCGTGCTGCTCTTTCTTGTGTGATAAAAGGTGGGGCTCAAGCAAGGGCCTGATGACCTCAGGAAGGCAGTGAACGGTGATGACCTGGGGAGCAACTGTTGATCAAAAGGACCCTTAACAACTCTGGGGGGCGGAGGCGCATCTAACCTCGATTCAGGAGAATCCGCTTTGGAGCTGTGCTGAGTGGGAGTGAGAGCAAAAGACTTGTCAGCCAGGAAGCAGCCCTTTTGATCGGAACCAAACAAAACCAAATAAAACTCACTGCCATCGACTAAGGGCTTCTGAGACTCTGACTGTTGACCGGAGCAGGAAAGCCATTTGATTTGATTTGATCTGTTTGAGTCAGCCGTCTTTAAGTAGAATCCATTTGGTCGGGTGGCTCTGTCTTGGCTGTTTCCCAGGATTCACCAGGCGTTTGGGATGGCAACGACTATTTGAGCCCTGCTTGGAGTCGAACTGACCCCTCCAGCGTTCTCCGTCATTGTGTGAGGTTGAGAAGGGGCGGTCCGGTGTCAAGAGAATGAACAAGGGGATTCTTTTGTGAACTTGCAGTGTGCTGGATTTGAGGGCTATGTGTGACCTGTCTTGTGTCTTGAGAATGATGGCCCACCTGCAGGTGATACATGATTAACAGTGTGGCAAAAAATCAGTATAAACAGCACGTGGAAATTCAGTGAGCGCCCACCCAACTGCACTTGTGGCTGTCCGTGCTCTGTTGGGAAGGCTCCCAGCACACCGCATTTCTCTTTCTCTGTTCTGTTTGGAGTGCTTATTACCGTATATACTTGTGTATAGGCCGGGTTTTTCAGCACATTTTTAATGCAGTTTCTGTGGTAAAATTAGGTGCCTTGGTTGATATTCAGGTTGACTTATACACTAGTATATACGGTGGTTACGCTTGGGGACTCCAGGGCACTGGAGGTAACACATGGTGATCCTCTCTCCCCCTTGTGAACTTAGAGGCGGTCAGATGCCTCCACCAGTCCATTTTTATGCACTGCCTGTCTTGGCAGATGGGGCCCTGGTAGCATAGTGGTTACACATTGAGCTACGCACTGAATGGCTGGCAGTTCAAAACCACCAGCAGCTCCTCGGGAGAAAGACTGGGCTTTCCTCTCCTGTAAACAGTTACAGTCTTGGAAACCCACAAGAGCTACTGTGAGTCAGCACTGACTCAATGGCAGTGAGTATCCCTGCAAGGTCTTAAAGATCCCCACTTTGGACCGGGTATGGCCTTAACACGTCTGTTTTTCCATTGCGTTCTCAAGGAGCCCTGCTGGTGTGATGGCTACGAGTTGGGCTGTGACCCTCAAGGCCGGCAGTTCAAAGCCACCATCCTCTCTTCCGGAGAAAGGTGGAACTCTGGGTGGGTTGCGCCGAAAGCCTTTGACTCCTGTAAACAGCTGCAGTCTCAGAAACGCCCGAGGGCAGATTCTGCCCTGTCCTGTGTTATGAATCAGTATCAGTTCAATGGCAGTGAGATGGCTCTTTCTGCGTGGAAAAGATTTGTGTTTCCCTTGTCTGACAGGTTTCTGGCTTCCCAAGGTTTTGCTGTAGTTTCGAGGCCTCTGCTTTGTCTCCAGCGCTTGTCTTGGGTCCCTCCTCCACTCCTGTACCGCCATCGTCACCCACCATCATCACTCACCTGGACCAGTGCAGGGGCCTCCGCCCTCGTCCCCAGGTCTCCCCTTCACTCTACACAAATGCTGCCTTCCCCAGCGTGGCCAGACCTGGATGTGGACACCAGAGCCAGCTCCCATCCCTTCTCTGTCCAGAACCTTCCATGGCCTCCCATTCTGCTCCAGTGAAAGCCACAATACCCTGCCCACCACCTGTCGCCACCCTCCCCTTCGCTCACTGACTCCAGCCCAGCCGCTCACCAGATTCGTGCTTTGCTCCTGGAGGTCGCCTCCTCCAGGAAGACTTCCTGGCTTCTCTAAAGCTGGCCTCCCTCCGTGATAATCTCATCCAACTGTGAGAGGTACCTCATTTCATGTCAACTGGGAGGCAGATAAAAGGGTTGGGGTGATATTCAACCTGTCAGTCAGGTCACAGCCTGATGGTACCTTGTGGGGGGAAGTCAGATACTTGCTGCCAGACTGCTGTCTCATCCCACAGCAGGGGTGGGCCTGCTCCCTGCTGCTGGAGACAATGGACTACTTCTCTCTGAAGCTTGGGACCATTAGCTTGGTTCCTCTAGGTGGGGTTTGCACCCTACTGATAATGGTTCCTATGGAGACCCAGAGACCACCCCCTAGACCACCCTCTCATTGCTGTGTAGCCTATAGTGCAACCCCTCCCTGTGACGTATGTCTCTACCTGTTAATTAGTGGGTTGGCTTGCCCCCAAAAGGTATATAGGCAAGGGTCAGCACTATAGGGTCTTGGACTTCTCTCTCGGACTCTGACCTCTCTGACTCTTCCCCCTCTCCCTTGTTCCCTTTCCCTCCTTCCCTTCCCCCTCTCTCCACGTGGACCACCAAGCTGGGCTGAGGTGAGCAATGTTGCTATGTATCATGCCTGACTGTATTATTGTAATATCTCTCATGCTCTCGATGACTTTAATATAATGCTTATATATCTCAACCGTACAATTGTGCATTACTGAACCCAGAAGTAGTATTACTGAACCCGTTGAGTAATAGTAGTATTAGCGGTGGGGGCTGGCACCCCACCTCCCTCAGCGTCATTATTTTTTTATTTAATACTACAGTACCTCCTTGTGGGCATGGCCTCCTCATAAGGAGGGAACTGGGAACCTCCCCACAACCCACCCCACCCCCCATTCGCCTTCACCTTCCTGCGAGCTAACCCGATGGCTGTCAGAGCCCTGCGATGTGTCCACCTCCGTTGGATGCCCCCGACTTTGAACCCACCAACCTGTGGTATTCCTGCATCCTGCATCATTGCATGTGGTTGCATTAGTCTGAAGAGGGGCTTACCCACTAGGATCAGACTTAGGGACCTGAGTTGGACTGAGCTGGGATTTTTGCTTGATAGATAATTACTTCTCGATATAAAGCTCTTTCTTACACATATATGAGTATCCCTGGACACTCAACTGCCCAACACAAACTCCCTGCTCATTTTCTTCAAAGCTCCAGCACAAGTTGTAGTGAAATTATGGCTTTGTACTAATTGTCAGGCTCCCCATCCTGAACATCAGCTCAGAGAGGACTCGGATCTTCCTCTTGTGGACCACCTGCGCCCCGGGAAAAGGGGGCAATGTCTGGTACACAGAAGGCACTCTCAGTCTCCATGAACAGGACAGCTGGAGGAATGTTAATCGATTTTGACTCATAGCGATCCTGCCGGACAGAGTAAAATTGTTCCTGTGAGTTTCCAAGACTATAACTCTTTGTGTTAGGCAGGGTTCTCTAGAGAAACGAAACCAGGACACTTACGATTCTATATACCATATATACTCCAGCATAAGCCAACCCAAATATCTGTCGAGGCACTAATTTTATCACAAAACTTGCATTAAAAATGCTGGAAAACTCAGCTTATACGTGAGTATATACGGTGTATCTATATAAGAGGATGGGTTTATACAGCGAGAAGGAATGTAACAGCTAATCAGTTCACATAGGAGTACAGAGGGTTCAGTTCAACCCACTTCTGTGAAACAGTTAATATCCGGGAAGTCCTTCAACTCAGGAAGGTTGCTGGGTTCCAGGTCAAGGAAGCAGACAGCAGAGTCCTCCCTGGAGCCAGCCAAGCAGAGTCTGCCCACAGGCAGCAGGGCGGGTCACCATCAGTCAGTTGCTCCGGAGCCCAGCAAAGTAAGCCTGGATGGAATTTCGAACATAAGCAATGCAAGGCGGTGGAATCCATCCACCAACCTTAAGCTCAAGCGAGGTGTGCACCGCAGCATGGCGAAGCAGGTCTCGAAGGAGTCTTAAGCGCTAGCAAAACGGTCCATGGAATGGCCTGGCCCACAGGTAGTGTCGCTCACAGGTTGAGGCAGAGAACCAGCTACAGCAGCAGCACAAATGCTCCAGCACGCTCCAGTCACCTGAGAGCAAGAGAGAGGGG
>NW_022103934.1:1214168-1215849 GCF_000313985.2 Echinops telfairi | reverse complement strand
GATAACAGTTGTATGAGCCCCTAATAAAATGTTTAAACAAAACAAAACAAACAAACAAAAAAAGACACTGTGGTGGTGCCGGGGGCCCTCATGGTGTCATGGTTACACGCTGGCCTGAGCTCTGTAAGGTTAGCAATTTGAACCCACCAGCCGCTCCTCGCTAGAAGATGGGGTTTTCTACTCCAGTAAACAGTTCGTCTCGGAAACTCACCGGAACAGCTCTGCCCGGTCCTGTAGAGAAGCTGTGTGTGGGCATCGACTGTATGGCAGTGTGTTTGGTTTCTAACGAAACGGTTGGCTGTTCCCAAGACCTGGACATCTGCTCCCATACAGGTTCCAGTCTCAGAAGGAAACTCGATGGGGCAGATTGTCCCTGTCCTGCATGGTTGCTATACGGAGTCTGGTGGGACTGCCAACCCCTTTGCGGGTGGTTTAGTCCCACGGAGAAGGCTATCTGCTTCTATGGAGATTTAGTCTTGAACCCCTATCTAGGGGCCCTCTGAGTCAGAATGATGAGTCGCAGGCAAGGGAAAGTTGGACATTGAATAAGGAAGACCTTAGAGGATGCATTTGAAGTGTGGTGCTGGCAGAGAATACTGAAAGTACCACGGACAAACCGACCTGTGCTGGAAGGAGTGGGGCCAGGGTGCTCCTAAGAGGCAAGGATGGCGAGACTGCATCGTACACTTGACGCATGTTGTCAGGAGATTATTCTCTAGTCCCTGGAGAAGGACATCATGTTTGATAAAGTGGCAGTTTGAAGAGGAAAGGCCTCCAGTGATGGACTGACATGGGGGCTGTACCCATGGCCTCGGGCACAGGAACAAGTGTGAGGCTGGCATTCTGTTGTGCATGAGATCACTATGGGTCAGAGCTGGCTCAGTGGCACCCAACAAAAACAACGGGTTAGGATTGACTCGATGACGGTGCGGGTGATTGTGTGAGTCATATCTGACCGGACAGCCATTACAATAAGGGCCGCTTACAGTCCCTGGGTGGTATAGACAGTGAATGTGTTTATATGCTCAGGTGGTATAGGCAGTGAATGTGAACGTCTTTAGCTACTAACCAAAAGGTTAGAGGTTCAAGTCCACCCAGAGGTCATTTGAAAGTAAGGCCTGGCCACCTGCTTCTCCAAAAGCAGCCAATGGAATCCCTGAGGCGGGACCACACAAACATCAGTCTTCCTAGGAGGGGATGCTGCTGCCCCACCGCTACCAACTGCTCTGAAAAGATCACAAGCTCTTGGATACAATGGGAGGAGAATGTGGACTGGAACTCAAACCATGAAAGAGACCGGGCTTACTGGTCAGCTAGAGAATGAGGGGACACCCCCCCCTCCCCAAGGACAAAGTTCAGAGGGTCAGGAATGACGGCAGGATGGAAACAGGAAACACAGGGAGCTGGTGAGACTCCTGGACGGGCTGTGCCCGAATCGTTGAAGGCCACATCATGATCCGCTCACACAATACAAAGTGAACATTTAAACAGAGAAAATTCAGGGAGCATCTCCGGGGGGTCCCTGGGAGGCAGGACCAGTCCTTGAACAAAAGCTCCTTTCGTGGGCTTCCAAGGCCCTCCTGGCTGTGCGTCCAGGGATGCAGGAAGCAGCGGGACGCAGCGAGGCCAGCGCGGTGGCCTTGGCACTTGTAGGCGGCGCTGATGATGCACGGAAGGCGCG
>NW_022103934.1:1208324-1213400 GCF_000313985.2 Echinops telfairi | reverse complement strand
TCCTGGTATCACCACTCTCACCACTGGTCCTGAATGAATCATCTGTCCTGGATTCCCTGTGTTTCCAGTTCCTATCTGTACCAGTGTATATCCTCTGGTCTAGCCAGATTTGTAAGGTAGAATTGGGATCATGATAGTGGGGGGAAGGCAGGGAGGAAGCATTTAGGAACTAGAGGAAAGTTGTATGTTTCATCATTGCTACGCTGCACCCTGACTGGCTCATCTCCTCCCATAACCCTTCTGTCCCCCTGTCTTTTTAATGATCTTTTGCTTGAGGTCACCTGGACTCTTCTGACCTTTCTTGGGCCATTCGTGTTCAGGACAACAAATCTGCTCTTGTCAAGTGCTATGAATTGGCTCCACTCCACAGCGACCGGATACACAGCAGAAGGAAACACTGGCCGGTTTTACACTATCTTCACAATTGTTCCTGCACTTTAGCCCATTGTGGCTGCCATGGTGTCAGTCCATCTCCGGGAGGGCTGGCCTCCTTTTTATGTTTTACCCACCCTGATGTCCTTCTCCAGGGATGGGTCTGTTCTTGAGAGGTCTCTACATTCAGGCGGGATTTACGGAGAGTGATGGAGGGGCCCAGGTGGCATAGTGGTTACGTGTGGGGCTGCAATGTGTAAGGTTAGCAGTTCGAAGCCACCAGCCGCTCTGTGGGGGAAAGGTGGGCCTTTCTACTCCCTATAACAGTGACAGTATCAGAAACTCACAGGGGGCAGTTCTACTCTGTCCTCTCGGGTCACTGTGGATCAGTATTGACCCGACGGCAGTGAGATACTCAAAGTTGTCTTTCTGTTCGCCTAGGTCTGGCTTCATTTTCTTTGGCCTCGAGTTGAACTTGGCCTTGGCCTTGTCTAATTGATGATTCTTCCCATGCAGCAATGTGCTTCATACATTCATCACTGCTTTTTAGCGATGCATAGTACTCCAGTGTATGTATGTATCACAGCTTTTTAATCCTCTTGTCAGTTGATGCAAATTTGGGTTGTTTCCAACTCCTTGCGATTGTGAACTGTGCCGCAATGTACATTGGAGCACAGATGTCTGGCCTTGGTTTGTTTCTTGCCTCTTCTGGTTATATGCCCAGTAGGGGGATTGCTGGGTCGTATGGTAACTCGATTTCCATCTGTTTTAGATATCGCCAGATCGATTTCCATAGTGGTTGTACATACTTACAAGTCCACCAGCAGTGGATGAGAGTTCCTGTCTCCCCACAGCCCCTCCAGCACTTGTTGCTTTCTGATTTTTTGAATTGGGCTATCTGTGAGGGTGTTAGGTGGTACCTCATTGTTGTTTTAATTTGCATTTCTCTTATGGCTAAAGATCGGGAACATTTCTTCATGTTTATTGGCCATTCGGATTTCTGCCCCTGTGAAACTTCTGTTCAAGTCCTTTGCCCACCTCCTCAGAGGGCAATTAGTTTTTTTCTTTTTGGAAGCTAGCAGAGTATTGTAGATTTTAGTAATAAGGCCTTTGTCTGATGTGTCATTGCTAAAGATGTTTTCCCAGTCCATGGACTCTCTGATTACTCTCTTGGTGAATTCTTTTGATGTACACAGGTATTTTATCTTCAGTACATCCCATTTGTCAATTTGTGCCTCCTCTGTTTTTGTGTCCTTCCCTATTTCTGATAACCTATGTATTCCCTGTCCAAAGTTCTCAAGTTGGTCACAATTCCCTCATTGATGGCACTAATAGTTTAGGGTTTAACTTCAAAGTCTGTGATCCACCTTGAGTTTATTCTTTTGCATGGAGTGAGATAAGGGTCTTGTGCATGGAGTGAGATAAGGGTCTTGCTTCATTTTTCTGCAGGTAGATGTCCATTTTTTCCAGCACTGCTCATTGAAGAGCGCATCTGCTTCCCATTTGATATTTTTGGGGCTCTTATCAAAGACTGTAACTGTTTACAGGAGTAGAAAA
Source organism: Echinops telfairi (assembly GCF_000313985.2). NCBI lineage: Eukaryota > Metazoa > Chordata > Mammalia > Afrosoricida > Tenrecidae > Echinops > Echinops telfairi. Next base: position 1,211,471 of record NW_022103934.1, on the reverse strand, counting down.
CCTCAACTTTCTCCCACAGAGGAACTGGTCCCTTCAACTACGGACCTTGCAGTTGGCAGTCTGATGTGCAACCACTGCACCCCTGGGTTCCTCTATGATGTTGTTGTTTGTATTTTGCTGTGCAAATTACGCATTCAAACAATATCAACCAACTTCTATCATTGGCTTGTTTTATTGAAACACCTGCCTGCCACGCAGCCCCAAGATACTTTCTGGGGGGATCTCCTCCTCACCCTTCAGACTTTACTCCTCTTCTCCCCTGGGACCCAGACCTCATGGCTACCCCCCTCTCCCCATGACCTCAGCCTGTCCCATGAGTGCTTTTAAATACCATCTAGACACTGAGAAATCACAACTGCCTGACCCTAGCCTGGCATTCGTTCCTGAGTCTTGACACATAGGTCTGTCTTCACTTGGAGACGTTGTATCTGACGTGTCCGAAACCCTGTGCTGCCCTGACCCCTGGCCGCCTACCTGTGCTTGTCGCATTCCTCCCTGGGCCTGGGCTTCCAGCAGCCCACACCCAAGACTCTTCCCCAGCCTGTTCTTGGGCACCTGCCTCGCTACCAAGGCAGCACCTTGACCTACACACTCGGAGGCAGAAATGCCTGGGAAGTTGCATTCCCAGGAGGACAGTGCTTAGTCAGCATGTCAGACTGGGTTCTCTAGAGAGGCAAAGCTGTGGCATTCACAGATAGATGATGGATGGATAATGTTAGGGCCGGGTCTGAACTAGGCAGCCCCCGTTTGGACTAAGCTGAAGCAGGTCCGGGTCCTGCACGTGCTTCCCTGCACATCCCAAAGGTCCGCAGCAGAGGGCGCCAGAGAAGATAACCGCCTGATAAGATCACCAGTGAAACCAGAAGTTCTGGGTTCAAAGAAAGCCAGAGAAGAGTCGACAAGCAATTCTCAGAGTTTCCAGACCCCATATGCTGGTTGACATAATTGCAATACATTCCCTCACCACCCCTTTAAAAACCCTCGCCCCCAGCTGCTGAGCACGACTTCCCTGACCTGTTGTCCTAGGTCACGGAACCTCATCTGTCCGTCCGGCAGCTCCCCCCACACCCCTAATAAAGCTATTTCTGTTTCTGCTCTCCCTTGTCCTGTCAGTTATGTCCATCTTCCTCCCTGACCCTCAGTTCCGACTTTACATTGGTGCTCAAAACCCGGGAGAGGTAGGGACCTGGGCTCCGTGCTGTCCCGGCCCTGCTTCGGCTGGGACGCAGCCCCCCCCCTCCTCTCTTCTCGAACCTCTGGAGCCTGTCTGAACGAGCGACTTCTGGTCAGTATCTCTCTCTGTGTGTTCGTTCTGTCTTGTTTGTCTTGTTTGTTGCTCTGGACACCGAGGACCAGCAAACTCAGACGGGAACATAGGGTCCGTGGGAGGCTAACTAGCTGAAAGCCCTGAATCCTTAGCCGCACCCCCAATAACACCTCCTCCATATAAGACATGACAAAATAATAATAATTTATAAATTATCAAGGGTTCATGGGGTGGCAGGGAGGGAGGGGAAAAATGAGGAGCTGATATCAAGGGCTCAAGTAGAAAGCAGGTGTTTTGAGAATGATGATGGCAACAAATGTACAAATGTGCTTGATACAATGGATGGATGGATGGATTGTGATAAGAGTTGTACGAGCCTCAATAAAATGAACGAAAAAAAGAGAAAAGAAAACATCCCAGCCCAGTCCAGATCAAGTCCCTAAGTCCGATATTATCCCATATGTCGATACTAGTCCATAAATTCCTCTTCAGACTCAAGCAGCCGTGAAATGATGCTGAATGAGGAAGATCACAGGCTAGTGAATGGAAAGTCTTGTGGATCTACTGGTGGTGGAAGCCTTTTAGCGGTGGGGGGGCGTGGGTCTCCACATGGCTCTTCCAGTTCCAGGGTGCTGGCTCTATCAGAGTTGTCCCCAGTGGCTTGTCATCAAGAATGTCTCACAGGGAGTGGAAGCAGAGAGAGTGTATCTGGCCTCCAGTGAGCTATTTATCTCCTTTGTCCTTCCATATGAGGTCATCAAGCTGCAACCTGATTGACGGCTAGACTCCCCGCCTTTGCAAGTTGACAGGAGTTTCCGTAAGTGCTGCACTAAGGGTAGAGGGTCCAGGAAGAGGAACAGCCAGTGCAGAGGCTTGAGGCGGGAGAGTGATCCTATCAATGAACTTGAGATGCTAAGGGACACAGCAGGCTGTCGATGCTGGGAAGCCCCTGTCCTCCCAGTCCATCAGCCCCAGGGAAAAGGCTGCGTTTTTCTCAGTAGACCAGACAAGTCCCAGGCCTGCCTGCCCCTCGGTCATTTGGGCGAAATGTCTCTGAACCTATCTCTGGGCCAGAGGAGTGAGGTTCTGATCGTCCAGACCTGGGGCAGAGCCAGTTGGAAGGGAGGTGGGGCTCGCCTAGGAGGCACTCAACCGCTCTCCAGCTGATGCCGACTCATAGCCATCCGGTAGGAGGCACAGTGTGGGCAAGTGGGCAAAGGTGGTTCTCTAACACAGGGCTTCTTCAACTTTATCCACTTGCGACCCCTTTTCATCCAGACATTTGCCACAGAGGCAAACGCGCCCAGAAACACCTCAGACTCATGGCACATTTGATTTTGAATTATCTTCTGGCGGTCATGTGCTCAGAAGCCTTTAACCGTTGCCAAGATTTCTGGGCTGCCCCATTCAGTTATGGGGTGGTGACCCAGTTTACAAAGCCCTCCTGTAACAGGAAGTTTGGTTCTCCAGCCTGAGTAAGTGGGGGCATGGAGGCTACACAGGCCAAGGCACAGATAGCTGACATGCAGGATGAAGGCGTGGGCTGGCCAGAGAAGCAGGGGCTTCAGGTGGCATGCATGGCTAGAGAAGATGGAGAGGCTAGACTTCAGGTGTGTGGCTGTGAGCGCATCACTGTGTACCCTTTTCCACAGTGACATGGTGAGGGTCAACGCTGCACCCGAGGCCCGGCTTCACTCCTCTTCTTGCACCATCTCTGGGCTCAGCTTTCTCCTGTGCTGGTGTCACTCACCACTGAGATAGCTTATTGTGCCAGCCTGGCTGATAAACGCAGGTGGGATTGACTGAAGGGCAGAGAGATAAATGGCTTGGTGAGCCTTGCCTTTCTTGTCTCTCGCTCTGTGATCATCGGACCAGTGTGC
>NW_022103934.1:1204927-1206990 GCF_000313985.2 Echinops telfairi | reverse complement strand
GAGACCTCTGTGGGCATGGCCTTCTCCTGAGAATTCTGGGAACTCGTGTATTTTCCTCCTTGGAGGTGTGAGACATCTCTCTCTGCTGACTCCCTGCGAGACATCCCTGACAAGCCACATGGACTACCCTGATGCAGCCCTGGAAGCTGGAGATGCTGCATGGAGACCCCTGCCAGCGCTGAGATGCTTACAAAGCCACTGGATCCAAAGACTTTCTACCCACTGGCCTGTGATCGTCCTACATTAGGCGTCATGTGTTCCGTGAGTCTGAAGAGGACTTTATAGATTGGTATTGGACGTATGGACTAATATCCGACTATGGGATTGAACTGGGCTGGAATGCTTTCTTAATGTACAATTACCCTTTAAATAAAACTCTTATACACATGCGTGTTTATGAATTTCTCTAGTCTACCTGGACTAACATACTGACACTTCGATTCCAGTCCAGCCACTCTTCTCATGAAAGAACCAGGGTCCACAGGGCCATCCGTCCAGGTGGGAAAGAGTGGGGACCACTGCCACTCCTCCAGCTCTGTGTTAAGCACTCAAGCAGCCCTGGGGCTGAAGACCTCTGGGTATCAGTCCTGAGCTCCTCCATACAGGTTTCAAGGCCCCACAAACCTCTGGCGGTGTGATAGGCACTGCCTGAGGCATGAGATCCCCCACAAAGCAGGTTCTTCAGAAATGTGACCTTGGTCGCTTTTCAGAAACCTGAGTCCAAAAGTTAACAACTACCGATGTTCTGCCACTTGGTAGCGCTGTGAGCTTAGGCAAGTCACTCGGCTTCGGAGCCTCAAGTGTCAAACAGGAACCAAGCTGTTATCTCACTGGCAGAGGCTTCCAATGAGACAGCGATTTTGGTTCCAGATGATCACCACAGCGACCTGGAACCATCGACATGGGCTTTTCTCAAGTGGATCTGAACCCCTTCTCTACTACTTTTAATAAATCTTCCTGGAACCTCAGGTTCTATATAGGCAATTTTTAAAAAAGCAAGACACAGACTCAAACTATTATTTATGAAAAAACCCCAAACACTTCACATGGGGATCGCTGTAGAAATATAAAGTAACTTTACAATTGCTGCTCAGAGGGACGGAACGTCGGTGTCCAGGGGCCACAGGCATCCTAGCTTGTCCTTTTGGTAATTTATGTCAGGTGAAATGGCCTATTCGGAATCCTGAATAAAATTTAGATAAAGCAGCTGTAAGTGCTACATGCATTTATCTTTGCCACCCTATCTTTACATAGCTCACTGTCTTAATTATTTTGGGGGTATCTATGTCGCATAAAGAATTGTGTCTGGTGCTTAAAACAGAACAAAAAACTCGATTAGGAAACAGAGACTTGTGCACATAACCTGCATTTTGCTGCACGATCTCTTGGTTTTTGCAAGCAAGATAATTACCAAGCCCTAAGTCTTGATCGACTTCTCTCCTTTTGAAAAGAAAACCTTTCCAATAACGGCTTGCACCTCCTGCTCGGAAGCCCCTGAAGAAGCCGAATCGTCTGTCAACCGGCCTAGCGACCCCATCAGTTGTGGGGCCGCTGACGCTTCGTTGAAGCAGCACAGCCTAAGAGCGTGCAGAATCGGGGTTGCAAAGAGAGGGCGCGTCCCACGCTCTCTGCAAAGAGCCTCGAGCTGTGGCCCAGCTCGGCCCGTCCAAGGCCAGGTCTTAGTTTCTGCCCCCCGGGGGTTTCGGGGCCCGAAGGCGGGCCCGGTGCTCCCCCGGGGAAAGTCTGCGGCCTCCGAGCCCTGAGGCGCTCACTCATGACGCCGGCCCCCAGCCTGAGCCACCGGTAACAAGGGCCTCGGCGGCCGTTCGTCGCACGCACACCTCACTCACTCGGGGGAGAGCGGGGAGTAAGGCCCGCAGATCAAGGACCGGTGGAAGCCCGACTTCCTTGACTGAGATCCCGCCGCTACCAACGCTCGCGCGCAAGCCTCGCAAAGCCACTTCCGACAACGTCCTCAGAGCGACGGGCGTTAAGATGGCGGCCGCGCAGGCGCACACCCTCGCAATCGCACGCCGGCCACGCCCCCTCACGGTATCCTTGTG
>NW_022103934.1:1202024-1203991 GCF_000313985.2 Echinops telfairi | reverse complement strand
CCGGTCCCGGGCCGCCGCTTTCCCGCGGGCCTGGCTTTGTCTGTTGCTGCGCCCTGCGCGCACGCGCGCACGTGCCGGGAGCACACACCCCCTCGGCCCGTGAACATCCCGGCCCGCGCGCTGGAGACGCCCCCTCCCCCTTCGCCCTCTCCTCCTCTTTGTCCCCTTCCCGCCCCGGGTTCCTGGAGGATCCCAGCTTCCCGAGGGCGAGCCATGCCGCCTCCTTTGTCCTCACTGCCCGGGGCGGCGCACCTCGACCCTGAGAACCCATCCCATGCGAACACCCCATAAGGGTTTTGTCGGTTCTGGGGGCGGCTCGGGTGGGGGGGGTATGTTTTTCCAAATCTTTGGTCACTTAGGCCACTCTGCGTTGAGCATCCAGATTCAGGAGCGTTGAAGCTAGGGGATCCCCGGGACTAGGGCTTTCTCCACAGTGCTCAGCGTGCGCTTGTCCCAAACACGGGCGATCTGGTGTCATATTTGGGATACACAGTAACAAGTCTTTCAAGGGCGCAACGCAAACCTTAGAGCTTGGAAGCCTCTGCCTACTTCTGGGTTTGCAAGTAGTGGTTGAGATGCTTGAGGTCGCTGTTGTAGTGTGGCTCTGGTGTGGTAGGAGGTGTGCAGTGATGCGTATGCGTATGTTCTGCCCCTCTCCAGTGTCGTAGGCATGGGGAAAGGTAAGCCGTCTCCAGGATTAATAGAAAGTTCCTGGGATTCTGCGGAGAGGACCTGAAGGGTCAAAAGGAAGCATTGGTTTGGGTAATAACACTTCTCCAGCAATGGTTCTAAGCCTGTTATTTCCAATGGCTTGGGAGTCTACCTTGCTTTAAAAGCCCAGTGGCCTGATGGCCTCCTTGGGGTCCAAAGGAAACTGATGCCAGCTGGAGTTAGGGTTGTAAGCGCTCCTTCGCACAGGTATCTTGGGAATGCCCAGGGGATTGTTCACAGTGCTGCCACTTGGCATCCTGTGTGTGCAGCATTGTGTGTGGTCCCGTGGGGTGCTGTTTTAGCTGCCAGCCTGGCTGTGAATGAAGTGTGGGAGCCTTCATGCAGTGTTGGAAGAGGGAAAAGAAAGGCCCCTAGCACACTGGCTGGTGCTTCCCTCTCTGCCTTGAAGACCTAGGGTCTTGGCCCCTGGTGCCTCCTGGCTAAGTGGGCTGCCACTGTTGGGATTGGGGTCTGTTTAGGCCCCGGTCTTGTCGGGAGGGTTTGTGGGGTGTTCTATTTTAGCTCTAGATTCTGGGCTTGTTTATGGTGCCAGCATGGCGCTGCCAGCACAGGGCACCCACCACTTCATCAGACTTTCCTCCTGGAACTTGAGTAAGGGGGATCACTCTCTCCAGAAAAGAGGTGTCTAATTATTGGTAGTTTCGTTTGTTTTTCCAGATTGAACTTGTCTAGTCCTTGCAGGGCGAAATTCCTTCCCTCTCCTGCCCTAGAGATGCATTAGGAGGGCCATATTTTTAAGAGTGTGGAATCTTAGGATTTAAAGAAAAAATGCAGAGGCCAGGGCAGCCGCCAATATTTTCATCTTGCAAATGTAAGGTGCGCTGATTCACGCTCACGTGGTAGGTCTCCAGGTGGACAGGTGGAGCTAGTGATGGAGAAGGAGCCCTCTAAATTGATGAGGCAGCATCTCATCTTTCACTTTTAGCAAGATGCAGAGTTTGGAAAGAGGAGCCCTGGTGTAGTGGTTGCATGTTGAGCTGCTCACCACAGTTAAATAGTTCAAAACCATCAGCTGCTCCTTGGGAGAAAGAAGAGGCTTTCTGCCACATAACCCTCCGGGGCAGTTCTGGGGTGTCCTGGACGGTCACCAGGAGTGGGAGTTGACTCCATGGCTGTGAGTTTGTTTAGTTTTTGGTTTGGGGTTGGAAATGTTTTATTTTTGAAAAAGGCTCTGGAAATTTTGGGGACAGCTTCTCATCTTCCTTTCCCCTTCTGATTTCACCTCTCCTTGCCTC
>NW_022103934.1:1195289-1201436 GCF_000313985.2 Echinops telfairi | reverse complement strand
GATTTGTAAGGTAGAATTGGGATCATGATAATGTGGAGGAAGAAGCATTTCAGAACTAGAGGAAAGTTGCATGTTTCCTTGTTCTAGGCTCTCTTTTGTTACTACCTTGTGTTTACTTTTGTGGGTCGGTGTGTGGTGAAGATACATGCAACCAACATCACCTCAACAGCTTCTACATCAGTTCAGTAACATGGTTACGTTCTTTATAAGTCATGCCACCTTTCTTTCCACAGCTTTCCCCAAATACTTTGCTACCCTAACACAGACTCGCTGCTCCCTTAATTCCTCCACCTTGGAGTTGCTGTTGTCAAGTTGACCGCTTACAGATAATTTTGTAACAGAAGATGGTGCTTAATGCAGACATTTCTAATTCAGTGGAACGACTGCTCTTGCTTCAAAGATCAATTTAGGGTAGAATTTTGGTTCACGGTTAAAGAGTTCTTTGGGGTCATAGTTTGAGGTTGGCATTGTCTAGACTTAAGTGCTTCTACAAAGTGCTTCCATCAAAATGTGCAATTCTTTTATGCTTTCTCCCTGTTGATCTGGATTTTGCTATAGAACCATTGATTTAAGTTTACTTATAGTAGCTGGGCACCACGTATTTTGTTCTTCTGATCTCAGGCAGTTTGACACTTAATCTAGGATTGAGCTCAGTCAAATGCAAAGATTTCCTGATGCACCAGGAATGTTTGCTTTGAAATAATTCAATTATAAAGGTACCAGAAGAAATTTTAAAAACCAGAAAACCAGACCTGTTGCTGTCAAACCTATTTTCCAACTTTGGTGACCCTATAGGACAGAATGGGAAGGTGCCTTATTACAGGTGTTAAGGCTTTACCAATCCATTTCTTCCAGCCATTCCTGCCCCTCCATTCTGTGGTGCCTCCCAGTGAGTGGAGAGCAATGGAACCGTGGGTGGCCACTTGCAGTGGGCTCTGTATTTTGGAGGAGGCAGTGGTTCCCGGACTGTGTGGGAGACCTGGTTCAATTCTTGGCCAGGGTCTGCGTGGATAGCCTCCACCCACCCAACTGACCCAGGAAAGAAAGACCTGGTGATCAGTGTAAGTCTCAGTGGTCAGACCTGCAACTCTGGCACAGGACCAGCCAACCCCCCTTTCCTTTGTGCATCGAGCTGGCTTGATCATGATATGTTTCAGGTGGAATTTCTTCGCAGATTCCCTGGGAGAGAGATTTGATTTCTGTTTCCAACGGCAGGGTTGGCATCAGAGGCAGGTAGTGGCTTGCCTGGAGCCTGCACAAGTGAGTGCGTGAAGGGGCTTTGTGTCCCAAGTCGGGAGGCTGACAGGCTAACATCAGTTTCCTACTTCTGAGCTGAGGGGCCTCTGGTGTGGGTAGGCAGGTGTTTGTTGTTGAACTTTGTTAGTGTCCGGAGCTTTTTACATGAATGGTCTTTTATTTTTTGTGATGTGTTAAACTTTGGTGAGATTTTATCTGTTGTGTCTATTGAAATTCAAGGAGGAATACTGACTATTTTCACCTGTCTTGTGAAGGTGGTGTCCAGTGAGATTCATTTCGCTCTTTTTTTTTTTTTTTAAGATGACATTTGCCCTTAATGAAATAAGTGGAAGGTGTGTGTGCCTGTGCTCAGCATATAACCACCAAGGGTTATTTGGTCACAAAGTTGAATACTTTTTATCAGAATGTATAACTGCTCCAAATTGGTGAGTGAGTAACAGGAAGTGGTTCTACCGGTAGTTTAAGGTTCATGTTCACTTTTCATCGTGAGGTTCCAATCAGGCATCCTGCTCGTTGTTTTCATTAGGGTTGTGGTTCTAGTTTCAGGATCAAGTCTCATTTGGGGATGAGTCTTTCGGCCACTTGCTTTTCTGTGCTTGTGTTTGAACTACTTTCTCTCACATCACTGTGTGCTTCTGAGTGAAATATTGCAAGATGGACTTGCTTCTCGCTACATATATAATTTTTTTGCAGTTTAGTAATCCTTTGTATTCATAATTTTTAAAAATGTCAACAGTATGGAGATAACGCTCATAGCACTTAAAAAGTATTTCTCAAGTGTGTAAATGAGCAGATTCCTTGCAGGAGGGATGAGACAATAGTTGGCTGGCCAGTCAGCTTTGTACACCTGGGAGATAGCCAGTCAAGGGACTCACTAAAGCGACTCACTAAAGCAAGAGCGGATAGTGGAGAGAAGGGGAGTTGAACTGATTTGGGTGAAGTTGCACAAACAACTCACGGCTTCAGCTGTGCAGAGTAATTTATGGGGTTTCTTAGAAAACTAAGCAGGCTTCTTTTGTCCTGGGACCTGAAGGACTGGGTGATGCCTGGGTGCCATTAATTGGGTACTTTGATCAAAGATGCTATAGACGTTGTTTCCCAAGCCCCCCTCCCCCACTTTTCAGGAAAAAATTACTCCACGCCTCTCTCCCAAATTAAAAATGTTTGTGCTATAGCCCATAATCCAGGATAAAGTGTAGGTATCTGCTTTTGCAGCCAATCCCCGTTGTCCCAGTAGGCCCCTTGGGTAGGCACACAGCATCATCCACACTGCTATAGAAACATCCTGATCAAAAGGGGGAAGATGTAGAACATAATTTCAAATTCTTAAGGACTTCAGACTTCTTAGAGCCTGATTGTTGGATGAATTCTAGAAATATTAAGTCAAAAGTATTTTCTGAAATACTAAAAACAAACAATAGTTCTGCTTAATTAGTGAAGTGTCTTCTTTGACATGTTCTTTAGTTTTTTAAGCACTTTTATTGGAGTATAAAACATATTATACAATGAAATAGTTAAATCATATCAAGGAGAGTTGTATAATCATTACCACAATCAGTTTGGGAACATTTTCTGTCTTTTTGTATCCCATTTCCCCCCCAACATCCCTTGTCAAACACCCAAGAAACTATTATTCCAGTTGTTGTCTCTCTAGATTTACCCAACCTGGAGCGATGTGTCCTTTTAATCAAGGATTGTGTCTGAGGTGGAAGTGACAACAGTGACTCAAAGAGATTAAGAGATTAGCGCCCCTTGGGCTGAGCTGATGTCAGAGGGGAGGAGCAGCTGGAAGAGGAAGGCTGAGAATGGCTGCACAGCACAGAAAAGGGAGCCAGGGTCATTGAATGGCACATGGAGAGACTGTTGAATTGGCGCATTTTGCTGTGCATGTTTTTAAAGAAATACTACATGGGCAACTGTTGTAGGACCCAACAATTTTTGCATTGGACATTTACCCCAACAACTAACTATTCCACTATTGCGTCGAGCTGGCAATGCTGTAAGTAGCCCCCAGGGACTCTGACTAGGGAAGCAGCTGGCAGTATGTCCATTTGTGGGATCTCTTCCACGGCCATCGAGAAGAATCTGGCTCAAGGTGACCATGTAGGACAGGTGTACAAAGCTTCATCTTCCATCCCACTGCTGGCTCAGGGAGTATCCAAGTTTGTAAATCTTCATGAAAGAAAACGGCCACATCTCTCTCCCATGGTTTTAGATGACTGTTCATAGCCGCCGTTTAACAAAACGAACACGGCTCTTGAGTCCATTCTGACTCCTGGTGACTGGATGACAGTAGAACTACCCCTGAGGGCTTCTGAGACTAACCCTTACGGAGTAGAAAGACTCATTTTCCTCCCTAGGAGGCTCATGGTTTTGAACTGCTAACCAACCTTGCATGTAGCAGGCCAATGCATAACTTACTAAGCCACCAGGGCCCCTTGCATTTTATAGCCCTCTTGGGAAGACAAGGTTCTTCAGAGATGGTCAGCGGGTGAGTGGTTGCAGGCATTGGGGGTGGGGTTGAGAGGTGGGCGTGGGTGTAAAAGGGCAGCAGGTCCTCAGCTGATGGAGTTTCTCAGTGATTTGGCTGCATCACTGTTCCTGTCCTGGTTGTGACACTGCAGTGTAGTTTGATTTGTTCGGGAACCCTAGAGAGGGAAGACGAGGGGTGAGTGGGGACAGCCTGTTGACATTACCCTAGGTTACCACAAACTCACTGTTGAAAGTAGCTGTGCTTTGGCCCCCAACCCACCCACCCCAGTCATGTAGATGTGTGCTATGCTTTGGGGGGGCTGTCCCCCACAGGTAAGGGGTGTACATATAGAGGATCTGCCTGTATTAGGATTGCATATGACTTTAGGCTCTTCTCAAAATAGAAGCTTAGTTTTATTTTAGTAAAGTACTTTTACCCATCAACAAAATTCATATGTCTATGTTAATATTTCGTACCTTTGGGATAGGGTTTTTAAATTTTTTATTTTTAAAATAGAAAATATTGGGGAGAAGTAAACACAAAATTAAATTGTATGCTAAGTTATAAAAGAACCCCCCAGTCAACCCATGGGGATAAGTCAGAAGGGTGGGAAGGTTTCAGGAGCCTGCTTCTTCCCTGAAGAGAGCTGAGCCATCAACTTTGATACTGTAAATATTCCCATGTTCATCTGTTGTGTGTCATTAGGGTACCACCCAGTCCGTTTCAACTCATAGCTACCTGGGCACAACAGAAAGCAAAACCCTCCTCTCTGTGGTTGGCACTGTGTCCTTTGAGAGCCTTGCGGTGACTTCTTTAATAAACTACAACTGTAGCATCATAATTCTTAAAGCATTCCCTCCATTGTCCCCTGTATAGCCTGAACCACCTGCAGCCTGGCGGTGAGGGTGGTCGTGGAGTCTGTTATGGCTCAGCTCTGGGTAGGTGATTTGCTGTGAGATCTCAACAGCTGTCCAGCACAACCCAGGTTTCCTGCTGCCTGGACCAGAGGGTGTGCCGAATTTCCAGTGGTCCCCCTGAGTAGTGAGGCTGCCAGACACGTTTTGGAAGCAGCTTCGTTTTTGGCAACTGTCAGATAAAATATTTCATTATGAGACTCCCTCACACCACCTCCATCCGTCGTTCATGAGAAGAAAGACAATCTTACTAACTAGAGAAAGGACAGTTCCTTGAATTGAAGGGACTTTGTGAAAACATTGTTATTGTTGATAGCAGAACTGGGAACCATGGTGTTGGGTTTTATCTATCTATCTATTTGTTTATTTATTTTTTTGGTGTTGGGTTTTTAATGGCTACAAATGGCACGGTGTTGCCTTCCTGCCCCGAGTTTAGATTGGCGTCATATGACTTTGGGTGCTTATGTCAGTTCTTGCCAGTTCCAGTGCCTGGAAGTCAGGGGTGCTTTTCTTCAACGTGGTATATTTCACAGCTCTTCAGGACCCTGTCTCAGAGTCATGGGCAGAGCTGGCCAACTATGCACACCCTGGAACAGGCCAGCCTCCCCATGTGTGTGACCCCTGTCCTCCCAGGAAGGCAGCTGAGCCTGTCCCAGTGTCACCACTGGACCAGCCCATTCGTTCTTTGGCTGAACCAGGTGTGCTAGCTGGTTCTCTTTGGCAGCAAATCCCATGAGCCTCATAACTAGTGAAGGGTCTGGAAGATGGTCATGACACCCCAGTGTTTGTGATTGGGCTGTTTTCCAGAACCCCAAAAGCCAGGAAACCAAATCCCTGTGTGTTAGAGCATCCGAAGCACCCACAGGGCCTGTTTGGAATCCTTCCTCTTCCATTCCATCTGGGCTTCCCTTCTTGCTTCAGAGACAAGTAGACATCGAGCTGTGGGTGTGGTGTGTAATGGTGTAAATGGGTGTCGGGGGCATCTTGCCAGCATGCTCCTCACTCAAAATGCTCCCGAAAAGGAGGTTTCTGCTTATCCCGAAGACCCCATGATAAGTTGCTGTGTTGGATTTCATGGCATTCAAGACCCAGGAATGTTAGCTTCAGGGGGAGCTGGCTTGGATGACCGGCCATACATCAATTGTATCAAGCATATTTGTACATATTTTGCCATGATCATTTTCTAAACATTTACTTTTTGATCCCTTGGTACCAGCTCTTCCTTTCTCCCTCCTACCCTTGTGACCCCTTGATAAATTAACTTACATTATTTTCATCTCTTAGACCAACCAACCGCTGTCTCCCTTCACCCACGTTTCTGTTCATCCCCCTCTCAGGTGGTGGTGGGGGCTTCAGTTTTTAGATGTTGGTTTTAGCAGTGAGTTGTTTTGCTTTGTTTCCTGAATTGGGGGGCATTGCTCCCAGCTAGTCTAATGGATGTGGGCTCTGGGGTGAGTAGACTACAGGCCGACAGTGTGTCGGTGCAAATCTGCTTGAGCCCTG
>NW_022103934.1:1185326-1194098 GCF_000313985.2 Echinops telfairi | reverse complement strand
CCCCCACTGTCTTTCTGAGATTCATTTCCAAATAGCAGGAAAGCTGCAATTTCCCCTTTTCATAGTGAAGTCCGGTGTTACCTGCCTTCTGGGGATTCCAGCAGAGTGGTGTGTGCAGTGTAGAACAGCTCTTACAGAATCTTCAATGGCGGTTTTGTTTTGTTTTGTTTTTTTAAGCCAATTGCCAGGCTTATCTTCTGCCTCTGGGTGGTTTTGAATGGCCAGTAGTTTAAGGGTCCAGCATTTGCACCACCCAGGGACTTCTAAATGTTACCTAGAGTTTAGGACTAGCTACCTTCTTTTGAAGGCCTGCCCAGATCTCAAGCATGAGTCCTGATCACTCCACTGTCAAGATGCGGGCCAGGACCCTCACCCTAGAAAGCTTCTGCAGACCCTGCCCAGGAGACCCTGTCACCAGCCTTGCGAGGGGAACACTGGCAGCCTTTTATACTTCTCACTGGTGATTTTTGCCTGTTCTAGAATATCTCCTAGGTGGAATCATTATTTTTGATACACTATCCCAATTTTGAAGTATTGTCCTCCATACAGCCTGTGGAAACCCTCACCAGCCTGCCTGGGTGCCTTGTCGATGAGCCCGCTTGGGTCTTTGAGCGTGCCCTGGCTCTGGCATTGCAGTACCACCCAGACATGTTTCCTGTTTGGGGATTGAACCAGTTGCTTTAAGGAACTCCTTTAGTGGGTTTTAGATATTGTCCATCCCACAAAAGCCTTTATTAAAAAGGCATAGCCACCTGACACCTTTAAGCCTTACTTACTCAGCTGCTATAAAACATACCACACGAGTCATTATCAAGAACAGTAATGAATTTTCTCATAGCTACACATGCAGACCCAAGTAGATAACTTTCTCTTTTTTTGGTAGATAACTTTCTTCTTGGTCCAGAGTGTTCCCTGATTTGTAGGTGGGTCTCACATGGTGCCTACTGTTCCCATGTGTACCTGTGTGTCATTCTGTGTGACCTGTCTATTTCAGACGTTTAATAGGTTAAAAGTGATTAGGTTTTGGACCCATCCTGTGTTGTCAACACAACAAAAGCAAACCTCTATTTTCAAGTAGGACCACACACCCACAGGTACAAGGACCAGGAATTCTCCACGTGTATGTTGGGGCAGGGGGATGGGCTGTAATTCCATGCCTGTCAGCCTTGTGTTACTTGAAGGTCTTGCACTGAGTAGTTTTGGTGAAGGAGGTCTATGCGATGGAGGAGAAAGAGGACAGGGCTTTTCTTGCTCAGGGTGACTGGATGGTCATGTCCCTAGAAGCAGGATTTAGCTGCCCTGTCCGTCTCTGTCCCCACCAACTAGCTCAGGGCCTGACACACAAGTTACATGCTAAATGTGTGTTGAATAATATAAGTATAGCTTCAAGTATTGGCCTTCTTTTATCAGGTAGCTGAGATTCCACCATAGATAGGGGTCAAACTTGTGGCTGTGTAGCACAGGACAGTAACTATTGCTGCCACCTCGCCAGTAACTTACAGCTATTTCCTGTGCCAGCCTGAAAACAGGCCAGATTGCTCCAAGAAGGAATCTCCTGGCCCTGGCCTCTGTGGGTGCCATGTTGGATTTCCTGAGAGACATTTGTGGGCCTTCTCAACAACGAATTCCAGGACATCCATCACCCAGCTTCATAGCTATCCATACTTTGCCATCCTGTTTCATCTGCCCCTTCCCCCGAATATTTTAGAGCAAATACCAGGTCATGTGCTTTTCAGCTGCAGAAACTATGTCTCACTACCACTCATGGCTGTGGCGTCTATTTCAAATAGCAGCCTCGTGTGGCATGGCCCTGGAGGCATGGTAGTGAGTTACAAACTGGGCTGATAATTGCAAGGTCCACAGTGTGAAAATAAACACTGCTATTGATCTGATGCGGATGCACAGCTGCCCTGTCGGTTTCCAGGACTGTAACTATAGGACGATAGCACTTCCCCTGTGAGTTTCGGAGATGGTAACTCTTTATGGGAGTAGAAAGCCCCCTCTTTCTCCCGAGGAGCTGCTGGTGGTTTCCAACTGCTGACCATGCAGATCAAAGCCCAAACTTTAACCACCAGGACTCCTCATAGAGTGAAAGCCTTGGGATCTCGCAGGGGCAGTTCTACCCTGCCCTATATGGTTGCTCTGAGTTGGAATCAACTCCGTGTCGTGAGATACTTGTGTAGGACAGCCGAGAGAGACGTGCTTATGAAGCCTGGTGCAGTGTCCTTTGCTCCTGCCTGAACACAAGCTGTGCTCCAGCTGCCCTCAGTCCCTTTGTGCCTCTCCAGGTAGACCCCTTTAACTCTCACACACACATCCCTCTTACACGATGTAGAAGGAAGCTCTAAGAACAAACTCAGGAGGCTCTGCCTTCGCACCTAGAGCTCTGTTGGGTGTCCTGAAGCATTGTGGAGACAGTGGTTTGGGCCAATCATGGCCGAGGTTGTCTGGCAGCATTGGCCTGCCTCTCTGGCTCCTCAGGCTGTGATAGAAGGGTTGGCCCTTCAGTGGAGCTAGGAACCAGCTGTTACATAAGCTGCTGTTGATTTTACTACTCGAACTCAGCATGGACCAGGCTCTCTGCATTGTGGGAATTGAGTAACTGATGATGGCCAGCTTGTAAGGTCAAGACTAGGACTGTCCTGAAGACGTGTGTCGAGCCCTTCCTGTCAGCTGTCTCAGCCTTGCCTGGGTCGACCCCATAGCCGTGCCCGTTGTTAGCGGACCAGGGAGTTCTTGCTCTCCCCACCCTTCACCCATCTGCCTTCCCCTCGCCTTCCAGAGCACCTTCCTTCTCCAGATGTCAAGACTTTGAAGATGCTCCCCAGGTGGTTTCCAGGACTTGTCAATATCTTTCTTTTTGTGCATGCACGCGGTCTCTTTCTCAAGAAACGGTGAAATGACATAAAAAATAAGAACCACTGTGTGGGGCCCACCCGAGACTCAGAAGCTGGATGTGTTCATGGAGGTGGGGGGAGGGTATGTGCTGTGGGGGGTGATTGGGAACCCTGGCTAAGCCCTGGGTGGCTCCATGGAGAGACATAGCTCCTTTGGTGGCATAGGTGCTGCTGTTTGCCAATACTGGTGGTATGGAAGCTGTTGGAGAGCCAGCTGCTAAAGGGACTCCATCCGGGAAGTACGTGACACTAAAAAAGTTTTCTGCTTTTATAGATAGTTGAAGTGTTGATAACACCAAAGAAATCTGTCCCAGTTTGAAAAGATAGCACAATTCTGGTTTCCAGGCACAGCAGAAAAAGAAGCGAACATGGTAAGAGAAATGTTCTTTTAGTCACAGATGCTATTTCGTTTAAGACAGAGATGCATTTCTAGTGTCTACCCCAGTTTTTCATTCTGTTGCCATCATTTTTCATCAGAAGCCCCTCTCTTGTAGGCTCTGGGAGCTCACACATGGGGCTTATGGGTATCCTGTACCCTTGGGTACAGAAGGGATGGCTTGGGGGAGCTGGTAGATAGGTGCCTGCTCCCAGAGTGAAGGGCCAGGAGGGGAGAGGAGTGAGGGACTGAGGGGGTGCCATTGAGTCCCCAGAACTAGCTGCCCGGTATGTCCATGCCTTCCTGGGCTTTGTTGCTACTATTTCTGCTCTCTGAGACTCTAGTTCATCCACACGTATTAGGAAACCTGAGTCAGGCTACCCGCTTCACACCACCCCAAGGGAAGGGCTGTTAGCACACTACAGATTTCTGGGCTTGGGGAGCCATGCAGGGCCTTGCTCCCCCATGGGATTCCTGGACTCCGGAGCCAGGTGGAGTCCTGTGCTCCTGTGCAGCTGTAGTGTTGCTTTGACATGGTGGGCTGTTGACCTCGCTTGGCTGTTTATAACTCCCTTTTCCGTGTTAGCGTCCAGTGCGGATTTTTGTGAATGATGACCGCCACGTGATGGCGAAGCATTCTTCAGTGTACCCGACCCAAGAGGAACTGGAAGCTGTTCAGAACATGGTTTCCCACACGGAGCGGGCTCTCAAAGCTGTGTCTGACTGGATAGATGAGCAGGAGAAAGGGAGCAGTGAGAATGCCGAGTCTGAGAACATGGATGCGCCCCCGGAGGAGGAAAGCAAGGAAGGCGCTGGGTAAGCTGGGTGCTATCTCTGAGCTCTGTGTCTTCTTGAGGCCCCTCCTGGCCAGGCTGACCCTCTGTGCTGTGTGCCTCTCTCCTTTAGGGAACAGAAGACAGAGCACATGACCAGGACCCTGCGGGGCGTGATGCGTGTTGGCCTCGTGGCAAAGGGCCTGTTACTCAAGGGGGACTTGGACCTGGAGCTGGTGCTGCTGTGTAAGGAGAAGCCCACCACTGCCCTCTTGGACAAGGTGGCAGACAACCTGGGCATCCAGCTTGCTGTAAGTCTTGATGTGGGGTGGGACGGAGTGGGGGGTACTTGTCCCAGAGAAGGACATGGGGCCTGTACCAGGAGCCTCCTTCCAAACGCAGCCTCCCTTTCGTGGTGGGTGTCTGACTGGCCCAGCCTCCCCGGAGAGCTTGGGGAGTGGGCATTCCCTCTCATTTGCTCTTCCTCTCTGAGTCAAAGCTGACCCTCAGCAGCAACAACCCCCCAATTCATTTGTTATGGTCAGAGCGTATTGGATACTAAAAATCTATTGCTGTCAACGCCCCCAGATGGGTCTGCTTGGAGCTGGGCTCCTTGGGGCTCCAGCAGCTGAGTTGTCGAAGTCCTTCTCCAGGTCCTTTGGAGGCACTTCTGGGGACACTGACCAAACATTGATGCTGCCAGGCCCTGGACAGGTGTGCTTTACACACCTCATTCATCCTCATAGTGACCTTCTGAGATGGTGAGGGGCTGGGAAGGTGAGCCTTGTCCCCGGTCCTGGCCAGGCTCCTCTCAGGTGTAGATACAGGGCCATCAAGCGAGTGATGAAAACGAGCAGCTCGTTCCTCGGGGAACAAAACCACTGTCTATTTTCATTCACGCGCCCGTGGAAAGTCGACGATTGTGAGGAGTCGTGAGCTATGTAAGGGAAGGAGCCCTGGTATTGCGTGTGGCTGAGTGCCTGACTGTCCACGGAGCGTTTGGCCTGTTCAAACCTGTCGGTAGCTCTGCAGGAAAAAGAAAGGCAATGGGTTTTTTTAAAGACGTACAGCCTTAAAAACCCTCCTCTGTCCTGTTGGACCACTGGGTCAGTACTGGCTTGAATGGCAGTGGTTTGCAGTATTTGAGGGAAAGCCCTTCAATGTGGTTTCAGTGGTACAAACATTCTGAAGTTGATCGGCTTGAAGGAAACTCTGGTGGTAAATGTTTTGTAAAGGAGTGACAATTTCATTGAGATAACCAATTCCTATCTATAGTACTGTGCCCTTACGGCACATTTGGCAAAATCTCAGCAGCTGCTCACAGGGACTCCAGGAGGAGAGAGGCCTGAGCTTGCCCAAATGGGCCACAAGCCCAGAGTGTCAGTGGGCCTGGGACAGGTCAACTGAGATGACCAGGAAGAATTGTGTTGTGTTGCTCCCCCAACAGACACACCCACACAGTGACCTTTATTTGGCCTTCCATAATAGAAGTTTGAGTACAAACGTGTAAAGAAAAAATTTCACAAACATTAAAATGCTGTAAATAAGCTTCTAGATAGGCATTTTCAGTAAACATGTGTTTTATTTATTTATTTATAATCATTTTATTAGGGGCTCATAAACTCTTATCACAATCCACACACACATCAATTGTGTAAAGTGCATTTATACATTCATTGCCCTCATCATTCTCAGAACATTTCCTCTCCACTTAAGCCCCGGCATAGGTCCTCATTTTTCCCCTCCCTCCCACGTTTTTAATAGCTAAAAGCAAGAATAAGTTAGTGCAACCAGTGTAGAGTGCCAGGACATTGATTTCCGCCTCAGGTTGTGCTATTATCCCCATGGTTTATTATAATATATCTGTCTACTGTGTTCACACCTGAGGGTACCACCCATTGGCTGCACACTTAAGCGGTCCCCTTTGTTCTAGCAGCACCCTATTTCACACATCACAGAACTCGGGTGTCGCAAGAGGAGACAGTTTGTCAGTTAGGCAACGGGCAAAGAACCAAACAAGGTGCAGGCCAACCCTCTCCTCCCAGAGCCCTCTGCAGTGTAGACCCCATCTCACTGGGAAGTACCTAGAAAGTGGCCCAGCTCCTACCAGGAAGAGGGCAGTTCTTACAGTTGAGATGGAGTCTCATCTGTCCCCCACCCCTGAAGAAGTGGCTAGTCTGCTAATGTCCCTGGCAACCCAGGATTGGACGGCCACTTGCCCTGCAAAGAGTGTGGTTTTGAAAGTTGCACTTTCCCTTTTAGGCTGTTACAGAAGACAAGTACGAAATCCTCCAATCTGCCGACGATGCTGCGATTGTGATAAAAAACACAAAAGAGCCTCCCTTGTCCCTGACCATCCATCTGACATCTCCTGTTGTCCGGGAAGAAATGGAGAAAGTGTTAGCTGGAGGTAGGGAGGCCCAGACGGGCTGGCAGGGCGCTGGAACCCTTGTCTTCCCCCGCTGGGCAAACGTGCTGCTCAATTAGAGGCCGCCTCTTTGGTGAAAAGAAGGCATCGGTGTGCACTCCTCGAGCACCAGGTGTGCTCCGAGGTCCCATCCTCGGCTTTGGGCTCTTGGCCATGGCTGTTCTAAAAGTGAGTGGCACTTTTCCTAGGGGATCACACCACGTCTTCTGTGTCTCTTCAGCCTGGAATAGGCTTGTGACAAGTGTCACACGTGGTTTGCTGTTGAGCCATTCGTGGCCCTGGGAATGTGTGTCCCTGGTCTGTTTCTGGTCTATAAACCGCTGACGTAGCCAGGCGATGCTACGGGGCCAGCTTCGGGGTGCAGTTGGGGCAGACGGCTAGTGGTGCTGTAGAACTGACCTCGGGCGGCTTCCACACATGCCCTCTTCCATGAGAAGCTTTGATCCATGCCAGGCCTTGAAGCCCAAAGAGTCGATGCAGGCTTTTGGAGAACGTTTTAAACTGTTTTACCAGAGAGAATGCCAATGCTGACACTGTCCTGGTGGCCTAGTGGTTATACTTGGGCTGCTCACCACAAAGTCAGCAGTGGGAGAGACTGTCCATTCCCATAAAGATTGGGTCTCAGAAACCCACCGGGCTGCTCTACCCTGGCCCATAGGGTCAGTATGAGTGGGAATTGACCTGATGGCAGTGAGTCTGTTATCACGTTAATGCCATCTGCGAACCTCTGAGACTGCCAGTGCTTGCACAACCCAGCATACACCTGGGCCCCTAGGCGCGACCATCTCTGTGTGCATGGATTTTCCTCACATCGCAGCAGTAGGCCTTCTTCAGACCTCTGACACAAGCCCCGCAGAGAAGAGAAGGCCAGCGTCATGGTTTGGTGGCATGAGCCGACCTGGCCGACTAGTCTAGTCCCTGTCACCTGTTCTGGCCGCTGCTTCAGCTTGTGGCACCTGGTCATGCCTCTCTAAGTTCTTGTAGCTTATACATTATAGGGATTCTGGACCTTTGACCAACAGGACTCTCTCTGTCAAGGGCTGGGGACTAGGGCAGTAGAGCCTGCGGGCAGACATGCCCCCTATGCTGAGGGGCCATAGGGTACAGCTACGGGAGGGAACAGGGGGTTCCTATCTGCTCCCCTGACCCCACTGCCTTTTTTTTTCCTTCTCACCCTTCCATCTTTTTTTATTGTTGACATTTTCAGCCCGGCTAATTTTATTGGGAGAGGGTGGGAAGAGGATGGGCTCCGCCTGTCTCCTCCCTCCCTCCGAGATGATTCCTTGTAGAGTCACTTGTCACTTTTGCTTTTGTTTCCCGCTTTTTCTTTTTCTGGTTTTCAGAGGGGTCTCCCCTTTTTCAGACAGCCTCTCTGGAGAGTCGGATGTGTTTCCGCCATTCTCTGTCCCTGGGCCTGGGGGGAGACGGACTCCTCCAGAGCCTTGCCTGCCCTGCGGGAAACTGCCACCCCCCTCCCTCCCTGACAGAACCCCCTTGGTCAAACTGTGCCTTGTCTTCTTATTCCATCCATGAATAGAAACGCTATCAGTCAACGACCCCCCGGACGTTCTGGACAGGCAGAAATGCCTTGCTGCCTTGGCGTCCCTCCGCCATGCCAAGTGGTTCCAGGTTTGCATTTTGTTCTTCTATTTGTCTTTCAGTAGAGAATTCCCAAGTTGTAACTCAGCTAATGTTCACCTGTGCAAAGCATCATCTTTAACTTCGGAGCCACCGTGGCTCCCTTAGCACCTGCGGCCGTGCAGCAGCTAATGGAGCATGCAAGAGGCCACACATTTGACTTGTCCCCGTGTGTAACTACAGCCGCTGCCACTGCTTTGTGTTCTGAGGAGCCCGAGTTTTTCTCCTCACCTGCCCGGAATGGTCATGAACGGTCACCTTTGCCCTGGGCAAAGTAGCCATGCGAGATTTGTTGTTGGTGTGTGTCCTGCCATCTTGGAGGGGTGTGTGACCAGCATGTGCTTCCTTCCTCCAGGCCAGAGCCAATGGACTGAAGTCTTGTGTCATTGTCATCCGAGTTTTGAGAGACCTGTGCACCCGTGTGCCCACCTGGGGTCCCCTCAGAGGATGGGTAAGGGCATCCTCTCTCTAGACCTTTGCTGATGGGCTCATTTGCACCTGCAGAAGCGTGCCCCCTCCCACCCCCCATCTCTTCCCTCCCGTTTTCTGGGAACAGTTTTCTGGTAACTGGGCAAGATGGGCCTTTTGGGGTCAGGAGCACACCAGGCCTGAGCACTCAGGGAGGAGCTTGATGCTCACTGTTGGAGCTCTGCAGCGTCC
>NW_022103934.1:1175342-1185059 GCF_000313985.2 Echinops telfairi | reverse complement strand
ATGCGGCTCACAGTCTCTCTTGCCTTGCAGCCCTTGGAGCTACTCTGTGAGAAGTCTATCGGCACTGCTAACCGGCCCATGGGGGCCGGCGAGGCCCTGCGGAGAGTGCTGGAGTGCCTGGCCTCGGGGATCGTCATGCCAGGTTGGGGCCTTCTCTTTGCAAGTTGCAGGGAAAGGACAGGACTGAGGCCCTGAGGCCACTTCCTCGCTGGTCCCCTGACTGGGTTAGGGCAGCAGAGCTCCATGTGTATCCCCCACCTGCCCCCCTCCTCTAGGGCAGAAGCATGTGACTACCCTCTGGCACCATCCTATCCAGCCCTGTGCCGGGTCCGCAGCTGAGATTCTTTAGAGGGCGGAACCGGGGGCAGGGGTGACCCACTCCCACGTGAATTTCTTGCTCTGAGCCACATGTGGATTATTTCTCTCGAGGGCTGGACGCCGAGTGGGTCCCCCAGCTCGGCGTGTTTTCAGAGCTGGGTGTGGATGGGGCGCGAGGGGTACCGCACCTGACTGACTCCCTCAGCCGCACAAGTCTTCAGAGATGCTAAAGGATAATCCTCTGCATATCTTCCTTGTTTCCTGCCTTCAGATGGTTCTGGCATTTATGACCCTTGTGAAAAAGAAGCCACTGATGCTATTGGGCATCTAGACAGACAGCAACGGGAAGATATCACACAGAGTGCGCAGGTATAGTCATCGCCATTGCCACCGTGAGCCCTGACCCAGTCTTTAAATCGCTGGCTTCCAGTTCCATTACTGGGTATCCTCAGGGTAGCCACTGGACGTGTAGGCTCAGGTCGGGACCGCAGGCAGAGGGCGCGTGGCTGGTACAGGGCGCCCCAATCTGGGCTGCTTCTCCCCGGGCGCCAGGCGTGGTGGTCGCCTGCCCTCAGTCTGCTCGAGTGCGGTTTTCGGACACCGAGTTCAGCGAGGAGATGCGTTTACAGTGTGGACTGCTCCGGGGGCCTTCCCCTGCAGGCCCGCCACGTGGCTCCGTGTGGCAGCCAGTCCCCAGGTTGGGGTCTCCTGTATTCCTCTCACGGGGGGTGGTCACAGGCTGGCCTTCCACCACAGCAAGGCTGGGCCCTAGCAGTCAGGCATTGCCCTGGCTGTTGGGGGACTCCTTGCTGTTGTAGGGGAGACCGCTAGCAACCCCCTTCTCAGTGTTTGCCCCTTCTCAGAAGGCCTTAGTGAGCACACACCACCTGGTTGGCAGCACAGGGCAGCCGAGTCAGTCTCCTCTTCCCCTTCTCCAGCATGCTCTGCGGCTTGCTGCTTTTGGCCAGCTCCACAAGGTTCTGGGCATGGACCCTCTGCCTTCTAAGATGCCTAAGAAGCCAAAGAATGAAAACCCAGTGGACTACACCGGTAAGCCCGCAGCTGCTTCCGGAGCCGCACCAGGCTGGCAGAAGACCCGCTTCCTCAGCTGCTTGGCTTCTTCTGTTCTTTCAGTTCAAATTCCGCCCAGTACCACCTATGCCATTACGCCCATGAAGCGGCCGATGGAGGAAGACGGGGAGGAGAAGTCTCCCAGCAAGAAGAAGAAGAAGATCCAGAAAAAAGGTATGCCGCCAGCCTGGGCCTTGGCTGTTGGCACTGAAGGCCTTTAAGCAGCACCGACCTTCAGTGGGTGTAGAGCATGATTTGGGGTTGGGCCTTCACTGATGCCCATGGGGTGGCCGGCCCGGGAGACTGGTCAGGGTGTCTAGAAGCTACACTGCTGAGGGACAAGCGTGACCCAGAGCACCCCAAAGCTGCTTTCCTGGGTGCCGTGCTCACCCTGACCCACCTCGGTGTCTCTGTAGAGGAGAAGGCAGAGCCTCCCCAAGCCATGAACGCGCTGATGCGGCTGAACCAACTGAAACCCGGACTGCAGTACAAACTGCTTTCCCAGACCGGGCCAGTCCACGCCCCTATTTTCACGATGTCTGTGGAAGTAGACGGGAATTCATTCGAGGCCTCGGGGCCATCCAAAAAGACTGCCAAGCTGCACGTGGCTGTTAAGGTAAGTGGCCCGATGGCCTAGTGCAGCTTGATCTTCTGGGGCAGAACCCTTTCCCATCCTGGAGCCCCCAGGGTGGGCAGTGTGAGTTTTAGGAAGGGCTCCCAAACACTGTCATGTTTCAGTGTTGGAGCGTTTGCCCCGGTGACGCGTGGTCAGAGGCCTGTGTTGTGTAGGGGAAGAGCATAGGGGGCCACCCGCCTAGCCTGGCATCAGCTGGTCCTGAGAAAAGAGGTCATCAGACCCTCCAGTGGCCAGGTTCACTGCCCTCTTATACGATTTGGGATACCCTGGCCTGGGAGAGCTGAGTGGGAGGCGAGGCGGCAGTGAGAGACTCTGGGCTCTGTGGGCGCCTCCACAGGTGTTACAAGACATGGGTTTGCCGACGGGCGCTGAAGGCAGGGACTCCAGCAAGGGGGAAGACTCTGCTGAAGAGACGGAGGCGAAGCCAGTGGTGGCCCCTCCACCTGTGGTGGAAGCTGTCTCCACCGCCAGCTCTACCTTCCCCTCGGACTCCACCACTGAGGTGAGCGCGGCATGGGTGCCAGGCCAGCTGACACAACTGGGGAAGCAGACTATTCAGGGCCTCCTAGTTTCCATCCATAGTGGTCCTTGGACACCCCACAGAGAGGACCATCCTGTGCTATACCACCCTCTGTGCCCCTGTGGTGGACCTTGTCAGGAGGGGGTAGGGGAGGTAGTCCCGGGGCTGTCGGGCAGGGCTAAGTTGGTGGGTTCTTTCTGGTTTTCCCTGAGAACGTAAAACAGCAGGGGCCAATCCTGACCAAGCATGGCAAGAACCCAGTCATGGAGCTGAACGAGAAGCGGCGTGGGCTGAAGTATGAGCTCATCTCGGAGACTGGCGGCAGCCACGACAAGCGCTTTGTCATGGAGGTGAGGGAGCAGCCCGGTCCTTGGGGGCAGGAGCTGGTCTCCAGGGGGCCATCTCCTGTCCCTGACCTTCCTCTCCCTTCTAGGTGGAGGTGGATGGGCAGAAGTTCCAAGGCGCTGGCTCCAACAAAAAGGTGGCCAAGGCCTATGCTGCCCTGGCTGCCCTGGAGAAGCTCTTTCCTGACGCCCCTCTCGCCCTTGATGCGAACAAAAAGAAGAGGGCCCCTGTCCCCGTCCGCGGGGGCCCTAAATTTGCTGCTAAGGTGGGTGTCTTGGTGTTCACCTCCTCGCGTAGGTGCTCGGCCTGGTGCGTGTGTGCAACCCCGCTAATTTGAGAACCTGCTTAGTAACTTGTCGCTGTTCCCTCTAGCCACATAACCCGGGGTTTGGCATGGGAGGTCCCATGCACAATGAAGTTCCCCCGCCCCCAAACCTGCGCGGCCGTGGCAGAGGAGGGAATATCCGTGGCCGAGGGCGAGGCCGAGGGTTTGGCGGTGCCAACCATGGAGGCTACATGAATGCTGGTAAGGCTGGTTTCCATGTGCCCACAGTGGCAGGTTCAGGGTCGGGTGGTAGCGAGAAAAGGGGCGTGACAGGCCTGCTTTCTACCTCTGACCCTGCTCTCTTCTCTTCCAGGTGCTGGGTACGGGAGCTACGGGTACGGAGGCAACTTGGCGACCGCAGGCTACAGTAAGTGTGTGTTTTTCTGTCTCGAACTGGGGAAGCAGGTACAGCGTAGCGCCTGGGCCAGAGTTAGAGCAGGGCTGCCCACCCTCCGCTGCCCACTGAGACTAGGAGGGGCACCTGCCTTTTTTTGGTGGCTAGGTCAGACTGTCGCCAGGTCCCCTACCCTGCAGCCATGTGACAGGAGTCTGTAAATGTTAACACCCAGAGTTGTGTGACTTCAAAGTTACTTAAAAGTGGAAATTTTACATTTCTCTGCTGTGAGCCATGCGCCGCGCCCACCCAGTGAGTACGGTTTTCGGACAGGGCACAGCTCTTGTCTGGGGAAGGAGCCTTCACTGGGGGGTCACAGAGGCAGAGAAATCTAAAACGTGCAACTCAAATGTGGCGCTCTGTGCCCTTCTTCAAAAGAATTCTAATTTTTTTTCTCTGCTCTGTCTCCCCCCTTTGTAGGTGACTTTTTCACAGACTGCTACGGCTATCATGATTTTGGGTCTTCCTAGAGCATCTAAAAGTATTGCACACAAAATCAACTTTTTACTCCACTTTTCTCGAACTCCAAAACCCAAAGTGTCCGTGCTGTGTCCCTGTGCTTCACTGGGTTTCTCAACCGTGGCTTTTCACCGCAGCTTGTCTGAAACTCTTAGCCTGCAGAATTTAAGACAATGGCAGTTTTTATCGTGATTTGCCTTTGAACTTGGTCCTATCGAAGTTCACACTAAGTGGAAACACTTTTCAGAGAATGTATCTTTTTGTGCAGACTTGCACAGAACCCTAGAGCCAGCGTTGTTCCGCATCAAGGCAAAAGCCCACCTTTGCTTTTTATGGAAAGCATTCCTTTATTTAAGAGACAGATACCGAAGCATTTAACTCTACCTTTGTCTTAATTTACAGCAGGTTTTGTATGAATTTTTAACCTTTTAACAAATTTTCCAAACCTGGTTGATGCCTTTGACAGTAAGGAAAATGGTTTCACCACATCTGAGCCCCTTTTCTTTTTTCTAAGCATGTAAACTTGGGGAACGGGTGGGGGGAGACTGGAAATTGTGCCCCGTTAGCCTCTCCCGCCTTTTGTAAATGCTTTGGTGGGTTATTGTGGGGGTGGGGGACGGGAAGATGGGATGCGGTATTTCCTGGCTGGTTTCCCTAGAGAGTGAACGGAAACTCTCAAAGGTATCAAAACTGTGCTTCCATGTTAAGTGCAAAAAAAAATTAAAAGACAAAATCAAACACCAGACAGGCTGTTGTAAGGAGTAGAGAAGGTGAAATTTTGCAAGTCCCAAACATCGCTCTGCAATTGGGTGGGATTCTGGGGCTTTCCTTTTCAAAGTGGGCCTGTGGGTGTGGCCTGGCGGGATTTTCTGGCCAGAATGTGGGGTCGCGCAGAGGGTGCTGGCTCTGACCAACCCTTCTTGGTGATTAATCTGGCAGGCAGGGCGGCCTCTGTGTTGACTTGCAAGATTTTGCATTTCTCTTCAGGCAAAAACTGGTCAAATGGTGACTGCATATTTTGTTCCCAGAGGTTTGAAACATTCAGTGAAACTTTGAAAAGTTTTCTTGCATGATGTATTTTTTTTTTTTTTTAGGGAATTATATTGTTTGAGAATCATGTCTTTTGATACCAGGAAATAGTTATCCTGAATGACGTTGACAACTTGCCCTGCCCTTCCCTTTATTTTTTAAACAATACATGTTACAGTAACGAGCCCTCGATACTCGGTGTCTTCATTCATGTGCTTCAGGAGGGGGCAGAGGCGCCACCTGCTCAGCTGGGGGGCTGATGGGGCTGCAGCAGGCTTTGGGACTCGGGGTGACTGGAGAGGGCTCCCCTGCCCGGGCTCCTTCTAGCCGTGGTTTGCATGGTGCTGCCTAACACCCGGACATGGCTGCCTCCTCAGTGTTTGACTTTGTGATGATGCCGTCGGGGTGGGGGTGCTGCCTGAAGAACTCAAACTGGAGTCTGTTGACCAGTTCTGTCCAAATTCTTCAAATGTCTCAAGCTCCAGCTGTGTGGGTGCAGGGCCCACTGGGTGGGGCCCCAGAGTGTCCAGAGGCCTAGTGCACATACACTTGGTGCTGTGAGCAGGGAGGGCAGGACTAGCTGTGGGGAGCACCCCCTCACTCTCCTGTCGGTCCTGGACACAGGGTAAGCGGGGTCCAACCCCCCAGCAGCAGTCCTAGTGGTCAGGGCTGGCTGGTGGGGCTGGGCCTGGAAACCAGGTCTCCTATGCTGGGGAGCCAGCAGCTCAGGTATACCTGTTGCATTCATCCTGGTCCCCCAACCCTGCAGCCAGCCCTCCCTCA
The DNA here is from genome assembly GCF_000313985.2 of Echinops telfairi. Taxonomy (NCBI): domain Eukaryota; kingdom Metazoa; phylum Chordata; class Mammalia; order Afrosoricida; family Tenrecidae; genus Echinops; species Echinops telfairi. The sequence continues at coordinate 1,179,178 of NW_022103934.1, read as the reverse complement.
GCCCCCCCACTCCCACCCCTGCTAAGAGACTGCTGCGGGGTTGGGGCGGGGCTCCGGTAAAGCAGCACCCAGTGTGCCTTGAACTGTCACTCTCCCTCCATCATCCCGAGTCCCTAAGGGTGGGGTGGGGGGAGTGGGGGAGGCAGGGTGTTGACAAGCGTGCGTGCCCTGGGGTTTCCTCCCTGCTGACATAGGGGTGGCACTCCACTCCCCGTGACATTCTCCGCTCCGGGGCCTGAGAATGTGGCGGCCTCGCTGCACACTTGTCCGTCCTGCCGCTTGGTCCTGCTGTCCATGCCCTGCAGCTGTGCTGGGAAGAAAGCTTCTGGGGGGCTCTGGGTGTGAGGGTTCCCAGCTAAGCCTGCCTGCCTTCTCCTGGGGGTGGGGCCCTTCATGCGCGGGAGTCCCCATGGGCCTTTTGGCCAGGCCTGGGCCTCAGTCTGGGTCTGCTGCACCTTTTCCCAGCACAGTGGGGGTGGGCACCAGCTGCTGCGTGGGGCTTTGCTTTTCCTGTCGCCGTCGGGGACATCTGGGTAGCAGTCGTGAATGTCGTGCGGCACCCGGATCTCATCTCACTGTAACGTTGCCATCCGCTGCCATCGCTGCTCCGGGTGCTGCCCGCCGCTGCTTGGCACAGATCCAGTGTTGTCATCACTGATGCTGCGTGGAGCCCCTGTGCCCGATGGAGCCGGCCCACCGCCTGTGGATGCAGCAGGCCGCTCCCAACCCCGTCCCACCCTTCCATGCCCGCCCCACGCCACCTGATGGCAGACACGTGTTGCTGGGCCACCTTGGGGCCCACAGCCCTGTATTGCCCCTTCCTCGCCCTTCCCCTGCCCTCCTCCTGCTCTACCTTACCCGCTGCCTTCCTGTGTAGGTCAGTTCTACAGCAACGGAGGGCATTCTGGGAATGCTGGTGGAGGCGGCGGCGGGGGCGGTGGTGGCTCCTCTGGCTACGGCTCCTACTACCAAGGTGACAACTACAACTCACCGGTGCCCCCAAAACACGCAGGAAAGAAGCAGCCGCACGGGGGCCAGCAAAAGCCTTCCTACGGCTCCAGCTACCAGTCCCACCAAGGCCAGCAGCAACCTTACAGCCAGAGCCAGTACGGCAGCTACGGACCCTCGCAGGGCAAGCAGAAAGGCTATGGCCATGGGCCTGGCAGCTACTCCTCCTACTCCAACTCCTACGGCTCCCCCGGGGGCGGCGGGGCCGACTACAGCTACGAGAGCAAGTTCAGTGAGTTGGCTCCGGGGCCCCAGGGCCTGGTGTGCTTCTCCCAAGGAGTGCTGCCGGGCCTCGGGGGGCGGGGGTATGAGGCAGTGTGGCATCTGGTCTGGACGAGCACCAGCACTACAATGTTGTTTCCGCTCCACATCTCCCGCCACTTCTGAGGGGCCCGCATCTTGGGGCTGTACTGGGGACAGCTGGGAGGAATCCGTGTTCCAGTGAGATGAGGCAGCAGTGGGACTGGGGACAAATGACATTGCTGTGGGTGGGGTAGGGGTGCGGAGAGACCCCCTTCCAGCCCTCAGCACCCAGGAAGTTCGTCCACCCGCAGGAAGGCAGGACAGGGCTCAGCTGTTGAGTGTGTTGACAAGGCCAGGGGTAGGGGGTCACCCTGCAGGGCTCTAGCTGCCCTCTGAGCTTCCTCAGTGGCATGGCCTGTGCTCCATTTCCATGGTCAGTACAGGGCCATCTGCAAAGACTCCAGATCTCTGCTGGGGGCCTGCACAGCCCCTTCCCGGCTATAACTGCGCCGTCTTCTCCACCCAGACTACAGTGGTAGTGGAGGCCGAAGCGGCGGCAACAACTACGGCTCTGGCGGCTCATCCTACAACCCAGGCTCACACGGCGGCTATGGTGGGGGCTCTGGTGGCGGCTCATCCTACCAAGGCAAACAAGGTAGGCCTGGGCAGCAAGGGACTTGAAGGGGCAGTGAGGAGGGAGTAAGGTTGGGCAAGGGGGCTCCTTGAGACGTGCCTGTGAACACGCAGGCTCAGGCTCACCGACTTCTTGGAAGTGAGGAATCCAAACGAAATTAGTCTGCTCTTCCCTAACAACACCTCTTGACGAAATGCTGGGATCAGACTCTGTGGCCAGACAAAGGGCATCTCCCACAGGGAGGACCTGGGACCTTTCCCAGGGCCTGAGCTCTGTGGTCTTCATGGCCAGGGCTGGCTCACTGCTCCGGTCATGGGCCCCCACCCTCTGAGGGTGATGGTGACAGCTCACCATGTGTGCTGGGCACTGGCAGAGTTGGCAGCCTGAGTGAGCTTGCCCGGGTGGGCTCGTCTCTCCACATGCCTGCTGACTCCCACCTCCTTCTCTGTCAGGTGGCTACTCGTCACAGTCAAACTACAACTCCCCCGGCTCTGGCCAGAACTACAGCGGCCCTCCCAGCTCCTACCAGTCATCACAGGGCGGCTATGGCAGAAACGCAGACCACAGCATGAACTACCAGTACAGATAAGCCCGTCCTGCCACTCAAGCCCCATTCGAGGATTCAGTTTTATGCATCACAGTTAACATGTCAACCAGTCCCTTGGCCCTCTCGCCCTCCCCATCCCCGGTTCCACGTTGCCGTGTTGTGAGGTGCAGCTGGTCACTGCCGTGGCCCGTCCTGTGACCCATATTTAGCCGTGTTTGGGACTCCGCGTCTTCAGTGGTTTGTTAGTTACCATCACACCGTGTCTGAGTAGCGTGTCGCAGTCTTGCAGTTCGGTATCCCGCTGCCTGTTGACAATTGGTGTTCGTGTTCACGCGCGTGTCTGGAAACGGGCGCTGGCGGGATACCACGTCTGTTCAATGCTTTTGTGAAGTGAGTTACACGCGCTTTCTGTATTTTAATGCTTTAGTGTTTCCGTTTTATAAGTGAAGATTTTATTTTCAACACCAGTGGGAGAGAGTGGGTTGTTTTTCTTTCTGTATGTCTGCATCACTCAGGCAGTGCATCTCATTTCAGCTGAATGTAGATAAATAAATAAATAGAAAACTGCGCCCGTCGTAGGCCTGGGCGTCTGACCCACGGGCAGGGCCTGAGCTGCGCCCACCCTGGGGCCGACCAGTGGGGGTCGGGCTCCATCTCCTGGCCTCGCCTGTGTCCAAGCTGGAAGAGACACCCTGACGGCCCAGCCCAGGCCCGGTCACACCAGGCAGGCCCCCTGGTTTCTGCGGAGGCTCCAGTGGGTGCAAGTGCAGGCTCACCTGCCACGGAGGACACGGCCTGCCAGGGGAAGGCGGGACTGGAAGCGCCGGAGGTGGGGTGTGCCCACTGTCCGGGCCTATCCTCAGCCCACTGGCTGGCTGGCTCACTGGGGCTTCCCAAACCTGGGCTCCTGCTTCTCATTTGGGGGACCTTTGTTGCAGCTGGCTTTTGGCCCTAGCATGGGTAAATGCTAGACTCTGCCTGACTGCACAAGGCTCCCTCCTCCTGGGCCCCCGTGAGCAGTGTGTGGGAGGGATGCCTGACCCTGCTCACTCTCCTTAATCAACACTGCCCGTTCTGGACACAGAGGTGGTGGTGGCACTCGGATCGGCTTTCATCCCGAGCTGGGATTTTTGTACTTCTGGCTGCCCTGTGATGTCTGCTCACAGAGCCACTTCTCTGCCCTCCCGGACGAGGCGCCTTCTTGGAACGGAAGTGAGGAGGGATCGTCCTTACTCGCCATCATTCAGCAGCTGCAAGAAATGCAATTGTGCCTTCAGAGGATGGCCTGCGTCTGTCGGGACTGTGCTTGGACGGACATTTGGAGCCACTGCACCACCTGTGATAGCAAGGTCCAAGTGGCCCACTTCTGATAGAAGCCCTCATGTCTCAAGGCTACTGTCAAGC
>NW_022103934.1:1172463-1174357 GCF_000313985.2 Echinops telfairi | reverse complement strand
CCGTTGAGCAGTCAGAGGGACACAGACCCAAGGCACCACCTCGGTTTGGAAGTCATCTGGATCAGGGGACTCGTACTCACATGAACAGTGACATCTGGGCAGTCCTGCCTTGTCCCATGTGAGTCAGAATTGCGTTAATACTCAATGGTTCTGGTTGGTGTGGGTCCCACTCTGCCACAGTGGCCTCATCCTGGCCCCCCTGAGTGCCCACCCCTCCAGGTGAGTGCCATGCTGCCAGCCCCTGGAGGTTCTACCTTGAGGCCACCTGGCAGGACTCGGCAGTAGTCTGGGAGCCCATCTTTCCCACCAGAAATCACTTTAGGGCTCTGCTGTCGCCGTCCCATCCACTCACCGTGCGTGAGTGGCCAAGAAGGTTAAAGGTCGGTGACCCCACTTCTGGCTGCTGAGAGTAACAATGAACCCACTCCCTGTCCAAAAATCTTGGGGCACTCGGAAGTCTTTGTGCCCCCCCCCCCTTTTTTCAGGAGGCTGTGGCAGCAAATGGGGCCTGAGCAGCCAGCACAGTAGTTCTCCCCTTCATCCCAAACTCACAGGTAGGCAGCTCTTGCAGATTTATATGTTGAAATAGCCCCGTCCCCACCTCCTTCCCTCCACCTTTGGCCTTGGGGCAGGAATGATTGGGAGGCCGCCAGGGGAGCTTGAATTCTCGAGCAGTGGGTTTGAGTTTGTTACTTTGGACAGTAGTACACCCAACTTGTGAGGGAACAGTTCCCAGACAAAGTGGGGCAGCCTGCTTGCTCAGCCTCTGGGTACTGGGGAGAACCAAGAAGAGAGAGACTGGAAGCTAAGTAAGTGCCTGGCATCTGGCCTGTGGGATAACGACCACAGGGGACGTGGGTACAGCTCTGGGACCCCACCCTTGGGAGCCAGTGCAAGCACCCATCCAGGCCTGTCCACCAAGCTGATTCCTGCCTGCCTGGACCTCCATGGCTCACTTTCCAGGCACCTGTACTGGAATTTGAGGACTTCTTGGGAGTCCAGGGAAAGAAAGTATCTGAACCCTGTCTGGGCCATGCACCTGGGAGTTTGGTGGAAAGGAGCCTTTCTTCTGCAGACCCTGCCCTCTGCCCTACACCCACCATGCCATCAGCCCAGCTACATCTCCCAGGCCATGCTGGGGGCCACATGGGACTGGCCTGTCCTGACAACAGACTGGATGCACTGGGCTGGCTCCCTGTCTCCAGGCAGTAAGACGCTGTCCACGGTGCTGGCACAGCATCCCGGTTCCACTCAAAACACTCAGGCCCTAGCACCGCGCCACTGCTTTTACCCCCTCTGGGAAGTCCTCACACTGATACCTGTGGACCTTGCCCCTACCCTGGGGCTATAGAGTATCCACTGTGGCCCCATCCCTTCATTAAAGCTTTGCAGAGGAAAAGCAAGACCTGGCTGGTCCCACACCTCCACAGGTCCTCATGCTGTCAGTCCCTCCAATCTACCCCTTCCAGCCATGCCAATGTGCACTGCTGCCAACCGCCCAGCCCTATGGCCATGCCTCAGCCTTGCTCTGCCTCAGATTGGCTGAGGCACTGCTCTCAAAAGGAGCCCCTGCCTGCCCACCCTCTTTGGCCGTCTCACATACTGTGTGGTGCACACACTCACCCCTGTGCACATGCAGCAGGAACTGCCAGGCACTGAGTGAATTCATCACGACTATACTTGGGCACTGGAGATCTTCACAGTGACTCCCAGCGCCTTTGAGAAGCAGCAGCAGCTGAGGCAAGAGTGGCAGTAGCCTGTCCAAATCCACCTGGCTTCTGAGGCATTCGGTTCTCAGCCCTGTGCTATGCTGCTGGCCCTCCGGCAGGAGGGCAAACAGTTTAAAGGGCTGGCTTTACTCACACCCCTGGGGTGCATGGGTGGTCTCAACTTA
>NW_022103934.1:1169965-1171022 GCF_000313985.2 Echinops telfairi | reverse complement strand
ACTGATGGTATTTGGCGATGGAGACCAGCGACTGACTGAACCCGGGAACACTCTTAGGGTTGCTGGTGGTGGAGGTTGAAATGGACAAAGAACAAACTGCCCCCATAGAGCCACTCTTGAACTTGGACTCGGAGCTTCCTGGCCTGTGGAAAAATAAATTCCTCTTCTTAAAAGTCACCTACTTTGGGGTGTTTCTGTTACAGCCGAATCAGAGATTTTAGCTGGAGGAGGATGTGGCCTGAGCATTGTGGTAGGTGGCGGCTCCCCCAACCGCTGGCAACAACCATATGTTGTAAGAGAGCAAAACACCGCTTGGGTCTGCGCTGTCTTCACCGTCCTTGGTAGGTTTGGATCTACTGATGTAGCCACTGTGTCTCAGGTCCTTTTCTAGTGGTTGATCTTGATGCGCTCAAATAAGTGAGCTGTCACACCATCCTCACGTCTGAGTGTTGTCGTATTTCTTCTAAGACGGTCGCTGCTGCTTTGGGCGATGGATAGTGTGGCAGTGTTCCCCAGCCACACTGCCCTGCAGACGGATCCACTGTGTTCTCCCTTCTGCATCTGTCCGGTTTCACGTGCATCTGAGATGACTGAAACGACCGTGCCTTGGGTCAGAGGTTCCGTGGTCATCAAAGTCCTAGCTTTCTTTTTGACACTGAGGTCTCGTGGACTTTTCCACTGCGGTACGTCATTTTATTCTCTGGCTGCCTGCCCATGGGCGGCACATAGATACTTTCCCTGAAGTGCAGAATGCTCAAGGTAAATGTCCTTTACCAATTAAAATTCATTTTCTCCAGGTTTAGGTTCAAAAGTAATCTCGGCGATAGTTTGGTCCCTTCAGCCTCCATGAAACCAGACATCTGGATTCATTGAGGATTAATTCTGTTGCTCACAAAATCAAAATGGGAGTAGTCATTGTAATACTAGAGGAGAAACACCGCCACTATCATGATCCCAATTCTGCCTTGCAAATCTGGCTAGACCAGAGGATGTACATTGGTACAGATAGCAACTTGAAACACAGGGAATCCAGGACAGATGACTTCTTCGGGACCAG
>NW_022103934.1:1164188-1166037 GCF_000313985.2 Echinops telfairi | reverse complement strand
CTGCGGCTGCCGCACGGGACGGTGGCCACCCCGGTGTTCATGCCGGTGGGCACGCAGGCCACCATGAAGGGCATCACCACCGAGCAGCTGGACGCGCTGGGCTGCCGCATCTGCCTGGGCAACACCTACCATCTGGGTCTGCGGCCGGTGGGTGGGCTCTGCGGGGCGGGGCGGCGCGCGGGGAGCCCTGCATCCCGTCCCAGGTCGGGAAAGGGGCCCAATGCCCATCACGTCTACACTGGGCATCCTTGGGGGGCGTCGGGGGGAGAACAGGACCCGATCGTCTTGCATCCGAACACGCGACCCGTGCTCGCCCCTCACTGGCCGCTCCGTCCCTGGGCAGTAACAAGGGGGCCGCAAAGTCCCAGGGTGGCTGCAGACGAGGTGCGTGATGACGTTCCCGGGCGCCCCAAATATGGAAGCTGCCTGCCTGGCTGGGGCAGCCGGATGAGAGCAGAGGGGCGTTCGTGTGGAGGCCTTGTTGGGGTCCACGGCGCGCGCGTCCATCTTGCCGGTTAGCGCTGTTCCCCGGGTGCCCCACATCGCTGCTGCTTCCCCTCCCGCAGGGTCCCGAGCTGATCCAGAAAGCGCACGGTCTGCACGGCTTCATGAACTGGCCCCACAACCTGCTGACGGTGAGGTGGAGCCCGGGGGGGAGGGGGGCTGAGGTCCCAGGGCGCGCCCCGGGGTGGCTCTCCCCTCCCCACCGCTGACAGCCTTGTGCCGGGGGTTCTCCCCGCAGGATAGCGGCGGCTTCCAGATGGTGTCCCTGGTATCCCTGTCCGAGGTGACGGAGGAGGGCGTCTGTTTTCGCTCCCCGTACGATGGCGCGGAGACCCTCCTGAGCCCCGAGAAGTCGGTGGAGATCCAGAACGCGCTGGGTGAGCAGACCGCGGGGTGCCGGTTGGCTTGCTTGCTCTGCCGCCTTCCGAGCTGCGAGCTTTGGAAGTCACTCCCTCTCGCTCTGAGCTTTGTCTCCAGGGGGGATCTGGGTTGGAACAGCCACAGTAGGATTCTTGTTAAAGATAGCAGGACATACTGGTAAATCTCTGAGCACAGTCTGGTATGTGGTTTTTAATGATCGCTATGGCCAGTATTTCCCTTTGAGAAGTCAGTTCTGGGGTTGTGATTGTTGTTGATCGGCGTCATCCAGGTGGTTCCCAGCCATAGTGACCTTATGCATAACAGGACAAAACACTGCCAGGCCCCGCTTTTGCCAGCCTCACAGTTGTTGCCCGTTGTGGTAGCTGCTGTGTGGACGATCCATCTCCCTGAGGGCCTCCCTCTCTTTCACTGCCCCTCTGCTTCACCCAGCAGGGACCCTGTGCTTCTCCAGGCAGTGGCCTCTCCTGATCGCATGTCCCAAGGAGATAAGATGCAGTCTTGTCGTCCTTAAAGTCCGCTAAAGGCCACTCTCGCCATACTTCATCCGAGACAGATGTGTTTGTCTTTCGGAAGCAGTACTCTCAGCATTCTGCACCAGCATAATTCAAAAGCATTGATTCTTCTTCTGTCTTCCTTATTCCCTGTCCAACTTTCTTTTCTTTTTTTTTTTCTTTTAGCACTGGTTAACTTTATCATTGTTTTTGCATTAAATCATTTTATTGGGGGTGCTGACATATATTATAACAGTCCATAAATCAGTTCTATCAAGCAAACTTGTGCAGATGTTGCCATCATTGATTTCCAAACTCTTTCTTCTTGAGCCCTTTAACATCAGCTCCTCTTTATTCCTTCCCTCCCCCGCCCCACCACCCCGTGAGCCCTTAATATATATTATTATTTGTATTCTGACATATCTTGCTCTGTCCGATATATCCCTTCACCTACAATTCTGATATTCTTCCAA
>NW_022103934.1:1162610-1163643 GCF_000313985.2 Echinops telfairi | reverse complement strand
AGGCCAATTTCCTCTCTTTCACCATCCTCCATGCTCATGAAGACGTTAAAAAGTTTTCTCATCCTTATAAAGTGCTATGGGAACTCGCATCGAAAGCTTGCAACACTGGGGCTTGTAAACCCCGCTGAGCGATTCTGCAGTGCTGAGTTCAGTGCTACATCACCCCCAATACCCTCTGTGAGGGTCCCTGAGGGCGATATTACCAACCAAGCACACTGCCATCAAAGCCACGCCAATGCATAGTGACCTGAAATCGGCCGTGGAGAGACTGGTGGGTTTGAAGGTAACCTGCCTGCCAGGCCTTGCAGGTCACAGCCCGAAGCTTACCAAGCAAGGTGGCCAGGCCTCCTGGGACGGAGGTAGGCATCCTTAGGATGCCAGTTAGAAAGGGGGGAAAGATGATAAAGTACAGAGAGGGCATGGTGTGTCTCCCTTCCAAGGAGGAAAATGAAGGCTTAACCCGGGGGTTGGAAACGTTTTTTTGGGAAAAGGGAGTTAAAAGCTAATGGCAATGTGTGGGAGTTTTTTCAGGTAAAACTAATGATCAACTCTGGACCCTTTCACCCAACTCACAGTAAAAATCAAAAGGGGGGCGGGGGAGAGAAGAAGAACATGCACAACATTCAGGAAACTTTGTAAATCTCTTCAATGATTTGTTTTGTTTGCAGCAAGGATCTCGGGGTAGAGAGGTGACGCTGGGATGTAGGTGCCTCGTGATCAGGGGAACTGGTGAGCTGGTAGACAGGTGGGTCTGCTGCCGTCGTTGCTGTTAAGGGCCATCGGGTTAATTCCAACCCACAGCGCCCTTGTGCACTACAGAACCCGTCACGGCCCGGTCTGACGCCATCCTCACAATGGTTCCCATGCTCGAGCCTGTTGCTGCAGCCGCTGTGTCCGCCCAGCTCCCTGAGGGACGATCTTGTTTTCACTGCTCCTCCGCTTTCCCAAACACGCCGTCCTTCAGGGACTGACCCCTTCCGATCCCAGGTCCAAATATGTGAGACCGGGCCTCTCGATCCACCCTTCGAAGGAG
>NW_022103934.1:1142279-1157765 GCF_000313985.2 Echinops telfairi | reverse complement strand
TCCACCGCCAGGGTTCCCTATGTGTGATGATAAACACACAGCATGCAAATGCAACAGCTCCCAGCTACCGTGTGCAATTCAGGGGAGTCGGTTCTCCCATCTTTTGAGTTTCCACTCACTTTCCCCTAAGGTTCCTATCTGATTATGAGTTGCTGTGGACATTGTGACCCCCTGGAGTTGGATCTCGTGGAGTATATAATGCTCAAGGCCGACGATCTTCACTGGTTAAGCTGGGCTGCTGTTTAGTTTTGAAGAAGAAGGCAGGGGAGATTTGCGGTGCTAAGTTTCCAAGATGATCTCAAGGCAATAGCTTCAGGGTTTCATCCAGACTCTATGGATCCAGAAAGTCTGGATTCCATCAGGATTTGCCATTCTGTTCTGCTTGCCTCCTTTGCCCTGACGTCTCTTAAGGAGCTCCTGGTGCTCATCGCTTGGGTCTCATGCCGTTACCTCGCCCAAGCCCAATGCCCTGGCAGCCTCTGTGTGCCAGTAGAACTGGGGGTTTTCACAAGTCCCCAGTCTGAAGTCCGGGGACCAGGCACATGCCAGACTGGAGGATGTTCAGATTCTAGAACGATGCTGCAGGTGTCACTTGCTTTGCAGACGCTCGAGTGGAGCCTGGAACCCGCTCCCTGTGGTGGCACACTGCATGCCGCCGGCGTTAACACACACGAGTGAACCTTGTGGAGGGAGAGCGGACATTAAGTTGGCTGAGAAAAAGATGTCAGCCACCCTGGGTTTTGCTGCCAGATGAGTGGGTGGTAGGCACTGGAACAGATCTTTAACCGGAGAAGTTTCTGGATTGTGGGATGTTTGGGAAGGTACATTGGCCATGGCTTGTTTAAATAGACCTCCATTGCAGGACGGGTCGTTCCTGTCACGTGGCAGCACAGCGATGCCCACCTTTGTGCACAGCAGGGTCCATCTCCTGAGGTGGGGCTTTACGCCTGGTGCTGGCCGGGTTTGGGGGTCAGGCAGGTACAAGAGTAGGGGCCCTGGCATTTTGGATGTTCCTTCAGGGTGCTAGGTGGACAGGTTGGGGCAGGGCTAAGCCCGAGTCGGCCTCAGTGGGTTTGGAAATGGGAGTCGTCAGAGTGACCCGACTGGGAGGTGGGGCCTATCACTTACATTCCCTTTTGCCCTCCCCAGGTTCAGACATTATCATGCAGCTAGACGACGTGGTCAGCAGCACTGTGACCGGGCCACGGGTGGAAGAAGCCATGCACAGGTGTGTGTGCGCTTGTGCGTTTATGCGTGCGCGCATGTGTCAGGGCAGGGGTCCCCTCAGTCTCGCAGCCCCATCTCCCTTGCCTCACCAGGCCCCCGGGGACCCTCTTGCAGGTCAGTCCGATGGCTGGACCGGTGCATTGCGGCCCACCGGCAGCCGGACAAGCAGAACCTCTTTGCCATCATTCAGGGCGGACTGGACTCGGATCTCCGGGCTACCTGCCTCGAAGGTAGAGCCAAGTGCGGGCAGGACCAGGGCGTGTCCTTCACCGGGACCTACTCCGGTCCTGCTCAGGCAGTGGCAGGCAGCGGGCGGAAGGGCATTCCAGGTGGAGGAGGCAGCCGGCATCAAGGCCCTGGGGCAGCAGGACATAGGCGTTGGTAGAGTCCTTCTGGAGTCATCATATCATGTAGGGAGGGACAGAGTGCCAGCTCCTGAGTTTACAGCTGGGGAAACTGAGGGTGCAGAGCTGCCACAGGGAGCCAGGCCTTCAGGCTCCGGAAGCTGCAGCATTAAGTATTCCGTTGGACACCCAGGGAGGGTCAGGATGGAGGGGTCGGGCCCTGACCCCCCGGAGCTGTGGGGGCGGCTGGGCAGGAGAGTGGAGGGCAGCCAAGGAGTTGCAGGGAGGCCACCACCGTGCTCTCATGGGCGGGCGGGTTGAGGGGTGTGGGCGATGCCCGGGCCCTGGCCCGGGTCTCCGTGCCGGGCATGGGCACTCACGCCTGGCCACCTCAGAGCTCGAGCGGAGTTCCACGCCTCCCCACTGCACGGGGGAGGAAAGCACACTGGTCCCACGAGGGCACGGCCACCCTGCAAATCATCAGGCCCAGATTCGAAGCCAGAGACCGCCGATTCCAATGCCCGTGTTCTTGGCAGACAGGGACCTTGGAGGTTGAAATCGTTGCCCAGGACAACAAGGAGGCTCGCAGCCCGGCCGGGGCCTGGAAGATAGGGCGAGGCCCAGATGGGGACCTTGGGCCATGAGGCCTTGTCGCCAAAACTCTGGACCCTAGAGTCTCTGAGGGGCCATCCCAACCCCGATCTGCTTCATGGCTACAGGGCCTTGGCCCAGCGGCTCAGCCTCTCTGAGCTCCACTTCCTTTCTCTCTGGAGTGGCAGAAGACATCCCAGGGCTTGGGGTCCCTCTAGACCAGTCACCAAAGTCACTGCCACCGAGTCGAGGCTGGCACAGAGTGGCTGCAGGACAGGGCACCACTGCCCTTGTGGGTTTCGGAGATGGTACCACTTCACCGGGGTCGAAAGCCGCTTCCACCGAGTCGAGGCTGGCGCAGAGTGGCTGCAGGACAGGGCACCACTGCCCTTGGGGGTTCCGGAGATGGTACCACTTCACCGGGGTCGAAAGCCGCTTTCTCCAGCAGAGCTGCTGGTGGCTTTGAACTGCTGACCCTGCAAGTGGGCAGCCCCACATGGAGCCATGATGCCACCGGGGCTCCTCTTGCGATCACAGGATGAAATGGGGGTGATAAGAGATTGTCCTTGTAACCTCTCTGTCCTCAAGCCCTCCCCACCCCACCCCTCACCCTACCTGGGTCTAGTACCTTTCAGTCTTGGACCTGAGACCCACATGTTAAAGCAGTGGTTCTCAGCCTTCCTATTGTGGTGGTGACCCCCCAACCAGAACATTATTTTCGTTGCTACTTCATCACAGTCATTTTGCTACTCTTATGAATCGGGCGACCCTTGTAAAACGGTCATTCGACCCCCAAAGGGGTCGCGACCCATGGGTTGAGAACCGCTGTGTTAATGGACCTGCAGCTGGACGTGCACTTGGGAAACAAAGCGTGGGGCACAGGGCTGGTTTTCCTTCGCCCCTACCATGCTGGCTGATGTGTTTTTGCTGGCTCTTCTTTTGCAAATCGTCCTGCTCAGCCAGCTTCATCCCTCCAGCACCACCTCACGGTGTTGGGAGACAGGGCGCCTGTAAAATGCAGCCCCTGGATGCTCCCCTGGGACCTGATTTCAGCAAGAGTTGGCGCAGGCGTGCACTCGCTGCAGAACCGGGCCCCAGGCAGCACCTGCGTGATGGTTGTGGCGCTTCCCCTCCACCTGGGACCAGACCAACCTGGGCGTGGAGCCCAGCCCAGGTTCGAATCCAGTTGCTGGCGTGTGTGGCACCAGCTCTGCCCACCTCTGTTTCCTCGTCTGCCAAAGCCGGCCGAGTCCGACGCCTGAAAGGCTCCGACATCTGGAGCCGGCCAGACCGGCCACCTGTTGTGGCAGAAAGTCACAGCGTGCAGTGCAGGTGGCCCCTCTGCACGTGGGCTGCTCACTCGCTTCTTGAGGGACAGGCTGTCCCGGCAGGGTCAGCGAGGGATGGGAGGGGCTTTCCCTGTGCTTGGCTGCCCCTCACCCTGCCCTGTGTCCCCAGAGATGACCAAGAGGAACGTGCCAGGCTTTGCTATCGGGGGCCTGAGCGGGGGTGAGAGTAAGAACCAGTTCTGGAAGATGGTGGCACTGAGCACCTCCAAGCTGCCTAAGGACAAGCCCAGATACCTGATGGGGGTTGGGTAGGTGGAGGAGGGGAGGCGGGCCCTACCTGTGGGAGTGGGGGGGTGGGGGCGCTGCCAGGGCTAGGCGGGGGACTAAAGAGCATATGGCTCTTTTCCCTGGCTGTGTTCTTGGGATTTGGCCTGAGTCTTGGTAGTGGGGAGGGAGCCTGAAGGGTGGGGTGGGGAGGAGCTCCAGGTTGGAAGGTTCACATTTCCCCTCCCCCCTCCAACCCCAGTTATGCCACTGATCTGGTGGTCTGCGTGGCTCTTGGCTGTGACATGTTCGACTGCGTCTTCCCCACGAGGACAGCGGTGAGGCCCTGGGCAGGGGGCAGGCAAGGGCGGAGCTGGGGGTGGGGGTAGGCAGGCTGGGGGGCCGGGAGGGTGCCAACCTGGGTGACCCTCCCCTCCCCACCCCCCAGCGCTTTGGCTCGGCCCTGGTGCCCACCGGGAACCTGCAGCTGCGGAAGAAGCAATATGCAAAGGATTTTGGGGTCATCGATCCACAGTGCACCTGTCCCACCTGCCAGAAGTAGGCCGTGAAGTCTGAGGGATGGGGGTGGGGTCGGGGCTTGGACCCAGCTGTGCTGACCTTTACCCGCCACACCCCCTGGCTGCAGGCACAATCGGGCCTTCCTGCACGCCCTGCTCCACAGTGACAACACGGCAGCCCTGCACCACCTCACTGTCCACAACATCGCCTACCAGGTGGGACCGGGGCTGGGGGCGCACGGGAGCGGGGTGGCGTCTGGGCTCCTGGATCCACTGAGGCCAATGGCGTCCCGTCCCTGCAGCTGCAGCTCATGAGCGCTGTGCGCGCCAGCATCGTGGAGAAGCGCTTCCCCGCCTTCGTGCGCGACTTCATGCGCACCATGTACGGGGACGCCACCCTCTACCCGACCTGGGCCACCGAAGCCCTGGCCTCCGTGGGGATTGAGCTGGACTGACCCGGCCTGTGGGAGGGTGGGCTGGAAGGGATTAAAGGTTGGAATTTATTTTTTTATTTTTTGGAATTTTAAAATTATTATTATCCTACCTTCTCGTGCCTCTGTGTCTTCTTGGGGATCTCTTTTCCTGGTCTGAGCGTCCATGTGATGGGTCCCCCACCCCCATTGATGACGAGGAACCGCTGTGGCTCATCCCTGCCTGTAGGGTGTGCCCCAGCCCCCCTAGTCATGCTGGAGGTGTAAACCCTTGTCCTCCCTCTCTGGACAGCTGAGCCACCCGAGGCCCTGGAAAAGGGACTAGGTTGCCCAGGAATCCCCTTTGGGTGAGTGGCAGAGTCAGGGCTTGAACTTGGGGAGCTTAGGCTCTTAACCCCGATTTTGCTGCCCCCAGAACAGCACACCCATTCGTTGCATCTGAGTCACCCCCAGGCTATGGTGACCCCCACATGACGAGTCAAGCTGCCCCCTCAGCGGAACCTGGCGGTACTCTGTCCGGAAACACCCCGCTAGTTCTTCTTTGCCACAGGGACTGTTGGCACCACCCCCCTTTCCAAACTAAGGCTAGGTTACTTGAGTCACTTGCAACCCACAGTGCCCCTGCAACATTGGCTTAGTGACAAACAACGGAACAACAACCCAAACTGGCTGTGTAGAGTGGATCCCGACTCACAGTGACCCGGCAGCACATACGCACGGTAGTCCTGCCCCGTGGGGTTTCTAAAGCTGAGGTCTTCACGGAGCCGGCCTGCCCCACCCTTCTCCCCAGGGAGCTGCTGACCTTTCACTTGGCAGCTGGGCCCTTAACCACTGCACCACCAGCACGCCTTTTAAAATCTCATGGCCATGGAGTTGGCTCTGACTTCTCCAAAAAAGCAAGTTCCCTGGCATCCATCAAGTCCAGGCTGACTCTCAGTGACCCTAACAGGACAGGGTAGAACTGTTTCAGAGACTGTCACGCTATAGGCGTAGAAAGCCTCGTCTTTCTCCCGAGGCAGGTGCTTCCGAACTATTCACCTGCTGGTTAGCCCAGCACGTAACCACTGCGGCGCCAGGCCCGTTGTTGTTCCATGCCACCTAGTTGCCGTCGACTCTGCTCATAACAACAAAACACCTCCCAGTCCTGCGCCATCCTCACAGCTGCCCTTACGGCAGGGCCCACTGTCAGCCCCGTGTCAATGGATCTCGGCAGGGACCTGCCTTTTTCACTGACCCGCCCCTTGAGGGAGCCTGATGCCCTCCAGGGAAGGGTTGTCTCATCACGTGCTCAAAGTACACGAGCCTCGCCGTTCTTGCCCCTAAGGAACATTTTGGCTGCACCTCAGTATTCCTCAACAGCACCCCAATTCACATGCATCGATTTGCCTTCCTTCTCCAATGTCCAACTTCCACAGCATATGAGACCATTGAAAATACTATGCCTAGGGTCAGGTGCACCAAAGTACCGTAACCCTTGCTTTCCAGTGCTGTAGAGAGGGCTCCCTAGCCACCCAGTGACGGCTCTGACTGCCTACATTTGGGAAAATCTCTTCCAGTCAAGGCAGTGCTGATAAGGTGGTATATCCTGAGCTTACACTGGTGCTCTTCTCAGCGCTGGTCATGTGCAAGTAATCCTTGCAAATTTACAATGCACCGTGAGTTCCTTTCTCCATTTTCCAGAAGAGGAAATGAGGGTTCCGAGCAGTGAAGTCACGTGGTCATGGCAAAGCACCACGGCAAAGTCACGGTTCAGCAAGGAAAGAGGCCGAAGACTAACCCAGGGATTGCCAATAATAAATAGGTGTTCTTAGAGAATAAGGTTCTGTTACTGAAAAAAACTAAGGCGTACAGTGATCAACACTCCAAGCTGTGCAAAACGGGAAACTTGTTTAATGAATTACTTAATTAATTTTTAGTTTGTGTATTCCTCTCAGAATCTTTCAGGTATACATCTTGCCTCATCAGTGTTACTTCCTTTAACCTGCATTTCTGCACCTTGCTCTTTTCTCCTTTCTCCGGTAGTGTAAGAAAGCCAGTTGTAAGGGGCCGTGAGTCCCTTCCAATCGATCATGACCTTTTCACACAACAAAATGAAATGCTGCCCGCTGCTGGGCCGTCCTCATCGGTGCCCCTGTGCTTGAACCCGTGGTTGAAGCCCGTGTGAATCCAGCTGGCCGAGTTCCTTTTTTTCGCTGCCCCTCTCGTTTACCAAGCACGATGTCCCTCTCCAGGGACTGGTCTCTCCTGACCACATGTCCACAAAGTACGGAAGATGAAGACTCGCGCCGCCCCTGCCTCGAAGGAGCACCCTGGCCGTTCTTCTGAGAGATCCGTTTGTCCTTTTATCCGGCCATGGTATTCCTAGTGTTGCTCTCCGGCACCACCGTTCAACCAAACCTGCATACACGTCAGTACATGGAGAATTCCCTCATTCTGGGCCTGCTCTGGCAAATGGTGCTCACGGCACTAGCCCCTGTGAACGGACAGGGGGTTAACAGGTTCCTTCCATGCTGGGCAAGGTTGCCAGCCTCGCTGACCCTTTTTTGTACACCTTTCTGAGCGCTGGGATTTTAGGTCCTTCCAGTGCTCCGTCTTCTCACTGGTCCGCCCTGTTCTCTGGTCATCTGTGTCCAGTGGGGTCAAACATTTCCGGCATCTATTCCAAGAGATCAAGAATGCCAGCTCCCAGACGCCCCGGACTTTGCACGGAAAGTAGCTTGTCTTCCCAGGGACACGGTCTGCTGCGTTTCCCTGGGTTTCTAAACGCTCCACGCACGGTGCACGGATGTTGAAGGATTAACCGCACTGACGCGGGAAATATTCCACTGAGAGGAAAATATTCCTAGAGAAGGGCACCGTGTTTGCAAAAAGCACGGAGGCTGGTCTTGTAGGAATGGACCTCTTGCTAAGGAATTCTAACTTTGGAACTGCGTTGAGATCCGCGCCAGGAGCGGGCTTGCCTTCTCCCGGCAGCCGAGCTGCATTCTGGGTCTTGTAGTTTTCTGCAGAGCCCTGCATTTCCGCAGTGACGATAACCACCAGGTCCCCCCACTAGGAGGCGCTCCACAGCGATTTGCGACTCCTACCCCAACCAACCAGCTGTCCGACGATCGCGAGGAAGAACGAGTTGGTTTGATTGACAGACAAGGTTCTCTATCAGAAGCGGAATGCGGACGTTAAAGCCCGCCCTCTTCTGATTTTATTGGCCGACGGGACAGAATGATATTTATATAAACCAATGGGGAATTTTGACGGAACTAGGTTAGATTGCAAGAAGTGACAAACCAGTGTTTCGATCCCTTGCATTATTGGTAACTTTGTCGACCGGCGGGTCTTCCAGTCAATAAGATGGTGGAATGGCCTTCCCTCATCGGCCCCCTCCAATAGGCGGAGCCAACGTGCCTTTTCCTGAAACACCGCCTCCCGGCCTTGACAACTTGGTTCGCGCTGCTATTGGTCCTTGCACGACAACGACAGTTCTTGCGTCCAATCAGTCCCACGAGAAGCTCCCCCGGGGGCAGGCTTATTCAGCTGTAAACTCGTGCCTCACTGCCATTGGCTGGTGCTCCCGAGTAGCAGCCACGTCGGCCAATGAAGGCTGGCGCGACGGCTTTGAGCGCAGCCCGGGGCCCGGGCGGGAGGTCGCTTGGGTCGGGTGTTGCCTGAGAACCGGATGAGGCGACGGTGAGGCCGAGCCGGGAGCGTCGCGCCAAGGCCCGGGCGGGCGGGGAGCAACGGCCGCGGACGCCGCGGGGCCGCGTCGTTGAGTCGAGGGCGGGCAGGGAGCGCAGGGCGCTCGGGCCGGGGCGGCCGGCGCCATGGGCAACCGCGGGATGGAAGAACTGATCCTGCTGATCAACAAGCTGCAGGACGCCTTCAGCTCCATCGGCCAGAACTGCCACCTGGACCTGCCGCAGATCGCCGTGGTGGGCGGCCAGAGCGCCGGCAAGAGCTCGGTGCTCGAGAACTTCGTGGGCCGGTGAGCTGGTGCCGCGGGGACGGCGGGCGGGCGGCGGCCTAGGGCGCCAGGGCGGTCCGGGAATGGCGCGCCCTGCGCTGCCGGCGTAGCTGCGGCGCTTGCGTGCCCGCGACCCGGACGGGGACCGGGAGGCGGGCTCTGTGGGGCCCTTTTGGTTGTAGGGCTCGCTGCTGGCGGTGGGGAGCCGGCAGAGACCCCAGGAGCGCTTCTGCAGGCTCGGAGGTCCGGTGGAGCAGGAGGTCCGGCGGACCCCCACTGTCCACTTGCTTCACTGCCGCCGTGGGTAAACTCTGCCATCTGGTTGACATTGAGTGAGGGGAGTCTCAGTTCGGTCTACCTGCCTGTCCGTCTGCCAGCGGTGAACCCACCACCTCGATATCTATCGGGGCAACCCCTGCAGTCTGGCTGGCTGACCATTCATCTATCTGGGGCAGCCCGCTCGGGCTGTCTGGCTGGCTGTCCCTAGGTTGGACAGACCTCCCTACCACCATTTGGTTATCCACCTGTTCAGCCCTACGGGCAGCTCCCTGCTGGCAGGCTAGCTGTCTAGCGTGACCCCTGCTTTCCATGCCTACCACAGCCATCTGCACTGACTGCCCCTCTATCCCGTCCTTCTGTCCGGGGAACCTCAGCTGCCTTCCAGACTGGTTGGCTGGCTGGACCCACAAAGGACCTTGTGACCCTGCTGTTTTGGGCTGACACTTGACTTGGGTTCTTGGTGAACGCTGGCTCCACTTCTAAGAAGACCCCTCGGTCTGTCCTGTCCTGGTGGACCCGTTGTGTCTGGCCATCCCCTTGTCCGCCACGGCCTCAGACTTCCTAGCTTTTTTCCATCTGTCTGGCCTAACTCCTCATCCATGAGATGGGGGTGGAGAGGAATAGATGAGGCTTGGATCCCGGGTACTTTCTCCAGGATATGTTCCTGGCTCCCAGGATGCTCTGGGGCCTGGGGAGGAGGGCCAACCAGCCTCCAAGCTAAAGCCTGCAAACAGGCTGTCCCATGGAACTTGTGAGGGAGGGGGCTCTGGCCTCATCCGGCACCGGTGGCAAGAGCTGAGAGCCAGTCTCTCCCGGGTCGCCCTGGATAAGCCTGTGTGCCTACCTGCCCAGTGGGCCAATTCCCCCCTTTCGGCTCTTTCCAAGGAGCCCCTGTGGCCTAGTGGGTTACACGTTGGGTTGCCAACCACACGTCAGCAGTTCCGAACCTGCCGCCTGCCCCAAGAGGGAAGGATGAGACTCTCCTCCCGTAATGATTGACAGCCTCAGAAGCCCCAAGGAGCAGTTCCCCTCTGCCCTCCAGGCTGGCTGTGAGTCAGATGGCAGTGAGAGAGAGGCCCTTTCCAGGATTCAGGAAGCCAGGGCAGCTGTGGATTCTCCTCTCTCCCTCCCCCACGTCCTGCTCTTCCTCCTCCTAGTCATTCACTTCTCCATTCTGGAAGGGACCAGGGCTGTGTGGCTGCCAATGGCAGCATCAGGTGTCCTTATCAGTATTATTGTGCTTATCAGTATTAGGGGAAGGCCTGTGGCTGGTCTGCTTGGTTTTGTTATCATCCAGCCTTTGGGATGAGCAGGGAGGGGCCCAAAGGACTTGCGGCTTGCCCAAGGCCCAAGGCCACCTGCCTTCAACAGGGTAGTGTGCCTGGTGGCTTGCATTTCCTCCCGTGCTGCCGCGCCCCTGGCGCGCCTCACCCACTGCCCAGCGAGTGGGTTTGGGAGCAGCCAGGCCGGATGGCGGGCCTCTCTGCCAGTGGTGGCGATCCAAGATGCTCTCAACCCATTCTGTTTCCTTTGCGACCTGGTGCCGATTGTGTGTGACCTTTCTGGGGCCTCGGTTTCCCCCTGCTCAAAACGAGATTGGGGTGGGTGGGAGGGGGGGGTGTCTCTGTCCCTCCTCAGGCTGTGGCAAGGACGCAATGATGATTTGGCTTGTCGCAAGGGCGGTTTATCCCTAGGCTGGTCCCGCCCAGGACAGCAGCCACAGCTAAGGAGCTCTGCGTGCGTGCTTTGTGGTTCCAGGCCAGGCAGCCTCGCTCCTCGCTCGCTGGCTCCTAGCTTGTTTGACAGCAGCACTTCGAGTCCCAGAGCCTCTTGCTGGAGGCTCCCACCTGGACACCCGGGTCCCATTTCCTACCTCTCCTGCCTGTGACCACTCCTGCCTCCCAGAACCCTATGGCGTAGACCAGGGGTCCTCAAACTCTTAAACAGGGCCAGTTCACTGTCCCTCAGACCCATTGGAGGGCCGGACTATAGTTTTAAAAAAAAACTGTGAACAAATTCGTATGCACACAGCAAATATCTTATTTTGAAGTAAAAAACAAAACGGGTAAAAACACTCGGCGAGCCAGATAAATGTCCTTGGCGGGCCGCAGGTAGCCCGTAGGCCATAGTTTGAGGATGCTTGGCATAGACATTGGTGTCTACGGGTTAATTCAGTGCCCTGGAAACTCATGCCGTCAACAGACCTTTTTCGGGGTGTGGGGTGGGGCCCTCAGCGAGCTGGATTGGCACAGTGGTTGCAGCAGTGGGATCCGGCAGGGGGGACCACTGTGTGGGTGGTGCAGAATCGCGCAGTGTCTTGCCCTGTTATGCCCTGGGTTGGACTTGGCGCAGTGGCACCTGACAACAACAACAGCCAGGCTGGGCTGCTTCACGGCTCTCCTGTGGCCGTGGCGCTGGGCACAGGACGCAGAGGGTTCTTCGTGTAAGTTTCGCCCGGCTCTTCCGCTCAGTGCACGCCGTCAATGACTGCCCGACTGGTTTCAGGGACCAAGCGAGAGAGCATGGTAGGACCAGAGGTCACTATCCAGGTCCTGGGTCTGTGGGTCCTTGACGCTCCTTTGTGACCTAGCTGGCTCAGGGGTCCCAGGAGTCGAGGGGCTAGCCGGATGGGCCTTTTGTTTACAAAGTTCTGTTTTTAATTAGCTGCCAAGATCTAAAGCTCAGATTTCATCTCCAAACCCTGGACAGAAGGCAGCATTGCTCGAGAGTGGCCGGCAGCGCTCCCGGTGGGCTCAGGAGTGTTAGGTGCTGGCCGGGCTCCAAGGCCCTGCCCCCATCGCCCTTGGCTCTGTAATGTTGGCAAGGGGTCTTGGACTTTTGGGGGCCTTGGGTTCATTTTCTGTAAAGTTGGCCCTTCCGAAGGACCCAGCAAGGGGTAGTATGTGTGGAGGGAAGGGCCGTGGTCAGGCGGCTGGGGTGACCACTGTCGCTCATTGGCCAGACTGAGCCTGCATCCCACTGGGCACCACTTGCCAGGATCTCTGGGGGAGCCGCCTGAACTGCCACAGTTCCTGCCTCTCTGTGTGCTCAGCTCACCCAGCCTGGAGCCGCCCGGCCCCCGGACCCTTTGAGACCTTTGACCTTTCTGCCTGGCACCCACTGACAGGGCTGTGACTTTAAGGTGAAGGGAGGTGCTCTTTCCCTTGACCACTCCTGGCATATAGCCCCTGGAGCTGGGACGGGGCAGGAGGCAGGGGAACCCACAGACCTGGGCAGTCTATCTTGCCGAGTCTCAGCTTCCCGGCTGGGACGTTAGGACGTGGGGCTGCTTGCAGCATCTCTTAATGGGCCGCAGGCAGTCCGGGTGCCCATCCCTTAATGTCGACCACCCCCTCTGTGAAACAGGACATGGTGTAGATAGCATGGTACAGGTGGTAGCCCCACTGTGGCCCCGTGACCTCTGGCTAGCTTATTCTAGTAAATCCTTAAGGGAGCCCGCTGGACCTGCCCGGTGTGCACTAGGCTGGGTCGGGCTTTGCCAGGATTTTGTGAATGACTGGGGTGCCGGAACCTGTGTGTAGTGGGGGCTAGCTGGGTGGTAGAGGGTGAGGGAGGAAGTAGGGGTGGGTAGGAGTGGCCGCAGGTGACTGCGCAGGGAGCAGGTTGCAGGTGCTCCGGGTGAGGGTGTGGGTGTGGGTCCTGGCTGCGTGGCCCTGCTGTTATCTCATAGTGCGTAGCCGCTATCAGCTCCACCTGGAGCTGGAGCCCGAGCCCGGCAGCACCTCTGGCCTGCAGCAGACACTGTCTTTTGCTGGGCATGAGGCAGCTGGGAAAGAGAAGGAGCCAGGAGTGGGGGTACAGAGGTACTTCCGGGAGCTTTGAAACCATCCGGGAGAAATAATAAACAGAGAGGAAGCTACATTCCCGTTTTAAAAGAGCAACATAGAAACCTTTTGGGGGACTGTGCATGTACACTGGGCAGGGTGCTAAAGGACGCACCTTTGTGGCCAGGGCCCCAAGGCCGGAGTGACCATGGGGCTGGCCCTGGGAAAGCCAAGCGAGGATCAGGGGAGACTGCATTGGAGAGCTGGGGCCCCGAGCCATCAGATCCATGGGTGTGTGTCAGGCCAGCTGTGCTCCACAGCCTTTGCAATGGCTGAGGGCTCTTCTGAAGTAGACTACCAGGCTTCTCTTCCGCGGTGCCCCTGGGGGCCCTGGCACACCAGCCCTCTTTCACAGATGACACTCTGGTTAATCCCTTCCCTCCCCCACATCATACAGAGAATAAACCGCAAGCCCCCAAAGCCAGGCCCCCTTGGTCAAGGACATGCAGCCCAGATTGCATGGCGCCGCAGGACTCGGGCCACACAGGACACCACGAAACCTGCGCTCACTGCCACGAGTGGAGGCGGGCTCCCTGCAGGGCAGAGTAGCATGCCCCGTAGGGTTTCCAGGAGTTCACACTGCCAGCGTTTCGGTGGCTGCCCGATGCTTAACTTCCTGCACCATTACCGCTCCTTAGTTGTCTCCCAGCCTGGCTGATGTCCGAACTTGGACGTGAAGCGGAATTTGTAGCGATTGAGAGCCGATGAAAAAGCAAGATTCTGTAAGCATTACCACTGTTGCCCCCTCCCCCAACTCTGCTGGCCCTGCTAGGTCTAGTTTCTATATCTGTTGACTGAAGAACGGAGGGTGGACGCTTGTGGCCTGTGGTGTGTCCTGCCCAGTGGCCACAGGTGCCCTGTGAGGAGCTGGTGAAGCTGTCGATCCGGATTCAGTCCACGGGTGGTTGGTGTTCAGCAGGGGGTGGAACAGAGTGAACCGGTTCGAAGCCCAGGGCAGGGCTCCATGCCTGGCAGTGAAATGTGGACTCAGGGAAGGTGCTAACTGACAGAAGGGAAGAGCAGATGGGGGGGAGGGGGTTCGCTGCTTTCAAGGGGGGGGTCAGCGAAGGCCTTCTGGGGAAGGTGACATTTGAGGGGACTCTGGAAGGAGGCCAAGGAAGAAGCATGTGAAGTTGTGCAGGTCTTAGTAGGCAGTGCAAAGGCCCTGGGGCACAGGGTGGCCAGGGCAGGGGCACTGGCATATGGAGGCTTGGGGAGGCCCTGAGCGGAGGAAAAGCCAGTTCTGTGTGGATCCCACACTGGGGGCCCTCCACTCGTGTAGAGCCGTCCTAAAAGGAGTGCCTTGGTTGTCTGGTGTCACCCCGTTTCTGCAGTGCTCACGTGCATTGAGAAGCAGCTGCCTGGGGGATGCCGCCATCCACGGCCGACTTTCCATTTGGTCTCCCGCCAGGCGCCCCTGCAGGGCTGCGCCGTGGGGCCGCTGCCCGGCATTGGACAACTGGCGGTCAGGATGAGTGGTGCCACATGCCCCTGCCTGCCAGGGGACGCGTGGCCCTCCGGCTGGTTGGTTCCTTCATGGTGTGAACCCACTTGGAAGCAGTCCTCCCCCTTCACTCCTTGCCCTTTGTCAGAATGGAAGCGTGTCTTGAAAATGCCAGGCGAGGCTGGTCGGTGGGACCTGGGACCCGCCACGCACTGGCTCTCGGTTTTCTCATCTGTAAAACGGGGGCAGGGTAGCTGCAGATTTAAGTGAGCTCATCCCAGGGGAGCTTTCGAACCCCCCGCTGCTGGTGGCTTTGGTGATCTTGGCAGTGGCAGCGAGTGGTCATCAAGGTGGCTCGACATGGCGACTGACCTTATGCACGACAGCAGCATTGCCTCGTCACGGGCCAGCTTGGGGCCTGTTGTAGTGAGGGGCCATTTCCGACCCATAGGGACCCTGTGCACAGCAGAAGGAAACACTGCCCCACCGGCTTCAGCCTCACAACCCGTCTCCTGCTTGAGCCCATTGTCGCAGCCACTGGCTCAGTCCTTCTCGTGAAGGGCTTTCCTCGTCTTTACCAGGCATCTTGGGGCCTGCGGACGCTCTTTAGCCCTGGGTCAGGACTCCCATGAGCCTTTGCTAACCTTGCCACGTGATTAAGACAAAGGGCTAATCTTCATAGGAGGGACGTCCACTTTTTCCTTTCCATTTTTCCACTATTTGAAGCCCCGCTGAAGTAACATCCTTGTAGCCCAGACACGACTGGAGCCCCTGCCAGTCATGCTTCTGGTCGACCTGTTTCTGCAAGTCCCGGGTGTTCGTGGGAGGCTGTTCCTTCTTTGTCCCTAAGCTGGGATCCTGGCTGCCAACCAGTCTCTTACTGTGAGTGTTTGTGCCTTTCTTGTGCAGGGGGGTAGGGAGCTGGGAGCTTGAGCGCCAAGCAGTAAGGACTGGCGCCGGGACAAGGAGTATGTCTCGATTGGCGACTGCCACAGCTACTCCGGGCAGTGCAGACGCACCTGTCCCGGGAAGCCACCCGGGCCTTCTGTTTAAAGCCCTTTGTCTAAGGACAGTGAGTTTAAACAGTGGGTGATTTGGAAAAAGGTAGTGAGAATGATCGGTCATATGACCTGAGGTGGCCTCTTTTTTCCCCCTTTCTTTTGTCTTTAAGTGATGTGTATTGTGTTGTTGAGACCCTCTTGCGAGGGCTCCACACAGTTGATGGGGGAATTCCATCTTTCAAATTCCGTGCACCAGTACACACACACACACACACACACACACACACACAACACA
>NW_022103934.1:1131170-1142179 GCF_000313985.2 Echinops telfairi | reverse complement strand
AATTCCTGCCTCTGGAGGCCCCTGCTCCCCTCCCCTGGCTCCCAGGTAAGTCCAGCTGCTCCTAACCACCACCAGCCCTTGAGCCACTCTTGCTCCCCCAGGCATTGAGGAGAGGTGTGTGGGGGGTCATGCTTGCATACATGTGCCTACACACACACACACACACACACACACACACAACACACACACACACACACACGACTCTGATTCCATCCTTCAAGCTGTACAGCCATCCTCCTACGCCTTGCCTGGGCTGTTCCTCTCTTATCCTCACCTCGGCCTCCCAGCCCTATCTGATCTTGCCATGGGCTGTTCTCCACTCGGTCCCAGAGAGGTGCTGGAGAGAATTACCTGGTCTTAACCATTAAGCTAAATCCTTAGTTGGGTGGTTTCAGGATGACTTCCGGAGATAGTTTGGCTTAAGGGTAAAAGGTGATCTCGGAGGTTTAGCTAAGCCTCCCTGGCCCAGAGGGTGGCCCCAAATCGGACTCTACTAGGTTCTGCAGCTTCTTCCCTTGCCATCAGAATGTTCTGGAATGAGCGAGGGGCACCACCCAGTTCCTCTGGTTTCACGGCAAAGCCGGCGGCTGTTCCTGGAGGCACTTAGCCACACATGGCCGAGGCGGTCAGGGTTTTGTTAGTTGCCTTGTCACCTATAGCTGCATGGAGACAAGCCCGGGGAGATGCGCAGCCCTGACTCCACAGACGCGGCCTCATCACAGGATCCAGGGTTGGGATTGTGCATAAACCCAAAGAACCCACTTTTCCAAAACTCAGCTAGGGGCTGCTCAGGTGCGGCTCAGAGTTACTTGTCCAGCAATAACCCTCCCTCGGGGCCTTGGGTGAAAGGCCATTAAGGAGTGAGGGACCGCCTGCTGGACAGCACCCGCCAGACCTTGATTTTTCAAAGGTGGCGAGGAGAAAGGGGCCGGTCACCGAATGGGGTCCTGTTCCCTGCCTAGCGCCTGCCTCTGGCTCAGGGCTGCATCTGCCAGGGCTCTTTTGCCTGATTTGAATGCAAATGATGAAATTACAGGCCCCTGAATGGCTGAAAAAGACGGGAACATCAGCTAACCCTTAATTTACTGTGGTTGCCAACTGCATACTGTAATTAAGCCTGTATTGTGTGGAAGCCCTGGAAAAAAACCCAAAAACCAGCAGCCCAATAATGAGATATTTATAGGGCATTAGCTGCAATCTAACTTGAAGCTGGGCGAAGAAGCCAACGGCCCAGCGAGATGGCACTGGAGCAGCAACGCCTGCCTCTGGGCGCGATTTGGGGTTCCTGGCGTCCTGCTGGGGCTGGGACTGTCATCCTCAGCGGGAGCAGAGTCACCTGCTACTGGGTGTGGATGACACGTCAGGGGGCCCTGTGTGGGGAGAATGTGCAAAACCCCTGCAGCCCCAGGGACTGGCCTGAAGCCACTCAGTCACCCTGGTGCAGGAGCTGGAGATGGCCCCGCCTGTCTCCTTCAGAGCCTGGGGACCCAGGGTGGTGCACCAGTAGAGCTCCCCTAGGGGGCTTGTGCAGTGGCCTCCAGGGTCTCGGGTGGAGCGGGTATGGCTTTTGGGGGGGTCCTTTGAGATGGATAGTTGTGGATTGCACTGGTGCAGGGCACCCAGTAGGGAGACCGAGATGGACAGAGAGCAGGCGAACATTCTAGAGATGGAAAAGTCCAGGGAGTGAGGGATTGACAGGGTGGTAGTTAGGGGGAGGTTTGCTTTACCTGGGACAGTTGAGGTTGCATCCTGTGGAGAGCCCACCCTGGGAAGACTGGGGTGGGGGAGGGTGGGAAGGAAAGAGTCCCCGGCAGAGGGAGTGGCAGGTGTAGGTGTGATGCTGAGACAGGGACCCTTGAGGGTGTGAAGGGTCAAGAAACTGCCCACCAGCCGCCTCCTCCTCCTGAATTTCCCATAGATTGAGCGTGGAGATGGGGTTCTGTAGAAGGGAGGTCAAAGGCCATACCGCTCAGACCTTCTTCCCGCCTCTAGGTGGGAACGCCATTGACAGCTGGGAGCGTGTCCTGACAGATCCTTCTCCTGAGTGTGCACTCACCCGGGGTCTCCACAAGCGCTTGGGAAACGTGTGTCATCTTCCAGTTCCATTTTCCACCAGCTTTGGTTAGCTCCTCTGTCTGTGCGCACACCTATAGAAAGTCTATAGCACTGCTATGGGTGTGGACCCTTGGTGGTGCAGCACGTTAAGCACTGGGCTGCTACTCAGAGAGTCGGTGGTTGGAACTTACCAGCCACCCCGAGGGAGAGAGCTGGAGCTCCCTGCTCCTGTAAAGGTTCACAGCCTCTACTCAACCCACAGAGGGGCTGTCACTTGGAACAAGGAGTCTTGGTGAGCTGCATGGGAACCCCCAACCGGCTCCTTGCGGGGAAGAAGAGGCTTTCTACCCGCAGCACAAAGACTTGCGGTCTCGGAAAACCACAGGGCAGATCGGGAATGACTTGATGGCCATAGCGAGGCAAGTTGGACGCCACCCCGGTGGCAGTGGGTGGGGGTTGTTTAGTTCGGGGCCTCGTTTCTTTCGGGTGCGTCTTGCCCACAGTGGGAATCATTCTGTGTAGCAGCTCTTTGCTGCTGGTGGGCTTGCACTGGCTGTTTGGGGCATCCTGACTGTCCCTGGTGGGTGTCTGGGGGCACAGAACAGGACGGAGCTTGGGGGTGTGGCCACTCTGCAGAGACGTGCCACGATGGATGCTAGGGCCCTGGCACCCCATGCGGTGCGTCCTATGCTGAGGCTCCGCTTCCTGATGAGGAACCAGAAGGACAGTAGGAGGTGGGGCAGCTTGGCCAAAGGCTCCGGGGTTTGGCGCGGCAGATGGACCTAAGGCAGAGAGTGAGCGTAGCCCATCTCGGTGGCTGCAGCTGGAGCAGCCCCTGGGCCCCTGGCTTCCTCCTCTTTCCCCCTGCCGGGGCACGGGGACCACCTTCCACTGCTCTCCGCTGTCCAGCTTTTCTGGCCCGAGGAGGGGTGTCGGGGGACAACCCAAACCCTCAAGGGACCCTTGCAGTGTCCACTGGGGCACCTGGCGCCACCCCTGCCGCTCCGCTGCTGTCCTCCAGGGTCTGGGTGGCGTCCCTGACCCAGGTGTAGCCCTGGCCTTCCTCACGCGCCGTGCCTGCTCGCTCGGTCACTCAGTGCCAGTGGCAGAGGCTGGGTTTGAATGGCTATATATGGTGGTGGTGGGGGGAGACCTGTCTCCTCGGGGTGGTGGCATGTGACAGGAGCTCTGGCAGGCGGGCATGCGGGGAAGGCATCTTCTGTCGGGGGCGGGAAGCAGAAAGGGACGGTGAGTCATGCTTTTGCCGTGGGGTCTGCTTGTGACCTCTGCCCCCCTGTCTTTAGGGGCTTTCTCTGCCTTTTCATGGCTGCGCCGTTCAAAGGGACCTTCCCCGAAGAGCCTCTGGGCGATGGATAGCGAGGGCGTTTCTAGCCACAGGTGCCCCGGAATTGAGCCTGGTCTCCTGAGACTTGTGTAGGAGGGTGCTGTCTGGCCGACACCCAGTGTTGGTTATGTGTGGGTCTGCTGCTCCCTGGAGTGGGTGGCCCTGATGGGTGCCCAGGGACCAGAAGTGCGCAGTGAGTCGGGTGCAGATCTGTGCACAGTTGGGGGTGTTGAGGGGCAGGGGAGAGGGCACCACTGGGGAGAGGAGCAGGAGGGGAGGGTCGAGGTGGGTGCCTGTTGGTACAAATAGTAGCAGCAGACCCCGGTGCAGCAGGTGGCGGGGATGGGGGCGGTCTCTCTGAACTGGCTTGCCTTCCTAGGAGAAGAGGCATGACCAAGGCCATTGGTGCCCTAGGAAAATGCCTGCAATGCCAGGTGCAGGCCGCCCCGACTCCCAGCGGTTGACCTCCGCTCTGCCTGTAATGGGACACTTCCCTTGGCTCCACCCGAACCACCTGGCAGCCGGACCCCCGGGCTGTGAGTGAGTGGCCCAGTGACCTCCCATGCCCAGAAGGAAGAGGAGACACCCCAGGGACTCCATCCCATGACACCCTTTCCCAGCGATAAGAATCTTTGGGGGCTGCCAGGCTACTGATCAGCCAAGCAGGCAGGAAGAGCCCCAGCTGGGGTGCCACCGGCCCGCCCACCCACCTGCCGGGTGATATACCCTGGCACAGCCAAGACCAGCCCCAGAGGACAGGCAGTTCTGTTCGGGGCGCCAGGCCTCTGTCTTGTGTGTTTCCAGAGACAGCTGGTCCTGGGGACGCTCGCACATCCAGACTCCGAGCAGCTCCGAGGCTTCCTGTGTGTGGTTAGGGCTGGAGTGTCTTCTTGCAACACCCAGTTCTCCTCGGCCAGGCGGAAGTTGTCAGTGCGGAAGTCGGTCTGCCGGAAGTCAGTCGGTCTGCCTGCCGGCCAGCTGACTAGAAGCCCAGCCTCTGCCCTGGGCTGCCCAGGAGTTGGGGACAGGCCACTTCGCTGGGTGACAGAGACGCAGCGGCTTCCCTCTTCCTCCTTACGGACTGTGCTCTCCACGGTTAAAAAAAAGTCCCTCTGTCTGCAAACGCGGAGGACCTCTGCTGCCCGGTGTGTGGGAGCGCAGCCTCTGGTGTCCCGACCTCCCTGCCTCCGAGGCCGGCCGCCATGAGCCCATCACAAGCCCTCCGAGGGGGCAGGCTGAGATCTGGCCAGTAGGCCGCCTCTGCCTCCAGGGATCTCGCCTGGAGTTTGCCGTTTGTCTTAATTGTGTCAAGGAAATGTGTGGCCAAGGATTTGATGTTCCAGCAGTGCTCCCTGGGCAGAGCGTGCATGACGCCTCACTTCCTGCCGCCTGCTCCTAAGCCTGGCCTCCCCCTCCCCCCACTTCCCCACTGCCTTTGAGACCCTCTGTGTGAACTCCTGAAGGAAGGAGAAAGCCGCCTCTTTTTCCGTTGGAGCCGCTGGTGGCTCGAACCGCAGCCCTTGCAACCAGCAGCCCAGGCTAACCGCTGCTCATGATATTCATTAGGTGCTTCAGCCACCGTCCAGGGCTGCCTGTAAGACACTCTGTTCTGTGAGGACTTGCAGATTTGGGGGGAAAGAAAGAGTATTTAGATGTAGGGGGGGGGGGATTGCAAAGATTGTCGGGAGAACTTCCAGATACCCTGCCCTGACTGACGGGCTTGGGCTGTGACCCCTCTCGCCTGACCGCACCACATTCGCCACAGTGAGCCGCTGGCCCTTGCTGTTGTAATCCTTGGGTTCCCTTTGGTCATATAGTGACAGCAGCACCTTGGCTTCATAAGCGGTGTCCCGATGCTTCCGTTGGCAGGCCTGTCGGGTGCCCCGCCGCCCTCTGATTTCCACAGCATCGCTCGCTCGTGAGTTGATGGTTGGCCTTTTTGAGGTCAGGCACCAATTGCAATCAGTGGCATGGAGGTGGATGTATCCGACCTCCTTTGGCTTTTTTGTTGCCACCCGGCAGGGGACAGGCACGTCTAGTGCTCCTCCTCCCTTAGCCAGTGTGACACCAACCGTCCCTCCCACGCCACGCCGGCTCCTCTGTGCCGCATTCGAGCAGTCCCTGCAGTGGCCTCACAGAGCTCACCGAGGGAGCTCAGTAGGGGACCACAAGTTAAGGATGCAGCCATTGATTTCCTCCGCCAGCAGCCAGGGCTCTCTGTCTCTGCCTCTCAGCCTCTCAGTCACATGGCCCCTTGGTTGGCCTTTGCCTCCCTGGGACAGGAAGCCAGCCTTGTGGCTCGGGCCCACGGGTCTGTAGTCTGGGGTCCGATAAGGAGAAGGCACCCCAGAGTCAGCCCCGCTCCTCTGAGTCCCCGTGCCAGTGTCTCGGATGCACCTGGTCTCGGCAGCCTGCGAGGCTTCAGACAGAGCTGTTGGGGGTGCTCTTCCAAGACCCTTGGGCTGCTTCGAAAATTGGCCAGTGCCTTCCTTCGGCATACTCCCACCCAATCACTTGATGGCCCTCTGGAGACGTCCCTGACTGCTGCTTTTTGTGAGCAGAGATGAATGGATCCAAGCAGGATGAAATCCTGGACAGCTTCAATCTTTTCTCCAGGGATCCTGATGCCACCTGTTGGTCCCTGAGGTAGTTAGTTCATTGTGCCAACCTGGCTGATAAACACATATGGGGTTAATTGAAGTGTGGGGGGGTGTAAATGGCTTGGTGAGCCTCACCTTTCGAGTTCTCGGATCTCTGTGATGGTCGCACCAGGGTGCAGGTGCCTTAGCAGTGCCCTGCTTCAGCTGGCAAGGCTGACTTCCTGCAAGACATCCCTGAGAAGCCCCACGGACCTATCCCAATGCAGCCCTGGGTGCTGGAGCAGCCGTGTGGAGACCCTTGCCAATGCTGAGATGTTTACACATTCACTGACTCGGCTTTCCTCCTGCAGTTGGCGTCATTGCGTCTGTTTTGTGAGGTGGAGGAGGACTTTGTGGATTGGTGTTGGACATATGGGTTAATGGGTTCATGTTGGACTTGTGGGCTTGGGCGGCACTGGGTGGGATGTTTTCTTGATGTGCACTTAACCTTTACATAAACCTCTCTCTTAGACATGAGTCTCTGTGGATTGGTTTCTCTAGAGCACCCAGACTGACACAGACCCCGTGTCAGGATTTTGGTCTTCCTTATGTGGAGTTGTGATCCAGACTGCAATCCTTGATCTCGATCAGCAAGTGCTTCAAGTCCTCCTCACTTCCAGCAACCAAGGTTGTGGCATCTGTATGTCCCGGGCTGTTAAGAAGCCTTCCTCCAAATGTTTTGAGAAACGATGTACAAATGCGCTTTACACAATTGATGTGTGTATGGATTGGGATAACAGTTGTATGAGCCCCTAATAAAATGTTAAAAAAGAAAAAAAAAAGAAGCCTTCCTCCAATTCCGGTGCCACATTCTTCATTGAGCCCAGCTGCTCTGCTGATGCTCGGCGTGCAGATTGGCCGCGTAGGGTGGCCTGATGTAGCCCTGGCGCACACCTTCCTCGATTTCAGACCATCAGCAAGACACACGTCCCTGGTGGTGGGGACCTGCTCTCTTGGTGAAGGGGCTGCCTGCCTGGCTCTTCCCCTGGAACCAGGCTGTCTGCCTCCATGCCACATCCTCTCCCTTGAAAGCCCGCAAGACTGGAAGACTTCTTTGGGTTTAAATTATGAGCCTCAATGCACGAATTAAGCTCTCCAGTAACTATTTACACATCAATGGGGCTTGGTGATAGGACAAAACTTGGAATAACATTCATTCGCAGAGGCATAACCGTGCCCACCAGATTCATACATGTCATCATAAAGCAAGCAGGGCAGTAACATAGCCTAGGGTAGACCCGGGACCCCTCAGAGCAAGAGGTCCGAACCAAAGTCCAGTGACCGCCAGCTCTAGAACCCTGGGTGGGGTAGCACTTAGCTGCTGCTTCTCACCTGGGGAGTGTCACTCTTAAGTCCCAGGGCTACAGGCAGGTTTGTGGTCAAGCCCAGATCACTCACTCAGTGTGGTTCCCCAGGTACCTGAAGGAACAGAGCCTAAAGTCCCAGTAGTGTGTAGCGCACAGCGGAGTCACCAAAGGCTACATAGAAACTCGGTCAAAAGTGTCCAAGTAGGAACACTAGAAGACTCTTTTTTGGCATAACTGTTTGCATAGGCAAAACGTCCACACCGACCACAGTAAGAAAAGGAAAACAACAGTACCGAGAAGCCCACTTCCTGCCCCGCGTGTGTCTAACCCCCTCCTGCTTCCCCCCGGCAACCGCTGTGCCCGTGCACAGCCCTCTGCTGGGCTGTCCAAGCACACAGAGCAGCCATTCTCCACCTTCCTCATACAGTTCCTTCTGTGGTGGTGACCCCGCCCCCCCAACCATAAAATTACCTTCCTCACTGTAATGTTGCTACTGTTATGAATCGGGCGACCCCTGTGAAAGGGTCACTTGACCCCCAAAGGGGTCGCAACCCACAGGTTGAGAATCGCTGGGGGAAAAAAAAGAGAATCGCTGAAATAGAGAAAGGTTCCTGCAATTTTATATTCGGCTCTAAAATGGGGTGGCTACTTAACAATGTTCCCTGGAGAACCTGGTATCCACACAAAACAAACCCCCAAGCCCCAAGCCCCAAGCCAATTGGGCTCCAATTCATGGTGACCCCATGCATGTCGGAGTAAAAGTGTGTTCTGACCCTGATTTGTCACAAGTAGAGAGCCAGGCCTTTCCCGCCGACCCCCCCACCCCCACTCCCCTTTAACGGAATCCAGCTTTCTGTTAGCCTTTTGCCCCACCCAGGAGTGAAGCACATCAGTTGCCTGCCGCTGTGGCAAGGATGGGTGATGCCGGCTAAGCTTCCAGTCTCGGGTTTTTGTGGGGATTGGAAGCGTGGTCCCCTCTGGATCAGTTACGTGAGGGGTATAGATGGAGGTTTATTTTTTTCCCTGTGTATGGGTGTCCCCCGTTGCCAGTACATGTGTCTCAACTGTCCTTTCTCCGTTGAGCCCTTGTGTCTGTTGGTCAGAAATCAGTAGACCTTGCTTGTGCAGCCCTTTCATCCCTGTCCTTGATCCGTGCATCTGTCTGTGTGCCAGCGTTACAGGGTCTTTATTGTTGCTGCCAGACAAAGACATGCTAGTCTTCCGTTTTAGGGTTTTTTTAAAAAAAATTGAGTTGTTCCGTTCCTGTGCATATGAATCATTGTGTGTCATCAGGTAGAAATTCAGACTCCGAATTCCTGGTCGTCAAGTCAGTTCTGACTCATTGCAACCCGATAGGACCGGGTAGGCCTGCGCTGTGTGTTTCTGAGACAGTCATTCTGTACAGCCTCCGCCTGCTGCTCCTGGTGGTATCAAACTGCCCACCCGCTGGTTAGCAGCTCAACATGTGACCCACGGTGCCTCCAGGGCTCTCAGGAGGCAGAGAGCTATATTCTTGGTGGTTATGACTGTACATGATCATCTCCTCCCTCTCCCTTTACACTTTTGCCTCTTCCCCACCCACCCCTTCTAGTAACAGGCCCCTCCTCTGTTTAGAGCCCCCCATGGCTCCCAGCTCCCTTCCAGTAGAAGTCGAAGTCCTCACCACAGCCCGCAAGGCCTGGAGTGAGCGCCACGCTGTGGCCCCGCCCCTTCCTGCCCTCGCCTCCCTTCACCCACCCCATCAGTTGCTCTGCCCCCAGCCACCCTGGGCTCACGGCACCTCGACCAGGCCAGGCACGGCCTGGCCCCACCAGAGTGTGCTTCCTGTCAGGTATCCCGATGTCTCGGCTTGTCTCTTCACCAGGCCTCCTGCTGAATTGTCCCCCATCACTTTGTTCCCTGGGGGACAGCTGTCACCCACGGTCTGTTTACTTGGTTTATTGCCCGACTCTGGAGGCTCCTGGGAGGCAGGTGCTCCCCCAGTGGACCTTGCCCCGGGTGTGCCCCCATCACCACCACCTGGTGGGTAGTAGCTCTGAGGTTATCTGTCTGTAAAACTTAAGAGCAAAGCAAAAAGGGGGTCCTTAATTCCCAGTTCTTTATGGGATAAGAGTATGTGAATTGCAGATGCTTCCCTCTAATTGTGTGAGTTTTTATTTTCTGGATAGCTCCCTCAGAAGCAAACCCGTTTTCAATTGTGATGGAAGTTCCGTTTAGGGGACTTGAGTGAATTATGCTTTGGGCGGTGGAGTAGGGAGTCCTAGCTAAGAAACCCTTGCCTCATGCAGGGCCCCAAAGATGTATTCCTGTGTTTTCTTCTGGTGGCACAGTGGTTATGCATTCAGTTGCCAACCGTAAGGTCAGCAGTTCAAAACCACCAGCCGCTCCACAAGAGAAAGATGGGGCTGAATGTTCCAGTAGAGAGTTATTGTCCCGGAAACGTGCAGAGCAGTTCTCCTCTGTGCTATGAGCCAGCGCCGACCTGGTGGCAGTGAATCTGGCTTCTGGTTTGGCTTCATCCGAGTGCTGTACTGTTCAGCTCCGACGTTAGGGCTCGGGTGCCGACCCAGCCTGATATTTCTGCCTGTGGGCCGGCATTGCCCTCGCCCCGCTGATGAGAGACTTCCTTCCTCATCCAGTTGGCTTCCTTTCAAAAATCCACGGGCCGTTGTTCCTCACGCGCTCAGGTCTGGCCCCTGGAGACATGCCTTTTCTCTTTAAGCCTTTTCTTAGGAATTGGGTGAAGGATGACAGAGCAGACCAAGGACATGGAGCAATTCACGCACATGCTGTCTCACCTCAGTCGTTGCCCCCTGAACCGGAACGGAGCAGCAGGGGTCCCAGCACCTCGCTGTGTGCCCTGCCTCTGCTCCTCCTCCTCCTTCTCCTCTCCTAACCCCATTGCTCCCGCATGGTTCATTTCTATCGCTCCCTGCTGTTTACTCCGGCTTTCTGTGAAGTTTTGAAATGTCTTCCTTTTCAAAGACTCTTTTTGGCCGCTCTGAGCCCTTGCGTTTCCACGTGAACTTGAATCTCAGCATGTCTGCTGCCGCAAAGAGAGGCATCTGGAATTTCGATGAGGGTTGTCTTAAAGATCGCCATCGTAACAACGCAACGTCTTCGGATCCTTGAGCTCCAGCTGACTTTCCGTTTCTCGACGTTGTTCATTTCCTTCAACAACTGGGTCTCGTGTATCTGTGCCTCTAGTTTTCCACGTGCGATCCTGCACCGTAGCTGGATATGTGCTCTACGTGTCTCGTTCTTTATGGGATTGTCTTCTCCATTCCGGTCTTTGGTTTGCTTCGTATGAGAGCTTACATTCTCTGAAGTCCTTTATCACCACTTTGGAGGCCTGCATTGTTTTAAGAGGGCGTTAAGAGATGGAGTGGGTGGCTGTTGTCAACTCCTTCAACTTCCTAGAGCCTGCCACCTGAGAATGGAGGTGGCTTCATCCTTTCGATGGCTTCCTAGAACTTCCAGTCCAGTGCTGGGTGGAAGCAGGATGAATGGACACCTTTGTCGCATTCCTGATCCCATTAGGGCAGCTTCCACTCGGCTTAGGCAACTACCACGTCCAGCGTCGGCGCTGAGTGTTGGGGCGGCCACCTCTGCCCGCGGGGAGAGGGTCACCTTCCGTGGTTCCTCATGGGTGGAGTGGCTTTA
>NW_022103934.1:1126253-1127309 GCF_000313985.2 Echinops telfairi | reverse complement strand
CCCGTCTTGTGTGACGCTGGGGATCAGGGGGTCCTCGTACGGGGGTGTGCCCCCGCTCTGAAGAAGCCCAAGGAAAGAGAGATGGGGGCTGGGGCACATTCACTCAACCCTGCCCGTTCATTGGTTTGTGTGAGGGGGGCGGGTTGGGAGAAGCCTGCAGCCAGGCTTGCCCCCTATGGCCAGATGGTTCTGGAATGCTGGGATTAACTGGGCTGCTGGCCATCTACGCAGAGCAGTGTCCTCACTGTTTCTCTCGGGCCCCTCAGGATGGTGACCAGTCCCGCCCCGCCCTCCCCAGGCCGTAGCCTAATGCCAGGACCGTGTGACTGAGAAATGAGCACCCCCGGGACCCTGGCACCTGCTCCATTTCCTCCAGCCCTCACTGCACCCATTTTACAGACATGGAGACCGAGGCCCAGAGAGCTAGCCCTCAAAGCCACACAACTAGTCAGTGGCAGGGCTGGCCACAGGACGCAGGCCATCCCACTGCCTGGTGGAGCAGACAGGAGGGTGTGTGTGTGGGGGCCCTGGGTGGACTGTGAGCCGTCCCCAGTCACCCTCGCCAACACTGGCTGAGCCGGTTGCCCCATGGCTTCCCACTACAACCGGAAAATTGGAAAAGAAACGTGCCTGCTGCCCCGGGAGGAGCCCGGAGTGGTGCCCCCCCTCAGTAGACTCAGGTGGCCCCAGGTTTTCGTTGGCGGTTGGAAGCAGCTCTCCAGGCCTTTCTCCTGGTCTACCAGCATTCTGCACTAGCACCCCGTGCAGAGCAAGCATCGCCGAACAGAGGGAGCGGCTGTGCCTGAGGTGCCCTGGCCGGGGTGGAACTCGGGCCGTCCTACTGCCCCGAGTGTGACTGTTGGCGATGGCCGCTGGAGCGCCGATCCTCACTCACAGCAGCCCCCCAGGACACTTTTGGCTTTTTCTAGAGTTGCCGGGTGCCGGCTAGTGAGCAGTGCTGAACTGAGCTGGGTGACGGGGTGGTGGGGGTAGTCAGCAGGGAAAGCCAGGCCTCTCCAAGGAGGCGACATGTCCACCGATTCCTGAGTGACCGGG
>NW_022103934.1:1124960-1126153 GCF_000313985.2 Echinops telfairi | reverse complement strand
CTGGCTTCCCCACCGGGAGCCAGGGGGAGGGGAACAAGGACAGGGGGTCTCCTGCAGATTGCTCCGGGCCTGTGGGCCACGGGAAGACCCTGGAGACTGTGAGCTGGGGGTCCTGCCCAGACTCACATATAACAGCATTTGACTGGTTTTCCTGGGGTGAAGACTGGGTTTGGGACCCCCATGGTAAAAACTTTGCAAACTCTCTGAGCCAAGGGGGCATTGCTCCTTTTTAACCCAGGAAGTACCAAGGGTTGGCTTGGCCTGCCCAGATTGGCCGGAAGAGAAATGACCTGGATCTCAGGAGCCTGGCCTTCTCCTGCCCTGGGCCACTTCCGCCTTGTGCTCTCGGAGCAGGAGACACTGGGGCTGGAATGCCCAGGGCCTGGGCTGCAGGATTCCTGAGCTGGGAGGGGTGCATGAAGGAGTGGCCCTGTGGGACTGTGGACCTTGGTGGTGCGGACAGTGTACATACACACACACACACACATACACACACACTGTCCAGTTCTGTGTTGGGTGCTGGGGAGAGAGAGCCAAGTATGTGCTCCATCACGGGCTTTGCCCTCCCAAACTGCCCCTCTGCAGAGGCAGGTGAGGTCTGGTCGCAGCTGAGTGAACAGATTTGAAAACTGCAAGGGAGCATCTAGGCATGGAGTTGAGCAAGGCGGAGTGTGAGGAGCAGGGGCGGGGAGACGCCCTGGCAGCAGGCTCCTGGCTGCAGGAAGAACGTCCTGGTTGAGGGAGCAGCCAGTGCAGAGGCTCTGAGGTGGGAGCCTGCACGGTGTGTTGAGGAGCACAGAGGAGGCCAGTGTAGTGGGAGTGGGCTTTGGGCATTGAGGCAGGGGCTAAGGAGGCAAGTGGTGCACGGCCCTGTGGGCTATGGGGAGGGTGGGGGCAGGGCTATGAGTAGTGGAGGGGAATAGCCGACTCTGTGTCCCTAGGCTCCCTCTGACCGTTCCAGGGCCAGGGCAGTGAGCCTAGG
This sequence comes from Echinops telfairi, assembly GCF_000313985.2. NCBI lineage: Eukaryota > Metazoa > Chordata > Mammalia > Afrosoricida > Tenrecidae > Echinops > Echinops telfairi. The sequence continues at coordinate 1,125,171 of NW_022103934.1, read as the reverse complement.
ATGCCGCAGCTGGGACATAGAAAAAGAGAAGGAAGGAGGCTCCGTGGGAGGGGATCCTGCAGGACTTGCCGCAGGGTGGGGTGGGGCAAGCTGCAAGGGTCCTGGGTGGGGCAGAAGCACCAACCTGCCCCTTGAGGGGGGCCAGGGTCTGCTTGGGAAGATGACTGTGGGCTGGGCCCTGGAAGGGTGAAGGGTGTGGACACCCATATTT
>NW_022103934.1:1122527-1123941 GCF_000313985.2 Echinops telfairi | reverse complement strand
AGGCCTGGGGCTTATGGGAGCCCATGGGCACAGAGTCGACCTTAGGGCTTTCGGGGCTGGGCCACAGGGAAGTGGATTGCCAGGCCAGCCTGCCCAGGTGCCTCTGGCTGGGTTCACACTGCCAACCCTGTACCGCCCTGGGACTCTGCCCAGTGATGCTATCAAGGGCTAAAGCGATAATGGTTCTGACTCACAGCCACCCTGTGCACGACAGAAAGTAGCACGGCCCAGCCCTACACCCCCGGAACAGTGGGGTGATGGTTGAGCCCGTATTTCAGCCTCTGAGTCAGTCCAACTCTTGAGGATCTTCCTCTTTCCGGCTAACCTGCCCTCTTAAGCACGGCGATCCCCAGGGACGAGCCCCTCCTGTGTCCAGAGAATGAGAAAAACAGTCTCGCCATCCTCACTTCTTCCAAGACAGATGGATTCTCGTTCTTCCGGCAGTCCGAGGAATCAGGACGTCTGGTCCGTGCCCACCACCATTCCAGAGCATGCCCTTGGGGTTCCCTTGCTTATTGGGGTCCAGCTTTCCAAGCACACCGTGTCCTCAGAGTGACAGCTTGGATTTTGAACACTGTAAACCAGATCTCCACAAGAGCGCGTCGTCTGCGTTTCTGACGACTGCTTCGTGGGGTGGGGGACGCGGGGCTTGATTAAGAATGAAACCCTTTGACGCCCTCCATCGTGTCTCCTGATGTTGCTTCTTGGTCCGGCTGTGGAGGTTGGGTTGTTTTCTCTGCGTTGAGGGTGGGACCCATCTTCATCTCGAAGCACTTCAGGTCCTCTGCGCTTTCAGGAAGCAGGGTGCTGGCACCTGCATACGGCAGGTGTGTCTGCGCCGTGCTCCAGCCCTGGCGCCTGTACTCCCTCTAGTCCAGCTTCTCCTATTGCTGGCCCCTGAGCGCTTACTCGGCACCCACTATAGGCTCCGAAGACTTTGCAGGGATCAGAACAGATCCAGATTCTGGCCTTGGGGAGCCTCCAGGGAGAGGACAGCCCAGAGGCGAGTAAGTGACAGGCAGAGCATGTTAGCAGAGCCCTGCCAGGTGAGTGGGTTACACATTGAGCTGCTAACCACATGGTCAGCGGTTCAAACCCACCAGCTGGTCCTTGGAAGAAAGATGAGGCAGTCTACTCTCAAAGATTTAAATTTTAGCGGGCGGGAGGGGGTTGGGAGAGGAAGAAGATACGGAGGGTGAAGGGGCTTGGGGAGCAAGCTTTGAGTGGGGGAGGGAGCACTAGAATTGATTGTGACTATGTATACACAACTCATTTTATTTTTTTTATTTTATTTTACTTTTTAGTGAATGATACTGCTTTTAATTTTTTTTTAAAACATTTTATTAGGGGCTCATACAACTGTTATCCCAATCCATACACACATCAATTGTGTAAAGCGCATTTGTACATCATT
>NW_022103934.1:1119365-1121236 GCF_000313985.2 Echinops telfairi | reverse complement strand
AAAAAAAAAAAAAAGAAAGTGATTTAACCACAGAGGTGTGATGGTATGTGAATACTATATCAAGAAAACCTTTAAAAAAAACCCCAAAAACCTAAACGAAACTTGACCGATGGTTGCCATGGGTGAAGGGGAAGAGCTGGTGGGTCCGGGGTGTTGGAATAATTTGGAAAAGGACATGAATCATGGCTGTACACCATGAGGAGTGTAACCAAAGGCATTGGGTTATGCAAGAAGTGTGGAATGGAGCATGTTCCAGGCGTGTGTTTGGCCACGGTTACGGAAGAGAAACAGGTGACTAACGACGAGTACAAGGAAGAAGAAGGTGTTCTAGAGTGGCGTATGGCGACAGTCGGACAACTCTTCTCGACCTGATCGAACCGTGTGGCACGTGGATGAAATTCTAATCACAATGTATAAAAAAAAGATTTCCAGCGCTAGAGCCTCAGGGGGGCGGGTCTCCGTCTCATGGGGTGGCTACGAGGCTATGAGTTTGGTGTTTTTGAGGGTGTGTTGAGCCTGGTTGTGCGGTTAGCCGAGCGTTGGACTGCAAACCTCAAGGGCAGCGATTCAAACCCACCAGCTGTGCGGAGGGAGAAAGATGAAGCTCCCCGGCCCTTGCCAAGACTTGTCGTCTGGGAACCCCCACCCAGGGTCGCCACGGAAATGTGTTCGTACTGTGGTTTGGGGTCCAGAGAAGCCTCTCTGAGATGTCACTTGAGCCAGAAGCTGAGGGGGCGGGGGGCTCATTTGCCAGCCCCTCATGGCACCCCGCTTCCCTGGAGGTAGGAGGAGGCAGCACCTCCTTTCTGAGCAGCGAGGCCGGGAAGCCAACCCGAGGCCACATGGCACGGAGGCAACTGGGACAGCTTGTAGCAGCAGAGGGAGGGAGGGACTTGGGGGATAGGTGGGTCCAGGGAGCTGGAAGCAGATGACTGGGGCCTGACCATTCTCCCAGAGATGACCATTCTCCCAGAGACTTGAACAGGCAGCTCCTTCCAGGGCAAACACTTAGGAAGCAGACTCTCCTCCAGCCAGGAGCCCCTCAGATTTCGAGACCAGCCTTGGGACGATCCTGGCTAGCTAAGGGTGGGTGGCCCTCCTTAAGTCTCTTTCCCAGCCAGTCTGGCCTCTTTGCCCTGTCTATCCGCCCAGCTTGTCCTTCTGGCCTCAGTATCACCCTCACCCGCCTGTTTGTCAGAGACTCTTAATTGTCTGTTGTCCCTGCTGGGCAGTCTCCCCATTGTCCTCCCGTGCCTGGCGCCCCAGACACACCCAGGGACTAGTCACAGGGCAGCACGTGCAAAGGCCGGTGGGGAAAAAGCCTTGCCCGTCTGGGGAGCTGCCCCCCCCCCCTCCCATGTCCAAAGAGCTTGTCAGGAGGTCAGGCGTCGGACGGTCACAGGGGTCAGCTCTGGGGGCAGGCGCACAGAGAACGGGCACAGTTGCAGTTGCCTCTGTGAAGTGGAGTTGATGACAGGCGGGTCTCGCCGGAGTCTGGTCCAAGTCCATGGCTTTATCCACAGGAAGTCCTCCAGCTCTGTGCTCGACCCCGTCGAGAAATCCCTGTGGATGAAGTGGAATCCAGAAGCTCCCTCCTCTGACCGCCCCCAGCCGGCTCCTCTCAGCCCAAGTACTGTACTTGGGCTCTTTTTGTTCCTTCTTCTCTTCCGTTGGCCTTACTTCAGTCACAAGGGCAGACACTGTGGTGCACCTTTTAAATATGTTAGTCCCCCCAGCGGAAGTTCTGAGCTGCGAGATAAAGCTGCTGTTCTGTGTTGAGCGATGCTTACGTAACGTGTAAAGCCCTTGGTGGGCTTTGAAGTTCTCTGGAAGTGAGCTGTGGTCCTTACTGAGAAATGGACCGAGGTGAC
>NW_022103934.1:1104694-1119265 GCF_000313985.2 Echinops telfairi | reverse complement strand
GGCACTTCCCGGCACGTCCCAATTTCCTTACGCAAATCCTCCTCTTTTTTTTTTTTTTTGCGTGACCTTTTTCTTGACGGAGCAAACCAGTGACTCGCACAGATGTCAATGTGTGTCCTGTGTCTGTCAGGCATACACAGAGATAATGTTAAGCCACATGCATCCTCCCAGCATGTCCTCTCCTGACCCTTCCCAGTCCTCCCACCGGGGGCGGGGCCGTTGCCCTGATCTCTATCAGACGAGTTTTGCCTGTTGCAGGTCAAGAACCAATCAAAGGCATGTGCAAAGACGCAGGCAGCAGTGTGAGCTGCAGTGGCCCCCAAGCCAGGGTGTAGATAGATGGCAGAGGCTGGTTCCGACGAGGGGATGGTCAGGCATGCGTCCGCCCTCCAACTTTCCAGCTGTTTTTAACTCTGCGATCTTAACCACCCCCTCCAACTAGTCCTCTGGGTGGGCCGCCCACACCTCACTCACAGTTACAAAGTGACCAGACTGTGGCTGGGAGAGCCATGCTGGCTAGTCACTGTCCTGCACAGACAGGCCTTTGAACCGGTTCGTTCCAGCCTCTTTCTACCTCGGCAGTACTGAGTCCAACACTACATTTTAACCAGATAGCAACAGGGTGGGAAGAACTTGGTAAGATCAGAGTCTTGGCAGTCTTTCTAAACTATAGGTTCTGATTCGGTGTGTTATACCAGGGGTGGAAAGGCAGACTCTCCGCAGGGAGTTAAACTGGATCGAACCCGTTTGGAGCCCTGTCCCAAACTGGAAAGATCCCAAATAGCCACCCTCTGGTGAAGGGGAACGGGTAAGGGGAGCTGTGGAACGGGGTGAAGAAAAGGTGATACGCAAACGCGGTGGGGGCCGACACGTGACCATTTAGTTCCCGTGACTAGCACACGTGGCCTCACCGCATCTCCGTGGACACAGGCTTTCCTGTTGCTGCCTCTCAGGTGAGCCAGGTGGTCCGGGGTGCTGGAAGAGCCAGGCTCATGTGTGCTACCTTCAGCATTCAAAGTCCCAGGGTTCCCTGTGTCTCCTGGAGGGCCTGGCGGCCAGAGGGCGCTGCCCGCAGCGTGTGCCCTGAAGGACCTTGCTCTGCTGGAGATGCTTTGCGGGGCCAGGTGGCCTGCATCTGCCCGCCGGGTTCCCTGGGGCTCAGAGAAGCTTTCCCCGACTGGTGAGATGAGTTGCTTTCGGTGGCCTCTTTGCCTTGGTTCTTTGGAGGCAAACAACCCGAGGAGGTGAACCTTTGCCCTAGTTTTTCGCCCCAGAAGTTCGTTCCTTTTGCCCAGGTTGACCGGCATTGCCCTGGCAGGGCGGCGGGTGGCTGGTCCTGGGTGGCAGCCTGCCCTGTGGTCACTTTGTGCCTTGCAGGAGGGGTTCAGTGGTCTATGACATGGAGTGTGGGCCTTGTGGGGAGGATTGGTCAGGATTGTGAGCAGGATGAGGCCTTTGCGTGTGAGAGCAGCCAGCCTCAGCAACGGGTTTCCAACAGGAAGTTGGAAGAAACCGAGAGGAGAGAGACCTCAGAGAGAGCGGAAGGCAGGGACCTCTCCAAGGAGCCACGACCGTGGTTCAAGAGCTGTGACACTGAAGATGGGGACAGGCCTGGAAGGGACAGAGCCCGTGGCAGGGGGGCTGGAGGCAGAGGGGCTTCTCCTGAGGTGGCTGGGCACCTAGGAGACCTGTCCTCGGGGAACCTGGAGGAGGCCCGAGAGGCCTGCCCTGCATTGAAGAAGGGAAGGACGCACCCTCCACCTGCGGGCGCCCTCGGAACTGCCCACGTGCTATCTGATCCGGACTTGGAGCCTGTTGATCCGGTTCCCAAGTTGCACCTTGTACTTCCTGCATAAACCGCTTACTGTAAGCTTGGGCTGGGTGTCCCCGTAGCCATTGCAGTGGGGTCTCAACAGCAGCGAAGAAGGGGAGAGTGACTGGGAGGGGCAGCTGGGGTCAGGATTTGGGGGCAGGTTAGAGAGGGAAAGTGTATGCGGCTGACCTTCGCCTCCTGGCCAGCATCTTCGGGCTAAGGCTGCTTGTTTTCTCCACTGAATTTCGCCGGGTTCTGATGCTGCAGACCACCACCATTTAGCACGACTGCCCCGTGTGACCTCCTCGAACCCCAAGTCCCCACACCTTTTGAATTTGGGGTCAGTGCCCTCCTTTGTGGTCAGTGTGAAACGTGGCGCGTAGTTGAAGGGGCTTGGCACAGGACCCTGTACCGTCCTCTGGAGCGTGGGCCACGTCGGGCCCTTGGGGTGTGGAGGGTTGGCTGTGCCTCCGGGCTGTGGGGCACGGATGCCTTAGGGGTCTCCTCGGATGTAGCCGGGTGCTTCACTATGCTCAGGCTCGTCCCACCCACCTAATCTGTGGGTGGTCCGTCCCGGGTGACAGCTGCCTCCGTGAATGGTTCGAGAATCCGTACCCTGCCCTCCCTCCGAGCCTGCCGCCCCAGCCCAGCCCAGCCCACAGCAGCCCCGGGCCTCCTACACATTCTGGCCTGACCTGAAGGTGGCCAGACTCCTAGAGGCTGAGGGTGCACCTGGGCCCGAAGAGATGCCGCTAAGCCTGGCCAGAGGACCCACAGGCTGACGGAGCTTGAACCTCATCGTGGGGAGTCCCGGGGATGCTGACCCCAGACTTCCTTGGTCCAGAGCCCCTACAGTCCCGACCCACATGGGGCGGGTAGGTACCGCCGAGACACTGCGGATCCTGGTGATGGCAACAGGCGTGGTTTTTGTCACGACTGCTTTCCCTGTAGTTCGCCTTTCTGTGGCATTGGACTTATTTTGAAAATGTGTCTCGGGAATTTGAGGAATCCAGGTGGCGTAGTGGTTACTCACTGGGCTGCTAACCACAAGGGCAGCAGTTCGAAGCCACCAGCTGCTCCAGGGAAGAAAGATGAGGCTTTGTGTTCCAATAAAGAGTTATGGTCTCAGAAACTCACAGGGGGCAGTTGTGTCCTGTCCTATAGGGTCACCAGGAGTTGGCACTGGCTCCGTGGCAGTGCGTTTGGTTTTGGTTGTGTAGTGGGGTACGTGTTAGGCTGCTAACCTCAAGGCCAAGCAGATTGACACCCCCCGTCACTCCCCAGTAAAGAGGTGCCGTCTCAGAAACCGCAGAGGCTCCTGTCCTGTAGGGTCTCCGTGAGTGGGAACTGACTTCACCGCAGTGAGCTTGGTTGTGGTCTTTCATACAGGGAATCGAATGGATCTCGTTTTGTGTGCGGGAGATTGTCAGATTATTTGTTAGAACAGGGACCTCTGGAGTGCTGAAGCCGAGAGCCTGCACGGCGACTCCGGGAGGCCTGGCTGGCAGCAAGAGCGTGTCTGTGGGCCCCTGACCTTCCATCCGGCCCTCACCAGGAACCCCACCCTGTTCATGGCCTGAGGACCCCCCACAGCCAGAGAACTCCCCAGTCCCCAGCTGGGAGGGGTAGCTTTGTGTCCCAAGTGACAAGAGAGTTGCCCCACCACACATGGTCACACTTCCTGCCCTGCAAGCCAGCTGTGTGAGTAATTTCTCCTTCCTCCCCTCACAGGGACTTCCTTCCCCGCGGCTCAGGAATCGTCACCAGACGGCCCCTCGTTCTGCAGCTCATCTTCTCAAACACAGGTATGGGGGCGCGGGGGACACCTGGACCTGACGTCAGACGCAGGAGGAGCGGGCGCTGAAGGAGGAACCCGAGGCCTCCCTGTTGTTTGGGTTTGGGTCTGAGTTCACGAGTTTCCACAAACAGATGCGGGCACACTGAAGAACAAGCCCCACCACACACCGGCCAGGCTAGTGAGCCAGTGGCTGGGCAGGGCTCCGGGGCCCTCCGTGTTGACCGATGGTAAAGACTGCATCGAGTCCACGCTGAACCGTGGCATGGTAAAGCATACTGTTTTCTCCTTCCCCTTGCAGTATTAAGGATACGACAAAGGGTGACTTCCTTTGCAATCATCTTGGAAACGTAAAAGCCCATCCCCAGACGCCAACCCGCCCACTGCCATTGAGTCACTTCTGACTCACAGCTGCCCCACAGGACCAGGGTGGCACTGTCCCTGTGGGTTTCTGAGACTGTGACTCTACTGGAGGTAGAAAACCTCCTCGTCCTTCCGTCCTTGGAGTAGCTGGTAGTTTCGAACTGCTGACCTTCAGGCGTGAACCCCCGACTTTGCACTAGCAGCCCAGTGCTTCCCCCACTCCATCTCCAGGGCTCCTTCTCTATGGCAGAACATGCTTCTTGCTCTGCATTTCAAAACCAGAGCACCTCTTCTTGAAACCAGGGCCTTCCCCTCCATGGCCACATTCAGAGCCACGCCTGAGCCAGAGGCCCAGGCTCCCAGCAGTCCCTCAGAGGTGCCCCGCGCCATGGAGGTGGCTCCTCTGTTATTCAGAGCAGAGCTCTCCCCGAGGCTTAAAATACAGTATGGACTCTGCATGAAATACATTTAGCAACACAAAGTGGGCACGCCAGCAAGTGTGCGTGTGATTTCCTCTATTTTTTTTAAAAAAACTTTTTACCGTGCATTGATGGGGGTTCACATTTCGTACGATAATTTTTGTATTCATCAATTTAAACAACTTATCCAAACTCCCAATGGCTTGCGTCCCTTTCCCACTTTTCTCCGTCTTATAAAACATTGTCTTCTCCAGAGAAAGATGAGGAATTCTACTCACATAAACAGTTACAGTCTTGGGAACTCACAGGGGCAGGTCAACCTTGGCCTGTAGGGTCGCTAAGAGGCGGAGCCAAGTTACCTGCCCTTGTAAGTGGGCGTTTGGAGGGCCTAACTCTGGAGCCCCGCACCTCAATTGTTGGCCCCCCCACTCCCCTCTTCTCTCTCCCTGAAATCCCCTGACTTTGCACAGCCCAGGGGGTGGGGGTGGCTCTCCCAGAAGACTTCAGGCTGCTTGGGCGGGTCTAATGAGAGGCTGGAGCTGACTGGCTCAACACCCCCTTTCTCTGAGCCCTGCCATGTTATAGGTCGCGGCAGGACCAGTGGGCGGCTCCTGCGTGTTCAGTGTGCAATCAGCGGTGTCGAGGATGGAGCGGCCTTTTCGGGGGTTGGTGCGCATCTGCCGCTAGAGTGGAGGGGGCAGAGGTTTCTTTTTTTTTTTTTCTATCGGAACAGCTTTATTTACGTGTACTGGGCCCCACAGGCAACGTGGGCTGTGCGAGGGCCAGGCCTGGGCTGAGAAAGGGAGGTGAGCTGGTAAAGCACACTGCAGTCTGCGGTCGCCACATTGCTGTCACACACACCGGGGCAGAGGCTTCTACTTGCAACCCGGTCTTTTCCCGGGCCGCCGCCGCCATCATCTTTGGGCCTGCACACCTCAAGGACCTGGGCCGGGCATCAAGACTGCCAGGTTCACGTCCCGGTGGGTGCGAGCACACATCCGACGTCATCCGCCCCGCGAGGCCCTGTATAGACAGGGAAGGTAGAGTGGCTGACAGTGTAGAGCTGCCCTGTGGCGTTCCTCGCTGTCATCTTTACCACTGACTTGATTGACAATCAAGCTCTTTTAACTGTGCCACCACCAGGGCCACCGCGGTCGCTTTGAAGATAACGTATTCAGCACGTGAGAATACGTGAGAACAGTGCAGCCACACACCAAACCAAAACCAAGCTCGCTGCCTTCGAGTCAGTGCAGCTCCTCGCGGCCCTGAAGGACAGGGTAGAGCTGCCCCTGTGAGTCTGAGAGACGGCAACTCTGCAGGAGCAGACAGCCCATCTTCCTCTCGCAGAGGGGCGGGTGGTTCTGACTACTGACCTTGCAGTTAGCAGCCCAGGGTGTAACCGCTACACCACTAGTGCTCCTTTGGCACACACCAGGCCTCCCGTGAAAGGTGCTATTCCAGCAGCGATGATTCCGTGCACGCCGATGGCCTGTAGGGGCCCGGGTGGGTAGACAGTCGCTCGGCCGCGCCATGGCGGGAGGTTGCTCCCTGTTGTCCTCCACTGAACCCCCTGTCACCTACCCATCACCGGTCCTCCTCAGGTGACAAGTGCGGGGAGGCCCAGGGGCAGGATGTGAGGGAGTGATGTTTGAGCTGTCCGTGTGTTGGGAGCGTGGGGGACAACCCGTGTAGGCCTGCTCGGAGCAAAGAGGGCAGGGCAATGAGTTCACCCAGTTGCCAGGACCTGCTGGGAATTACCCAGAAGTCCCTCTTCCTGGCCCTCCTGCCCGATGGAGAGAGGCTTTGGGTGCCGAAGCCACTTCCTTGCCTGGGGCCTCATACACGGTCACCTCTGAGCCCAGTGAGGCTGACACACGGCCCAAGCCTCACAGACAGGAAGCCTTCTTCAGATCCTGGGTAGTTTACAACAGACTAGCCCCAGGACATGCTATCGGCACGTGGGCCGGGGAGAGGCCGGGCTGCCTCCCCTAGTACTGCTGTCACAGGAGTGTGGGGTACCAGCCCCCACAATCGAATGGGTCCGAGGGGCGGTTGTGTCATTGAGGGGTGAAATTAAAGAGACACTAGACAAGACAAAGCATGCGGGTGCTCCCCTCCAGGACCACCATGACTTCAGGAGCCAAGTGCGCACACAGAGAGAGCAAATATATTTCCAACCAAGGCTTATATTTACTCGGGGGCCATCCAAGGCCCCCTAATGGCAAGTAACCACATAGGTAACAAGGTGGGCTGTACCCTAGCCCTAAGTATCCCTCAGTGCCTAGGAGGAGTAACCTAGCGCCAGCGCCGGGGCAGGTAAAGGGAGTGGCTGTCTTCAGAGCCCGGAGAGCAATAGCACATGTGTGCGCCTGTAGTTAAAGCTGCCGGCCGGCTACATAGCAGTCAGCCAGGTGCTTGTAAGGGGTAACTTTAAGGGAGCACTGTTATGGGACGATATAGTGGGGAACAACATTAATTATGAGAATGTGATTGGGACTCACGTCCAACTCACAAGGGCCAAGACCTCCCTCCACCCCAGAAACCCAGACTGCCGGGCTTCTTCATGTATGAGAATAAAGGATTCTTTATTCTTTTTTTTTTTGGATTCTTTATTCTTTACATGCTCTCTGCTCCCCCACAAAGGTGTGACTTGAGCAGACAGACTTTTTTTTTTTTTTGACATTAATTTGCTCATATCTTCAGAGGCTGGAAGTCAAAATTCAGGGTGGGGAAGCCCCAGAGGAAGGCACTTGACTCTCCTCCTCCTGGGTGTGCCCTTCCTGGGGTGTATACCTCTTTTCCTCAGCATCTGCTTGCTCTCTCCTTCGTCCACGAATCTACTCTATGTATCAAAAGAGCTCAGGATCTACCGTGCCCTTCCCCCTCACTCTGAACGTGGCACAGACAGCCGCTCCCCCATGGGAAGTCAGGACTAGTGCTCAATCTGTGGGGGACTGTCCAAGGCCCTTCCTGCGTCCCCAGCTCAGACCACTCCCCGACCCTGCCCACAGCCTGCCCCGACCCTCACTGTACCAACAAACGGGTCCATGGCATGCCAGGCCTTCCGAGGCCCGAAAGCCGTTGCAGCCTCCGATGTGGCCTGGCCCAGCGCAGGTGGGTGATGCAGACGTGGGTGGGGCTGCCCCTCTCACCAGTTCCCGCACAGAGGGGATGGCACAGGGGCTGTGGGAGAGGACGGTGACTACCGGCCCTCCTTTGGAGCTGGGACCCACAGAGAACATTCTGGGCAGGGGCAGCAGACGGAGGTAAGGGGTTTGGGCCGAGGAGCCATGGGGGGCCTTAGCTCTGGGTCCCGGGAAGCCCCGCTCACTCCCTTGAGAAGCAGTGATAGCCAGAGTGTGTGGCCTTGGGGACTGTTAAAGGGTCTCATGGTCCAGGGACGGGAACCCCACTGGGTCTGGCAGGCCCTGTGCCAGGCTACCACCCCTTATTGGCTGAGGACCTCAGGCAAGTGACTCCCGCCTCTGTGCCTCAGTTGCCTCATCTGTAAAACGGGGCTGCCAGTGGCACCCACGTGGCTGTGGTGTGGCTGCCTCTTTCTGTGGAGTCCAGGGTACAGACATAGCTCCTGGCACTGGGCCAGGTGCCCGTGTCACATGGCTTCTTGTTCAAGCCGGTCTAGGTGAGCACTTGCTTTCAACCGACTTAGTTTAAAAATTAGATCTAAGCCTACAGTCACCAGGAAGTTGGGCCTGTGGGTGAACCCTGCCCCTCCTTGGGCACCACAGCCCTGGGCCTTGTCCTGTGGAGGATGGGATGGGATCGGGCCTTTACAGGGACAATTTGGTTCTCCCTGCCTGACCTTGACAGTTTCTTGTGTTCCCAGGAAACGGGAGGTCAGGATTTCTCTCATTCCTTCTCAAGGCCCGCGGAGCGGGGAGGGGTGTCACTCCGACCAGCTGGGGCCTTGGTGGCCTGTATGATCCATCGCACTGGCTTCTCGCCCTGGCTGCAGCCACCTCCACCCTCCTGACCTTCCAGCCCAGTTCGTTTGTGCCCCGTGTGGGCCTTTGTGCTCACAGCCCTCCTGCCCTCCTGGTCACACACTGCCTGCCTCCCTCCTCCACACGATTCTGCGACGTCAGTCCCCCCATGGACAGGAGCGTTGATCTGCTTTGCCCTCTTCTCTGTCCCCAGGGCCCAGGACAGAGCTAGGAGCACAGCATTGGCCAAGTGCCTGATAGGGGGCCTTCCGGGTGGGCAGCAGCAGGACGGATTATCATTGCCTCTTCATGGAGGCAGGACGGGGATGATGCTGGCTGCTCCTTTAACGATGTACAGCCTCAGAAACCCACCAGGGCACTTTTACTCTGCCCTATAGGATCATTCTGAGTCAGAACGGACGGGATGCCAGGGAATTTGATTTTATCTGGAACTTCCTGTGAGCTGCCCCTGTGGATTCCACGGTGTCTAGCTGCTGGCCTGGGCCCTGCCTGGCCCTTTGGGGTGTCCTCAGCAGGGTGGTCACATGTGCCTGCTGTCACTTTACCAGGACCAGGCCTCCTCTGGGGCACAAGGAAGTGACCCCGCAGACTGAGCACAGCTTGGAGCCAAGTGCAGAGCAGACGAGGACTGGCCAGCCTTGAGCCCCAGGCTGTAGTGTTCCTGGGCCAGAATTTCTGAACTGAACCAGAGGGGCTCGGAGGCCAAGCGAGGGAAGGGCAGGCCCTGTGCTGCTTCCCCTGGGTCTGCGGAAAGCCCAGAAAAGCCCCATCTGAACGGGATTTCCCGAAATACTTGAGCCATTGACTCTGCTCCGCCCTCAGTGCCGCCTGGCTGCTCAAGTCTGCCCCCAAGTCTGCTCTCTGCTGGAGGAGGTGGGGGTCAGTCCTGGAAAGTGTCAGTCCCCTGTGCAGGCCAGCGCCGAGGGCCTGGTTGTGTTTCACAGTAGCCCAGCCTTGGCTTCTGTCCTGTTCTGTTTGTGAGGAAACTGAGGCACTGGGCTAAGGGGCAGACCTCTTGAGTCTGGCCTGGCTGGAGTGTCCCCATCCCCCTCCCTCCTCCTGCCCGGCCCTTCTAGAATCCTGTTGTGGTGTCTCGCTCGCCCACTCCAAGACTGAGGGCCAGGGCGAAGGCGTTTCCTAGCAGACCCAGGACATAATTCTGTACAAAGGCCAGTAGGCACCCATCTCTCTGCTTTGCAGTGGGGGGCGGGGTGGGGAAGTGCCAGGAGCATGCCTCCCGGTGCTGGGGTCCTTTGGGAGTCTTTCACAGCAAAAAGCCCACACGCACTGCCTTCTAGCCCATTCTGGCTCATAGCCACTCTGTCGGGCCGAGAAAGCGGCCCTGTGGGCTTCCAAGGCTGTAAATCGCTACAGGAGCAGACAGCCTCATCTTTCTACTGAGAGCAGTGGATGGGTTTGAACCACCAATCTTTTAACACCTACTGTGCCCCAGGACTCCTCCTTCCTAGACACTCACTGCCATCGAGTTGATTCCGATTCACTGTGACCCTGTAGGACAAGGTAGAACTGCCCCTTTGAGTTTCTGACACTGTCAGTCTCTTTTTCTTTTGTAATAGTTTATTGGCGTCTGCGTCACACGGCTTAGAATGTTGATTAAGTGGCATTCAGAAGAGTGTGCAGTTGTCACCACGATCGATCTGAGAGCATAGAAAAACCACTATCAAAAAGAAAGCAGAAAATCATTAAAAACAGAAACCAGATGGGGGGAGTGTGGAGTGGAGATCCAAAGCCCATTAGTAGGCCACTGGAGATCCCCTTGCAGAGGGGTCTCGGGGAGGAGACGAGCCAGTCAGGGTGCGATGTAACAACGATGAGAAATACAACTTTCCTCTAGTTCCTAAATGTTTCCTCCCCGCCCCCACTACCATGACTCGAATTCGACCTTGCAAGTCTGGCTAGACCAGAGGAGGTACACTGGTACACATAGGAACTGAAAATACAGGGAATCCAGGGAGGATGAGCCCTACAGGACCAGTGGTGTGAGTGGCGAAACAGGGAGGGTAAAGGGAGAATGGGTAGGAAAGAGGGAACCGATTACAAGGAACTATATGTGACCTCCTCCCTGGGGGACGGACAACAGAAAAGTGGGTGAAGGGAGACGTCGGACAGGGCAAGATATGACAAAATACCCATTTATAAACTATCAAGGGCTCATGAAGGAGTGGGGAGCGGGGAGGGAGGGGAAAAATGAGGACCTAATGCCGGGGATTAAGTGGAGAGAAAATGTTTTGAGAATGATGTACAAATGTGCTTTACACAATTGATGTGTGTATGGATTGCGATAACAGTTGTATGAGCCCCTAATAAAATGTTTTAAAAAAAACAAAACAAAAAAACCAGAAACCAGTTTAAAATGAGTCAAACTGGAGGGTTCAAGTGCTGAAGTGTTACATTGTAACCTAACTCCCTCTGCCTCAACTGGATGTAGGACATGCTCTGTCTGACCGCAGGGCTAGGCCATCACATCCTTGGACTGTGTTCTCAGGGGCTTCCCAGAGGCTTCATCCATGTGTGGACCGGCAAATGAGTTTTGGACTTCATTGTCATCCATCGCTTTCTGCAAACCAAGTGAACACAGTTTAAACTCTGATGCCAGTCCCTCCTTCGGATTTGGGTTTGATTGTTTGCAATCCTTGGATCACACTGTGCTTCTTCCATGTGGACTTCACATCCATGCTGATGTGAAACTGTAACTCTTTCCCGGATAGAAAGCTTTCTCCCCAGGAATGGTATCCAGTGGCTAACCTTGTGGTTAGCCGCCCACGGCTGCCAGGATTCATCTTTCACAGAAGGAGGGTTCAGAACCTGGCGGAGACCGTGTGAGAGGGCTTCCGCCTGCCTAGATCTTGTCGCCGTGACCCAGGGAGGCTGGCAGCAGGGTGTCTCGGGGTGGGAATTTGCTGTTTGGAGCCAGCATGACCGGCTTGAGGAGCCATATTTTCCACTGAGCAGTTCCTTTGCCCTACACATTGGGCTGGCTGACCACAAGATTAGTGGTTCGACCCCCACCAGCAGCTCCTTGGGAGAAAGTTGAGGCTGTCTGCTTCAGGTTTTACAGTCCCAGAGACACTGTGTAGGGTCTCTGCGGGTCACAGTGGACTTTGTGGCAGGCGGGGACTCTGCTCTAGGCCCTCGGATGACTCTGGTGTTTGTCCAGGGGACTGGCAGCGAGCAGAGGGTAGCGGAGATTCTTTTGTTTTGGGGCAAATGTACTTTGAGGGCCTGCTGGGCGGGCACCAGGGAGCCACGGAGAGGGAGCCAGAGCCGGGGACTCGGAGAAGTCCTCCTGTGACCCTCCTGGGGCCCTGTGGGGTCCTGGGAAGGGTGATGCAGGTGGGGGGTGGGGGCTGGGGTAGCACAGCAAAAGCTGGGTGTCACCCCCAGTGAGTGCCACCACGCCCGTGCGACCAGCAAGGGGGCCAGAGCAGCAGGCCGGGCCTAAAGGGCTGAGTGTGGTGGGCCCCTGTGCTGCTGTGCTCCCCGCATAGCTCGTTGGACCCCCTCTCGTGCCAGGAGCTCTGGCTTTGCGGGAGCCGGTTCCAAGGACGTGTGGGTGCTCCTTCCCTCCCCCAGCCCTCTGGGGAGGCGCTTGTTTCCTTCCTGATAACGTGCCATGCTGAAATGAGGCAGGACCCGTGGGACTCAGGCCACCTGCCGCCGCCGCCGCCCTGGTCTGTCTCTCTTCTTCTTCAGCCTTCTGCCGAGCTGTGGCGAGCCCTCTGCTTGCCTGGCAGCATCTCTCCCTGGGGAGGGCTTGCTCTGCAGTGGGGCCTGTGAGTGCTCCTGCCCCGAGGCCGGGGCAGCTGGCATTGGTTGGCTTTGTCATCTGCACTTGGGACTTGGCTGCGTGGGCCCCTGAGGTGCTCTGAGATGGGGCCATGCGACAGTCAAAAGCCCGAGAGTGTGTATGCCTCTTGCTTTAACATCTCCCCCACCCGCCAAGCAAGGTGCAGGTGAATCCCTGGGCAGTCCTGTGCCTCCTCAGCAAGCCCTCCAGCCGCCTGTCATCCAAACTCCAACTCAAAGTGGACCCTGGCAGGTGGCCTGCCCCGCCAGGCCCCCCTGGTTCTTGTTTGTGTTGCCGGGCCTTCTCCCAAAACTCCCAGGACACCTGCCCTTCTCCACTGTGACTGCGCTTGTGCTGGGTCCACCTCCCTGGCCAGACACAGAACGTGCCTACCTTGCTTCCTATGAGCCCACCCGCCCTCCCCACCCGAGCTCTGGCCCTTGTGGCTGGGACGTGCTTTGGGCAGCAGGGGAACAGGGCCTGCAAGGGGCATGCATGGTGACCCTCTCTGTCCAGTTGGGTGGCCGTCTCATGTAAGCTGACCCAAGTCATTTCTCTGGTGTAGTCACTCATCCTGCCCCTTCTGAGTGCTAGGCCTGGGGGCACAGGCTTCAGATGCTTTTGGGAAAAGGAAGGGGCGGGGTTTGCACAATGTGGAGTGACTGAGCGGCCTGCCCCTGGCCCGCTCCCTGCATGGTTCTCCTCCCACCTGCACGTGGTCCCTGTGCCAGGCACCCAGCCCTCTCGTGGTGCCCATTTTACCGTTTGGGGAACAGGCCGGTGTGGAGGCGCACAGTGCCCCAGCATGCTGTCCCATCGCGCTCTTTCTGAGTGCCACCTTGGGCAGGCCCCATTAGCCTGAGCCCCAGTGGCCTGACTCCCATGGGGAGGAGTCTGGCAGCAGCATGAGGTGCACAGTGCAGTCAGGGAAGGCTCCCTGAAAGAGGGAACAGACAAGCCCTGGTGGGGGGTAGGGTCAGCGTGTCAAAGGGAGAAGTCCGCTGTGTCCTGGACCCCAACCCCCCACCCACCCAAATGTTCTTCCCTTTCCATTCCCTGAAGAGGATTGGTCTGTGGCTGGAGCTGAGCCCGGGCCTCGAACAGGAAGAGAATGGAGGTTGTTGGGGGTGCGGGGGGACTTCCATTTTTAGTAGCTGCTGCTGGAAGAGCAGCCAGCACTTCCTCTTGTCCCTCTTAGGGCTGGAGCCCGACTGCCCTTGGGAACTGGTCAGCTGAGGGGAGGGGGTGGGGATCCTGTCCTGGACTTCAGACAAGCTGGCATGCTCATCCCGGCAGCCAGTGCCCCTGCTGGACACCGTCTGGCTGGAGGGTGGTTGCCCCTTGACTTTGTGGGTGTGGCCTCAGTTTCCTCATTTGCCGGGCAGGGACCCCAGAGACGGAGTTTGTTAGGTTCTGGGGAAGGGCCAGTGCCTTTCGACCTCTTCCCGCCACCCCTCCCAACGGGTTCAGCCCTATCCTTGTGAGGCAGCGTGTATGCAGGAGCCCCAGTGACCCCTGGTGGTGGGGGGCCAGGGGAGGGGTGACCTAGCCCCAAAGCAGCAGCTTCCTCAGACACCCTCAGTCGTGGTCTTAGCGACTCCTCCGGGCCCCGGTGGCTGGTGTTGGGTCAGCTGATAGGGGTGGGGACAGCAGAGGGGCAGCTGTGCGAGTCAGAAGCGACTAAATGGCAGCAGGTTTATTCCGTTTATCAATTTAAAATATCTGTATTTTTAATTAAGCACTGGTTCCAGCTCTCCAGTAGTTTGGTTTGGTTTTGGTTGGTTACGCCCTGTGGTGTCCTTGGCAGAGCCCTGCACTGGAAGGAACATCAGCCTTAGGGGCCGACTGGCCAGTTTTGTTCCTGTGGCCTCGGCTCATAGCTAGTTGTCAAGTGAGTGACTCTTGACCCCAGATTCCTAGAGTGCCCGCCACGGACTCTGCAGCGGGACTGAGCTCCCGTCGTCCCAGGTGCGTCCACACCCCACCCGAAACCAGGCTGCCTCCCTTCCCCGCTGAGCCGTGCTCCTTCCTCTTCCAGAACATGCCGAGTTTCTGCACTGCAAGAACAAAAAGTTCACAGACTTCGACGAGGTCCGGCGAGAGATCGAAGCAGAGACCGACAGGGTCACGGGGACCAACAAAGGCATCTCCGCCGTGCCCATCAACCTGCGGGTCTACTCGCCGCACGGTAGGCAGCCAGGACGCGGGGGGTGGGGGTAGGGGTGGGGTGGGGTGCGGGGAGGCCCTCCTCTTCTCCTTACGCATGCCCCCTCCGAACCACCTCGCGCCCCCACTTTGGATCGACTTCCGGTGCAGAGAATCCCGTCTGGGTTCCAGAAAAACACAAAACACCACAGGCCGGAGTCCTGGAACCCCCACCAGCAGCTCCTTGGGAGAAAGTTGAGGCT
>NW_022103934.1:1102278-1104286 GCF_000313985.2 Echinops telfairi | reverse complement strand
ACCTTTTACTGGAAAGCTGTGTGAACAGAGCTCCAAGACAGCTGAACATGACCTTTTTGTCCCTAATGCTTCCCGGTGGAGTTGAGTGAAGCCTTCAGGTTGATTCTAGTCAGCACGGCAAATGTCCTGATTTCTGTGCTCACTGGAGCGTGATGGATCCAGCCTGGCCCCAGGGGAGTCTGGGGGACGGGGACGGAGGCAGGGAGCCCTGGAGTGCCCCGTCTGGAAGACCAGAGAGAGGAAGGGGGCCGGGGGGAGCAAGCACACTGTTAGGGGACTGCGCAGACCTCAGTGGGCCCGCTTCTGACGGCCTTCCCCTCTCCCTCCCGCCCTCCCAGTGCTTAACCTCACCCTCATCGACCTTCCGGGCATCACCAAGGTGCCCGTGGGGGACCAGCCTCCGGACATTGAGTACCAGATCAGGGACATGATCCTGCAGTTCATCAGCCGGGAAAGCACCCTGATCCTCGCCGTCACCCCCGCCAACATGGACCTGGCCAACTCGGACGCCCTTAAAATGGCCAAGGAGGTTGACCCCCAAGGTAACACACACACACACTTTGGAAAAGGCCTCCTGGGATGCCCCACTGGGGACCCACAGTGCTGCTGGGCACCCCCTGGAGGCTACTGAACCCCCTGGGGTATCATGGTGCACTCAGCCCAACTGGGGGGCTGCGGGGGGGTGGCAGGGGAGATGGCACAGCTCACAGATCCTACCAGAGAAGTTACACACCCTCCAAGGCTCGGCCCACTGTCAGGAGCAAAGACCTGAGCTCACCTGGGAAGCTGTGGGGTGGCCTGCAGGCACTCCCCACAGGCTGTCCACGGCCTGCAGAGACTCCCCACAGGTCATCCACGACTGCAAACACTCCCCACAGGCTGTCCACGGCCTGCAGACACTCATCAAAGGCCAACTTCCTCAGAAGCAGATAAAGTTATGCTGAAGCCGGTGGTGGGCAGTAGGGAGTAGTGGAGACTGTGGTTTCCCGGGCTAAGGGCATTCAGGGTCACAGGTTTCCGAAGGCCATTTATTCGGTCAGTACTGACTCAGCCTCTGCAGTGTGCCAGGCTCTGTGTGGCCTTGGAGCTCCAACAGGGGACACTATCAATGGTCCTCCGCTGCCAGGGAGCAGAGGGCGCGAAGTACAGCATGGCTGCTACCGAACTGACCCTGTGCTCCACAGAGCTCTCTCTGGCTGATTTTTGGTGAAAGGGTGCCCTGGAACCACCAACTTTCTGGTCAACAGCCAAGCAAGCGCCTTCAGGGATTCTCCCCACCCCAGGACTTCTGGAAGGGTGGCCGAAGCTGCTGCAAGCCTAGGATGTCTAAGACCCGAGTGGAGAAGGCCCGTGTGGTCAGAACGGCTGGCTAAGGAGAGCGGAGGGGCTGGGCCAGGCCAGCAGGGCCTGGGGGCTATGGGGCACGTTTTAGGCTGAGCACGATGGACACGGAAATACAGGAAGGCCCTGGGTGAAGAATGCCCAACTTGCCCCTGTTCTTTACTGTGCATGTGAATTCACTCTCACCTGGAACCCATGAGACCAGCCCCTTCCTGCTAGAGACCTCCCCACACCCCGCTTTCCAGGCACTGCCTCACCTTCGCTCTCTCCCCTCCCTTCCGACCACATTGGGCCATTCAACTCTGAAAAGATGAACTCTGAAAAGCTCTCACTCACAGAGGATGGTCGGGGGGGCCCCGGGGCGAAAGCACCTGTCACCCCCTCAATGTCCAAGCGAGCTCGCACCCATACCCCTGCACACACCAATGACCACACAAGCCAACACAGAAGCACAACCTGATGCAGACACGCTGTGTTAGTCCAGGTAGACAGAGAAACAAAGTCAGGGACCACACACATGTCTAAGAACGAGGTTTATATACAAGAGCAGTTGAGTATCGAGAAAACATCCCAGTCCAGATCAAGTCCCTAAGTCCAAAATTAGCCCATATGTCCGATATCAGTCTATAATCCTCTTCAGACTCACAAAACACACACAATGACACCG
>NW_022103934.1:1099164-1100949 GCF_000313985.2 Echinops telfairi | reverse complement strand
TCTGAGTGAGGCCTAGCCATCCAGAGCTTCCCAGGAGGGGGGGGGGGGGGGGACGGGGACACACGACTCCTACCCGGTGTCTGCTCTGCCCTGGCACTGATCTAGGCTCTTGATGGGTAGGAGGGCCAAGCAGGTCTACGTCTCTGTCCCAGTTTGCCAGCTGGAGGGGAGCAGGCTCGTGAAGGCTGCCTCGGGCTGCTTGGGCGGAGCTGGTTCTGACCCAGCTCTGGGCTGGGGCGGTCTGCTTCCTGTCTCGCTGAGCAGTGTTTTCCGCAAGAGCCATAGACTCCAGCCGAGCCAGGGCCTGTGTTACCGGCCACGCTGACCGTCGTGAGATCCCCGAGTGCGGGCCACCTGCCTCTCTCCAGGTGGCAGTGTTGTGTGGCTGTGGCCGTCTAGGGCTGGGCTGGACTGGGTTGAAGCCCTTCTTCCTGGTGGTGTGGGGGTTATGCGTTGAGCTGCTAACCCTGAGGTCAGTAGTTCGAAACCACCAGCTGCTCCTCGGGAGGACGTTGAGGCTTTCTACTGCCATAAAGAGTTACAGTCTCAGAAACTCACAGAGGCAGTTCTGCTCTGTCCCGTGGGGTCGCCGTGAGAACAGACTCGATGGCAGGAGCTTGGTTTGGGCTAACCCTCTCTGGTGGGGGTGCCTTTGCACCCTGGATGCCCTCCTTCATGTCAGGCAGCTGAGGCCCAAGGTTGCCATGTGGCTGCAACAGCGAGGGGCCAGGTGGGCCCAGAAGGGAGTGTGGCCAGGGTGTAAGGAGCAAGCCCACTCAGCCCCTGCTGTGCTGAGACCCTCCCCCAGCTTCCCTGGCACAGGTCTCGCCCCCGTATCCAAGGAGCGCCCCCTCACCCCCCACCCCAACATGCTGCCTGAGTGGCAGGCAATGAGGGCATCATCCTTGCCTCCAAACTCAGTGCTGGCCACGCCCCTCCTTTGCCACCTTCCTCTCCCCTCCCCTTCCCTGTGCTCTGGCTCTGACTTTGGACTCCACCCCTCTCCTCTCCCCATGTTCTGCTCCTCCGGTGTCTCTGGACCTTGGGCAGGCTTTAGATTCCTGCACCTGCACAAGGACCCAAGCCCAACCCTGGCCTGTCTTGCAGCCGGGTCTGTCTCCTGCTAGGTCTGTCTCTGGTGGACGAGCCTGTCTCCTGTGACCCAGTCTGCCCCATGCTCTTCTGTGGCATCAGGCAAGTCCGTGTCCGATCTGGGTGCTCCTGCTGGGCTCTCCGACCGTGGACATGTGGCCTCTCCAGCTCCCTCATGTCTGAGGTGGACACAGGCAGACAGCAGGTCCGTCAGGACAGACAGCAGTCTGCTCCCCTCAGTCAGGGCAGACTCGCTTGGAGCCCGTGTTTTCAGAGCTGTGACCTCTCGGGAGCAGGTCACCAGGCCTCTCTCCCTCGGGCCTTCAGGTGGATTCGATCCGTCGCCTTTTCAGCTTGTGACCCGTACGGTCATCAGTCACTGGCCCCCAGCTGCATGTTCAGCTCCACACTGACTTGTTTTAGGAGCGCAGACAGCATCGGCCCTGCTGTCCATTGAGTGCTTGTCCCGCGCTGTTGTGAGCGGGACCTGGCTGGCACGAGCTGTGGCTCTATTTTTCAGGCACGCATGAGGCCAAACCCTGCTTCTCTTGACGAGCGAGCGCCTGCCTGGACGGCCCTCCTGTGCTTCACAGCATCCTTTCCCTCCCTTTTCAAACCAGGCCTGGACGCCGGGGCAATGAGGCGCATGAGAGTGTGTGTGTGTGTGTGTGTGTGTGTGTGTGTGTGTGTGTG
>NW_022103934.1:1096178-1098110 GCF_000313985.2 Echinops telfairi | reverse complement strand
CCATAGGGTACATCGGCGTGGTGAACCGCAGCCAGAAGGACATCGAGGGCAGGAAGGACATCCGAGCGGCCATGGCAGCCGAGAGGAAGTTCTTCCTCTCCCACCCGGCCTACCGACACATGGCGGACCGCATGGGTACCCCCCACCTACAGAAGGCGCTGAATCAGGTACGGGGGTCAGCCGAGCTCCTCCACGCCCTGGTCTAGAGCTGCGCTTGTCCAGCCTCGTGGGGTCAAGCCCCCAGCGTGGTGCCCATGTCACCCGGGCCTGGCAGAGAGGAGGTGTCCCACTCACTATCCTTACCACTGTCAGTGCCATCATTGGTCTCAGGATGATTGGAATGATCAATCACACACCACCCGGAAGTTTACGGGCAGTTCCTGGGGCTGGTGATCAGGCTTAAGAATATCAGGCCCCACAGCCAGGCAGGGCAACTGGCTGCACCAGACAGCAGCTAAGCAGGGGAGTCTCAGAGGCTGACCTTTGGGGGTGGGGTGGGGTCGAAGCTCAGCTTGGATTCTGAGTGAGGCCTAGCCATCCAGAGCTTCCCAGCACCCATGGGTGGTGTCTGCCAAGTTAGAGCTCTGCTCAGCTTAGCGTGCCCCTCCTGTGTGTGTGAAAGGCGTCAGGGACTGGGTGCCGACACCTCCCAGCAGTCAGTGGGTCCCGCACCATCCTGGCAGCAGTCATGACTCTGAGGGGACCACAGGAAACGCGTCCTTCGTGTCCCCTCCTGTGGTCCCGCCCTTGCTTGTTTCATCACAGTCCAAGGAGTCCTGGCCCTGCCAGGAGCACTTCCTGATCTTTCATGTAGCCACGTCATCATCCGTCCCGGAAGACCCGGTAGCCAGCCTCCTGTCGGCCTCCCCTCCGCGTCCTTCTTTTTCCTGCCCCCACCAAGTTTTGCTTTTCACAACTTTAGCAGCACCATATATCCTGCCGACTCTTGGCTACAGAAAGAGCCTTTGTGGGACCGTGCAGCAGGCCACTAACCCACTAGCAGCGTCTCAGGAGAACGATGAGCCCGTTGCCATAAAGATGTACAGTCTCAGAGAATGGGCTTGACAGCAGTGGGGGTCTCCCAGGCCACATCGTAGGGTCTTTCTGTACTCCTGTACCCAGTGGTAGCCGCGGGGGTTCAGTGGTAGAGGCTGCTCCTTCCCTGCAGGAGCCCCGGGTTCTACCCCCATCCCGGGCACCTCCTCTGCAGCCAGCACCCCCCTGTCAGGGGATGCCACGTGCGCCTCTGACGCTGAGCAGTTCCCAGGGGAGCTCTGGACTAAGCCTGCTAATCCACTGCTGGAAAGCAGCCTTCCAGAGCCCCGGGGATGGAGCAGGAGTAGGCGGGCGGTGTTACCTGCTGTTTGGTGCCGGGTCGCTGTGAGTTGGGGCCTCCTGTGGCAGTGTCTGGGTGGTCACTCCCCTGGGCCCCAGCCCCGAACCAGAGCAGCGCAGGTCTCGCTCTGAGGACAGTGCTGGACCCTCGGCCTTCCCTTCACTGGCACGCCCCCATGTTCTGGGTCAGGCAGTTCTGGCACGTCCTCTCGAGTTTGCAGTGGTATGCTGCTGTGCTTGGAGGAGCCTGGGGCGCATTCTGCCCCAACCCGGCATCCCGCGTCCACTCACCACTGGCTTTCTCCTGCAGCAACTGACCAACCACATCCGGGAGTCGCTGCCGGCCCTGCGCAGCAAGCTGCAGAGCCAGGTGCTGTCCCTGGAGAAGGAGGTGGAGGAGTACAAGAACTTCCGGCCCGATGACCCCACGCGAAAAACCAAAGCCCTGCTGCAGTACGTGCCCTGCCCCGCTCCAGCCCCTGGTCCTTCTCCGGTCATGAGGGGACACCATGGGACACTGTTGGGGGTTGGGACAAGAAACAAGCCAATAGTGTGATGGTGCGATGTTAGCGCGGTGGGGGTTGGATGCCCAGGTGT
>NW_022103934.1:1083252-1095168 GCF_000313985.2 Echinops telfairi | reverse complement strand
ACCAGGAAGCCTCTTCTCGACTAGATCACCACAATCGGGGTGCCCCTTCCCTCCTGTGATGGCACACGACGGCCATGCGACAGAACCACTGCTGGGTCCCCACGCTGGCCTCCTGCATAGGGACTGTGAGGGCCAAGCCACTTGGTAGACCAGGAAACCGAGGCTCAGAGCAGCAAAGCCAGAAGCCCCAGTGGCCAGTCAGCAGAGAGCTGGGTGTAACCGCCACCGATAGCCCTTCCCCACCATTGAAGGTCAAGGGTCACACGGGCAGCCAGTCACTGCGTGTAGAGAGGTGGCCCTGGCCAGCCAGAGCCCCTCCTTGCAGGATTGGCTAGCTTAACGGAGGGGGGAGGGCTGAGAGCTGGCCCCCTTCGGGCCAACGGGTGCCAGGGGCTGTGGCATCGTGTCCGGGAAAGGGCAGGAGGCTGGCCCACCCCACGGGGCCCAGCCTGATGGCGCTGTTCCCTTCTGCGCAGGATGGTCCAGCAGTTCGGGGTGGACTTTGAGAAGAGGATCGAGGGCTCGGGCGACCAGGTGGACACCCTGGAGCTCTCGGGGGGCGCCCGCATCAATCGCATCTTCCACGAGCGGTTCCCCTTCGAGCTGGTCAAGGTAGCCCGGGGTGGGGGCCCTCTGTCTCCCATGCAGGCCGTGTGTGGGCTCTCCCCCTGGCCACAAGGCCCAATCCCGCTGTCCAGAAAGCTGGGCGCCAGGGGAGCGTGGCCGCCTGCCGACCACAGAGCTGAGGCAGGGCCCCCCTTAACCCCTTCTCACAGAGAGAAAGGTGAATTCTTTGCAAAAGACAAAAATGTAGGTAAATTGCTGCAGGAAGAGGTCCCCAGCGTGTCGCTGAAGGACATCACGCAGGTGACACACCTCCGGTAGCCAACCAGCAGAGGGTCGTCAGCTCCGCGTGCTCAGAAGGGCAATGTGCAGCTGGCCTGTCCCTCCATCCTCCTGGTTTTTCTCCCTGTTTGGCAGGTGTTTGGGGTGATGTTTTTTTTTACCTTGAGCACGTAGCATCTTTGAAGAAATGGAAGCCTCCTTTTTATGATGCACCACAAGGAGGCAGACTCCCACACTGCTCAGCCCCCGCATGACAACTCTCAGCCCCCTGCTGGGCATCCTTTCAGGGTCCTTCCTGTGTGGCACTCTGACCTCCACACCGGTGGGTGCCACCCTAGAGGAGGGACACACACCTGCTTCCCGTGGACGTTTCTCGGGCAGTGTGGTTCAGTGGCGGAATCCTTGCCTGCCTTCCAGCTGGTACTCCCCAAAAGTGGTGTCGATGGCTGCTTTGAGGCCGAAATTGGCCTCAGTGGCACCTCCACACGAGGAAGAAAGGCCTGGCAGTCTGCTCCGAGCCATCAGCCTCAGAAGGTCTGCCAGCCACAGTGGTCCGGTCCACACGCAGTTAGAGCGAGGGCAGCGCAGGGCCAGGCAGCATGCTGTGCAGTTGTGTTTGGGGGTGGGGGTGCACCATGAGCCAGGGCTGCCTTGACGGTAGCACCCAGCAAGGACGAAGCACACGTTGCAGGCCTAAAGCGGGCTGCGTTGTCCCCGCCCCCTGCCCCTCGCACATGGTGTCTTTCGTAGGTCCCAGCAGGCACACTGGTGACCGGCCTGCTTCCTCTTTGGTACTCGTGCCCACTGCTAACTCGTGCAGTCTCTCAGTCCGGAACCTACCGGTGGTTATCAGAGACGGCGCGTTCCACCCCCAAAGGCCAAGGGCAGATTTGTAAATGGATCGATAATGGAAGGCTATCCGGATGGGGTGGGGGAATAAAAAAGAAGAAGAGGTCCTAGACTTAGTGTTCAGTCAGCCTCTGCTTCTGTAGCAGTGCTCAGAGCAGAGCCCCATTGGAAGAGCTGCTTTCCCCACGGCCCTGTGCTGCGGTGGTTCTGTGTTGGGGTGTCACTGCTAACTGGGAGGGGGCTCCTCGGCAGAGGGTGGAGGCTCCCCTCCTGTCAAGATGGTCTTGGGCACCCCTGGGGCAGTTCTGATCGAGTCGGAGCAAACTCGACGGCAGGGAATGCTCTGTGTTTCACCTGTTGCGGATGCAGGACTAGTCCCAGGGGGCTTGTCCTCTCTTGTCGTGCTTTGTCCACGCAGGCGCCACGCCTGGTGAAGAACAGTGACACGTGAGCCACTGAGTCAGGCCCGGCCCTGCCGTCCTCACAGGCCAGGCTTGCCGTCAGCCCTCTGGGCAGCCATGGTGGCAGCATGTCTCGTCGAAGGCCTGCCCTTTTTCTCCCTCCCCCTCGGCCTTTCCCGCGCACGGCGTCCTTGTCCAGGCGCGGTCACTCCTGACCTCCATGCAAGGAGGTCTCGCCATCCTGGCGTGGACAGGGCGTTCTGACTGTATGCCTTCTGACTGTACGCCTTCCCGTTGGGCTTATTCATTCTTCTGTCCACCCGTGGTCCAGTGAGAACCCCGCATGAGCACCTGTCTCAAAGGTGTGGGTCCCCCCACCCAGCCTTCTTGGCTCAGCGTCCAACTTTCACATGCACTAGGGCTGATGGAAAAGACCACCGGTCATGTGTTAGTCTGGGTTGACTAGAGAAACAAGTTCATAGGCACACTAAGAAAACATCCCAGCCCAGTCTAGATCAAGTCCTTAAGTCGGACAGCACATGCAATGGTACCGAAAGCAGGAAGATCACAGGACAGTGGGTGAAAAGTCTTGTGGATCCATTTCAGTGCTGGCGTGCGTCTCCATGTGGCTCCTCCAGCTCCAGGGCTCTGGCTCCATCAGTGTAGCTCCTTGTGGCTTGTCAGCAGGAAGGTGAAGCAGAGAGTGTGTGAGTCTGGCCTCCAGTGAGCTATTTCTCTCCATAGTGCCTCCACATTAGGTCATCAAGCTGTGACCGGCTAACCTCCACCCCTTCACTCTCAATAGTCTCAAGGTGACGACAGGTTATGTAACTGCCACAGGTCACATGCACCCCCATTCTCAGAGTGACACCCCTGCTCTTCAGGACATTAGGGCTCTTGTCCAGTATGTCCTCCCAGTCCGTCGTTTGATTTTTAGGGTCCACCGTTCGCCTCCAGGGCAGTGGTGGTGGAGGGGTGCCGCAGGCTGCTCCCTGCATTCAGTTGGCATGTCTGTCTGTCCTCAGATGGAGTTCGATGAGAAGGACTTGCGGCGAGAGATCAGCTATGCCATCAAGAACATCCACGGAGTCAGGCAGGTTCCCCAGGGGGGGCATCATCTTCCCTTCACCTCCACAGTGTAGCCGCCCCCCAAGAACTCTGGGCCCCCTGACTCTGAAGCCTTGAGGGGTCTTGGGTATTTTCCAGGAGCTGTGAGGCTCTCCCAGTGAGCATCTGGGGGTACTTGAGGGCAGTGCACTTCAGTCTTGTATGAATGGGTCGCAGGCCCTCCCTCTCCCCCGCCCCCACCTGTTTCTGCCCAGAGCTTGCCATGAACAGGAGCCCCCAGGGGAAAGTAAGGAGGCCAGACAGGGAGAGGGGGTGGAGCGGAATTGCAACTGTGAGAGCCCAGTGTGCTCCCCACCTCAGGAGAGCCCCGGGTTCTTCTGCATCACCCTTCCTGGTCTTAGCAAGAGTGGGCTGCTTCCATCCCACCGCCTCTCGACCCGGGTCCTCCAGTTGCCCTGGGCTATCTGTGTAGTGGCCGCTGGCCTCTGGGCCCCCATCCTTTGTCTCTAGCACCCCACCCCCAGTGCCTGTGGAATCGCTGACGGTACTTTGCCTTACCTCCTCTGCCCGCGGGCTCGGGGGGCTCTAGGACGGGGCTCTTCACCCCGGACATGGCGTTCGAGGCCATTGTGAAAAAGCAAGTGGTCAAGCTGAAAGAGCCCTGTCTGAAATGCGTCGACCTGGTCATCCAGGAGCTGACCAGTACCGTTAGGCAGTGTACCAGTAAGGTACTGGACCCTCGCAGGGCGACTCCTGGCGCGGGGGCTTGGTATCAGGCTCCCAGGGCTGGCACCTTGGTTCCGTAGACTGGGGGTGATGGGGAGGGGCGGGACTTGTCGGCCTGGGCTCCCTAATGGTGCTGGGTCTTTAAACGGGGGAGACTAGAGGGCAGGTCTCCAGGGGTCCTGATACCAAGCCTAGCATGTGTCTATACAACTACTGTCTCGTGTGAGCTGACTGCTTCACTGTCTTCTGGGAAGCAGAGAGGGGGACCCCGGCTGCCCTGCCACCCCAACCCCAACCAATGCCTGGGCACTGGGGCGACCCCGGAGCTGGCCTCCTCTGAGAAAACGCCCCCAGTGCCCACAGCGAAACACTCTGGGCTGGCTGGCTGATAGCCTGCTCTCTCTGCCTGTGGCTGCAGCGCCTCCCCCAGGTGGGGGTGGGGGCGGCACCTGGCTCCTCAGGACCTGTTTCCCAGAACAGCTCGCTTAGGCCAAGCCGAGGACGTGCTTCCCTGGGGGCGGTGTGTGCTGTGCACCCCTGGGCTGTGGCTTGGTGGCCCCTCGCTCACCCCACCCCACTCCACCGAGGCAGGTGGTTGCCCATGCTGCTCTCACTCCCCAGCCTGGAAAAGCCCACATTTGCTTCCAAAGCTTCTTCACTTGGAACCGGAAGTAACCAAATCAAGCGGGGGGGGCCCCCCCAAAACAAACAAACAAACAAAAAAACCTGTTTCTGGCCTCAGCTGGATTGGCAATGATGGCCCATGCATGTCACTGATCTGGAGTTCAAGCTCCTCATGGCTGGGTGGTGGGGGGAGAGCCCAGCCGGTGGCACTTGTAGCCGGGTCCCTTGCTGAGCAAGCCCCACCGCCCAGGAGACCCCCCACCCCACCCCCATCCGGATCCAGAGCAGCTTTGGGCAGACGTGGGCACAGGCTCCTGGGTGCACCTGACTAACCCGCTGCCTCTGTTTTCTCCTCTCTCCGTGTGTGTCCCGTCCCCTGTGTGTGTGTGTGTGTGTGTGTGTGTGTGTGTGTGTGGCCTGCCTGGTCCCTGGTCGCCCGCCCTCCGCCTCACCCAGGACGGGGCTCTTCACCCCCGACATGGCCTTTGAAGCCATTGTGAAAAAACAGATTGTAAAGCTCAAAGAGCCCAGCCTGAAGTGCGTTGACCTCGTGGTCTCAGAACTGACCGCGGTCATTAAAAAGTGTTCCCAGAAGGTAACCGCTTTCCTTGTTAACACGCCGAACCCCCGACTCCCTCCCATGACCGACTCTCACACTCTGCCTCGGTGGGGACCCTTTTTCGGGGACCCACGTTCCCCCTTTGCCATTTGGGCCACCCGTGGGTGTGGGAGCCTTTGGCGCTGCCCACTCATGGCCTCACGTTTACCGAGCACGTTTAGAGAGCCAGGTCCGGGAGGGGGAGGGGGAGGCAGAGGTGGGGGCTGTGTCTCCTGTCATCTCAGCATGAGATGGGTGGGTCACCCTACTCCGCCCCCCTAATCTTATTTGGCAGTTATCTCAGTTGCCCTAGACTGTGAACGTACCCCCAGCCATCAGAGGTGGGGGTGGGGGGCGGCGTGCAGCTTCGTGGCCCCAGCCTACAGCCAGCCTAGGGGCAGCACATGCTCCAGAGGTCAAGGAAGGGATTGTTCTCCAGGGACCGGCGGCCCAGGCGCCCCCACACCTCCCAGGCACCGCTGTGCACTCATGAGCTTGGCCAGACCCCTCCGTTGCCCGGCATGCGGTGCCCTGGCTGCCGGGCTGGACACGGGTGCCACCTGCTTGCCCTGCCGCTTTGCTCCTCTGACTGCTGGCTCTTGCCCACTCAGTGCCTTGCCACACACCCGCTTGCCCCCCGCGCTCCCTGGCACCCACGGGCCCATTTCTGCCTCCTGCTGAAGCAGCTGTGGTGGCAGGGGCGGCCTGGGGGGCGCGGCGGGCCTGCCCATACCTCCCATCCGCTCCCCGTTGTTTTCCTCTGTGTTCCCTCCTGGGCCCCCCACCCCACCCCCCGCAGTGCTGCCACTCTGCTTCTTCCCCCAGCTCAGCTCCTACCCCCGGCTGCAGGAGGAGACGGAGCGCATCGTCACCACGCACATCCGAGAGCGGGAGGGCAAGACCAAGGACCAGGTAGGCTGGCTGCCTGCCCACCCCACTCCTGACCCCCAGTCGAGTCACCCCCGTGCAGGCCGGCCATGCCTTCTACCGCCCTACACCCCGTGACTGACCCCTCAAGTCAAGCCTCTGCCCCTGCCGGCTTCCAGAATGTCACGTGACCCGACCCCCTTTCTCTGACTCGATTCCATTGCTTCCGGGGGTGGGGGTGGGGTCTCAGATGTAGTCTGTGGCCTCAGGGGGGGACCTCCATGCCATCTGACATGTGGCGACCCTAGAGGACGGGGTAGAACCGCCCGGGGGCTTCAGAGACTGACCCTTTATGGGAGCAGAAAGCCTGGGGGCCGTTTCTGTACGTGAGCCACAGCACGGACCAGCTTGCCTCCCGGGACCACCCGCCCCCTCTCCCCTCCCTGGGCCTCCTGCAGCCTGGAGCTCCCAAGGCCCCCTGGCATCTCACGCATTCATGGGTGCCCCCTCACCCTGTGCCCCAGCTGAGTCTTGTCCCCTCCCTGGTCTTCGGCAGTCTCGAGGAAGCTGAGGCACAGGGGCTGGGCCAGTGGGAGCCCGGTGTGTGGCGCCCTCCTTCACAGGCAGCCACCCTGTGAGTGGTCTAGTGCTGTGGCCCCTTAGGCCCATGTCATGGTGGCTGAGAGGACAGACCACCAGAGTGGCATGTGACTGCTGATGCTCATCCCCGCACCCTGCGTGCACACCTGCTTGGGTGGTTCACATGGCGCCCCATCGGCCTGAGACCTCACTCGGTTATGGTCCGTGAGACCTGGAAGCCCCCCATTATACCCCCACCCCACCTCCAGAGGAGGCAGCCCAGTGCTCCATCCCCCTCTGCTGGTCTAGGGAAGTGCGCTGGTCGCCCGCTCTCCCTGCCTGGCTGTGTTCAGGACTCACGATCACCCCTCTCCCCCCCCAGATCCTCCTCCTGATTGACATAGAGCTGTCCTACATCAACACGAACCACGAGGACTTCATTGGGTTTGCCAAGTATGTACTTCTCGGGGCAGTGGCTGGTGGGGGAGCACAGACCCCTCGGGAAGGCGGTCGGAGGACTGGGGTCCTGGAGAGAGACGCAGTGTGACCTGTTCTCCTGGCTCCGTACCTGGAAGGTGTCCTGGGCTGGTG
This sequence comes from Echinops telfairi, assembly GCF_000313985.2. Taxonomy (NCBI): domain Eukaryota; kingdom Metazoa; phylum Chordata; class Mammalia; order Afrosoricida; family Tenrecidae; genus Echinops; species Echinops telfairi. The sequence goes on along the minus strand of NW_022103934.1, from coordinate 1,088,019 downwards.
GTGACTCCCAGGGGGCCACCGGAGTGGGGAGTCGAAGGCAATGTGCCGAGCCGTGTCTAGAAAGTGCCATCAGACGGACAAACAGATGGCCGCTTCTCCCGCTAGGCTCCTCAGAGCAGACGCCTCTCCAGGACCTGCTCGTGCCACAGGCTTGCAGCTCCATACAGGCTCAGAGTAGAGCCTTCCATAGAGCCAGCACCAGGGGCCAGGGCAGGACGGAGCTGGACATGCAGGTGGACTCGGGCCGTCCATCCCTCTGAGCCATTCACTCCATGCTGTCTCAGTGCCCCTGGGTCGCTGCCTGAGGCTGACCCGGGGGCCATTATCAGGGTGTCAGCAGCTTCCTTGCATGTTTGGCCCACGCTGCTGGAGCACGCCTTAGCCCTGCCTGGGAAGCCTCTGGGTCCGGGCGTGTGGAAAAGGCCGTCCATCACGTGGGGTTGCCATGGGAGGGAGCAGGCTAGGGGGAGGCGGGATCCTCCCTGCCACCCAGGCATTGCCTCCTCAGAGGAGCCGGGGGCCTGCCCTCAGCGGGTGGTCTCCAGCAAGGGGCATGCTCACTGGGGCCAGTTCAGAGGCCTAGTGGCCTTGGCGGGAGGTGTGTGCGCAGAGCCACAGCCTGGGCTGAGTCCCGAGCTGAGCAGAGCACAGGTTGATGTGCCCCCCAGGGAGCACTGACAGGCACCTGTGCTGGGCACGCTTTGAGAGCAGGCAGCTCCCTGCAGGGCAGGCAGGTGGCCGGTGGGTGTGAGCAGTCTCCCTGGCTGGGCCACCTCTGCTGGCCGTGGACTGAGCCCTGGGCAGTGCCCTCCGGGGGCGCCGAGCAGGTAGGGCAGGCAGTGTCCAAGGGCCGCCCTCACAGCCACCAGGTGTGCTAGGCAGCGAGCGCAGGTCCCCTCCTCTGTGCCGCCGTCACGTCTCTGCTTCTCGCCCTGCGCCCACAGTTTCTTCTCACCGTCTCTCCTGTTTTTCCTCTGACCACTCCGCTCTTTCCTCTGGATTCCGGGCGGGGCCCTCCCGCTCACCCCAGCTGTTACTATACTGAGCAGCTGGCGACAGGGTGGGTATTGCCTGCTGTGTGCCTTCTCCCTGGTGTGTGCGGGGTGGGCATCGGGCTGGGCATGGGGCTCGGGGCCCCTAAGTCAATGCCGACTGTGCTCCCTCAGGCCTCCGCCGCCCGCCGGGAGCCGGCCAGATGTGGCCCTGCCCTCTCAGACCCCACAGGCCAGGAGGGGCACTGGAGCCACCAACCAAGCTGTTAGGAAGATGCAAGCTGGGAGGAGGGGGTGGGTGAGGGGCTGCGGGGAAGGGGAGCAAAGGTCGTGCGGGACCTGGAGAGACCTGCCTCGGGAGGCGTCATTTGAGCTGAGTCGTGACCACCAGGTGACAGTCGCAAGAGACTTAGGGACCAGGCAAGTAAGGTTAGGAAGCAGGAACTTGGGGGTGGGAGGTGAGGGATCACCCCTGACCAAGGCAGGTGGATCTGAGAGAGGTGGTGGATAGCGCCCACTGCCAGGAGGGTGCAGGCCCAGGGGAGCCCCTGGGCACTCCTCTCCCTCTCCAGGGCAGCCGGAGGTCCAGGTGCGGGGCAGAGACTGCCACAGGGCCGGCGTTTCAGGGAGCCCTCAGGGTGGGGCCCTGGAGGACTTGAGAACTGGCCCTCAGCCGGGGCTGTCCAGTGTTGGCCACGTTTGTTCTGTCTCCCTCGGACGCTGTTGATCCAAAGCCTTGCTGCACTTCCTGGGCTGTGTTTCTTGCAGCCCTCTGACCCGGGGTTAACGGGGCCCCACGAGAAAGCCCCACAGGACGCTCCCTGCGTGTCACGAAGAATGCAAACCTGGAGAGCCTGTTTCCGCCTCCCACACGGGCAGGGCCACACACACTCCTCCGCTGCCAACCCACAGAGGCCGCCCGTAGAAAGTGCAATGAGCTGGTGTGCTTCTTCCCAGTGTTCTTGAAATCGCAGCCCAAGCAGTACGATGAGAGAAGGAATCGTGACACAGACGTGACAGGAGAATGTGTGTGCAGGTGACAGGAAGGCCTTACCAGGAAGCCACCAGGGGATGCTTTGGGTGGATGAAAACAGGCTGAATGTCGCAGGACCTTGTGGCGGGGGGCAGGCCCCCCGAGGGGTCTTGGCTTTCCTCTGAACTGAGCCAGGAGCTGCCTGGGAGGAGTGGTGCTTCCACAGAGGGTGGTCAGCCTGAATCGTCCTCCTCTCATTCCCCTGGGCTCGGTGTCCAGGGCTCAGCACTACCTCAGACCTGGTGCTGGGTCGGGGACAGGAGAGAGAGCGAGCGGATGGTCACCTTAGCATTTCAGCCCCTAGTCTGCCTGGGATGCAGGCTACTTGAGGCCGCCATGGCCACCCTCTGGCCCCTCCTGGAGGCTCCAGGATCCCGTGACTTCTGGGAGTCCGTAGCTGGCGCTTTCAGGAGTGAGTGGGCTGAGATCAGGGCCTCTAAGTCTCAGCTGAACCAGAGCCGCTTCTCCTGAGCTCCCTCCTTCCCCTGGGTAGGAGGCACTTCTTAGCCTCTGCCTGCAGCTGGACTGTAGGCCCTGCAGAACAAAGGCTACCCCAACTGCCCGCCTGCCCGCCTGCCTGCCTGCCTGCCCTGCCGGTAAGACCTCTTCCTCTTGCGGGGTCTCCCCCACATGAGCCTTCTCTGTGTTTTGCTTCCAGCGCCCAGCAGAGGAGCACGCAGCTGAACAAGAAGAGAGCCATCCCCAATCAGGTAGCCTAGCCTCCGGGCCACCTCCACCTGGGGGGATGCGGGGTCAGGGAGTTGGCAGGGCATGCAGGGGAGACCCAGAAGCCAACTGTGTAGTATCAGACTCCCCCACCCCACCCCTGAACCCACTCCCCACAGTTTCTGGGCTCAGCTTAGCTTTTGCTGTTTCCGGAAAGTGGCCAGGCCTGTGGACAGGGGTGGGACTGGATTCCCAAAGGAAGGGCTGTGTGACCCTGACCCCAGGTGTTCACCATGCACTTGGGTGGACCAACCCCAGGGGTTACAGCATGCAGGTCACAGCTGGGTGGGAGCTATGTTGGGTAAACCAGCTCAGGTGCGGTGGGTTGGGGGGATGGAGAACCCCCTGGCCATGTGACAGGATTTTTTAACGGTCAGTGATAGACACCTTTTTTCCCCACCCACTAAGAAAGCCCGTCACTTTACAGGGTGCCTGCCAGCCTCCCCTCTGCTCAGGGTGGGGCGGGGTGTGGGACTAGGGTGGCTCCTGTTTATCTCGCACAGTTTGAGAGAAAGGATGCAGCCACTGCATGGTTTTTATTGATTTAATTTTTTTATCTTTGCGCTTGCCATAGGTAATACGTATGTTGTTGCTTTTTTCGTTTTGTTTCGGGAAATGATAATGAATTAAATATTAACACCATGAATATAATTAATAGCATGTAATTTTTTTTCTTTTGCTGTTTTTTTTTTTGTTTTCCCCTCTGCTCTCCTCTCCTCCGGTCTGCGTGCTTCTCTTGCCCCTCCTCTGTCCCCTGGTGTCCCTCACACCTCTTCCTTGGCCTGCTCTTCCTTGAATTACCCACAACCCTAACTTTGTGTTTTCAAAGGGGGAGATCTTGGTAAGTACCCACTTAACGTGGTAGCAAACATTAGCAAGTCCGGTACTGGTGGAAACCCTGCTTACTCCGTAACACTCTCTCCTGGCCCCAGTAACAACTAACCACAAAAGAGGCTAACTGAGTCCCTACCCACCCCCTCTCCTGCACTGCAGCCAGGGCTGGGGCTGGATGTGGCGCTGCCCCAGGATAAGTTGATTTTCATGGGCACTAACCTGACCATCACCTTTGTGGGGGGCCTGCCCTCTTGCTGCTTCCTATTGATCGGGGACGGCAGGCACTTGGCTCACAGTACCGCCCTCCCTCTCCATATATCCCAGCCCTCGGAAGCTTTGCCCAGGCCCCGCGGAACGTCTACTTTCTGTTGCCAGCCCTCCTCCTGTCTCTAAGCGAGACCTCACTCACTGATCACGGCATGCTTCTCCACAGGCTGCTGCGTCCTCCCATCCTGTGCTCCGGGCAGACCTTGCTTGTTGGCTCAGCACTCTTTCTCTTGTGCCTTTTTGTCATTTGCAATAGTAACCAATCGAGGCCTTCTTGCCTGAATATGCTCCATCCCATGCTGGGGCAGATGTGACTTACGTCTCCTGTACCCATGGAAGACCTCATTAATCAATCGGGGACCTCTCCTATCCTCCTGCCTTTGTGACAGAGAGAACAGTTGGCGAGGGTGTTCCTTCCACCCCATTCACTTCCCCTTGGCCTGTGGCAGACATCACTAATCAATCCTAACATACGTTCCTGCTGTGCCCAGAATAACTCCGTCTAGGAAGTGGACACACGAGTGGCGTTTGTCCATCCCTGCTGCAGGTTGACCCCTCTTCCCCTGCTGGGCTGCTGTGGGATGTGGGGCACAGCACAGCCCCAGGGGGAAAATGACACTACAGGGTACTGGCCTCAGTCCCACCTGTTCCCCTTAGAGGCCCTGGTCTGGGCCCACTTTTCCACTGAGGCACTGGGCACTCCCAGCTGCCCTTCTGACGGGACCTTATCAGGACCTTTCCAGTAGCCAAGTCAATCCAGTGTCGGCTTCGGCGTGGTTCCCACCCACCTGAGGCCCCCTTACTTCCTGCGGTCCCAGGATTGAGTCGGACTTCTGTTCCCAAGCGCTTCCGTGCGCACAGTGGTGGCCTTGAGGTCTCCCAGCCCAGCACTGGGCCACCCAACACCCCCCCCCC